>NC_088410.1:41089820-41393881 GCF_034236695.1 Oncorhynchus nerka | reverse complement strand
TTCAATTTAAAGTTTTATTAAGTTCTTGTTTTTCAATCAACCAACAAAACACATTCCACATTCACAGATGTGACAGGCTTTAAAAAAATAAAAAGTCAAAAAATAATAATACATTTGAAAAAATTAAAATACAATTAAAAAGAATGATAAAGTCAAATAAAAGCATTTATTTTTCTTAATCTATATATTTTCCTTGGTACCTGTATATACATACATACATACATACATACATACATACATACATACATACATACATACATACATACATACGCACATATACATACACACACACACACGTACTCAAAAACTAAATTAAAATAAAAACACACACACAACAAACAAAAAAACATACCACTTGCAGCAGCACTATCAAGGTTCTTATCAGCTATTTCACGCATTCGCTGAGACGATGGGCCAATAATTCGTTTTTAGGTTTTACAGTACCTTACACAAAATGTATCTGCGCATTTCCCTAGTCACCCCGTTCACTCTGTCCAGTTTGAAATATAGTTGAATAGTGGGGACCAGAGTCTATCAAACTTGGGCTGTCTCATGTGGAGGTCATAAGTGAGCTTTTCAAGAGGAAGGAAGTCAACAATCTGGTCAATCCACATTTTAAATGTAGGGGGGGTATTAGAGGCCCACAATAGAAGAATACATTTCTTAGCAAAGTATGTAATAGTCATAAGCAAATTTTCTCTGTCAGGATCAAGAACAAAGTCCTGCTGGGCATTAAGAAGATAGATACATGGGGTCATATCAAACTGTACCTCTAGTATTTTCTGTGCAGCGGTATGTACAGATTGCCAGAATCTGGCAATCTCCCTACAGCTCCAAAATACATGCATATAGGTTCCACATTCAGAGGTACATCTTTTACAGTTAGGAGACATATCTGTTTTCATTCTATGGAGTCTCAAAGGAGTATAATAAAATTTGTACAAAAATTTGTAATTAGATTCTTTCATTTTTACACTGGTAGAGGAGCAGTATACCTTGTCGCAAACCTCCGCCCATAACTCATCACTAATAGTCAGACCAAGGTCCTTTTCCCAGATTATTTTCAAAGGAGTAAAGGAGGAGCTTCCTTTCTCAGAAAGGAGTCTATAGATGCAAGATATTTTGCCTTTAATGGATTGTGCTGTGTCAAGAAGGGTTTCAACTTCGTTCAACTGAGTTCTAAACCTCCTCTTGGAGGTAAATGAGGAAATTACATGTCTAATTTGAAGATATTTAAAAAAATGGGATCTTGGCACGTCGAATTCACTGCAGAGCTCTTGAAAGGATTTCAGTGTAGTGGTTTTCTGATGAAATAGGTCTGAAAAGGTCCTGATTCCTAGAGTATGCCAAAGATTAAAGTTGGCATCCCTCAGGGCTTTTGGCAAGTCTGGGTTGCCTACTATAGGCGAGTGAGAACATATTTGGGAGGAAATGCCCAGGTATTTCTTACAGTCCCTCCACGCTAGTAGGGTGCTGTAAATCACAAAGGATTTGGCTATGTTGCCCACTTCACTAAAGTTATTAATGAATATAATTGAGCTTAAGGGCAATGAACCACAGGATTGGGCTTCTATCTGAATCCACGTTGACTCTTGTCTGTTTGTGATCCATGTTAGCATGTTGCGGATTTGGGCAGACCAGTAGTACAATTGAAGGGAGGAAGGGCAAGGCCACCTTTAGATTCGGGTTTTGATCAAGTGGAAAACTTGATCCTAGGTTTTTTATTGCCCCATATAAATTTGGTGATGCTTTGGTTAGTTGTTTTGAAGAAGGAAACTGGGAGATAGCATGGGAGCATCTGAAATAAGTAGTTCAGTCTAGGGAGGACGTTCATACGGATTACATTAATTCTTCCTACTAAGCTAATTGGGAGGGAGATCCAGGTTTGGAGATTGTTCTTGATTCGATCCAGGAGTGGAAGATAATTTTCCTTAAAAAAGGCTATTCAGATCTGGTGTTATGAAGATCCCGAGGTATTGAAACCCCTGTGTTTTCCATTGGAAAGGACAAAGTGTCTTCATAGAGCTGGTGAGTGTAATATTGAGAGGGCAGACAGTGGATTTGTTAAAATTGATCTTATAACCTGAGAACTTGCCATACTGGGCAATTGTGTCTAAAATGAGAGGGACGGATTTCTCAGGGTTGGATATGTAGAGCAAGACATCATCCGCGTAAAGCGAAATCTTGTGCTGCAGGCCACCTGCAGAAACACCCATAATACTTGGATTGCTCCTTATCAGCTCTGCCAGAGGCTCCGCCCCCAACAAGTAGAGCAGCGGGGACAGCGAGCACCCCTGTCTTGTGCCCCGCTCCAGAGGGAATCTGTCAGAGTTCAGTCCAGTAGTAGTCACCATGGCATTTGGATTGGGAGTATAGTGATTTGATCCATTTAATAAAATTTGGGCCCATATTGAACTTTTCTAAGACTGAAAACAGAAAGCTCCACTCCATCCTGTCAAACGCCTTCTCAGCATCCAGTGAAGCCAGCAGGACAGGGGTCTTTTGTGCGTTTACTTGATCAATAATATCAAAAAGACGGCGAATGTTATCAGAAGAGTATCTGTCTCTAATAAATCCAGTTTGGTCCGCTTTTATTATTTTGGGAAGAAGAGTGTTTAGTCTTATGGCGAGCAATTTGGTAATTATTTTATAGTCGAAATCCAACAAGCTTATGGGCCGGAAGGACGAGCAGGATAGGGGGTCCTTGTCCTGTAATGCGAGCTGTGTGCATTGAGTCTGGGAGAACTCCGTTTTTGCAAAAATCCTCCAGCATTGGCATGAAGATAGGGCTGAGCTGGGGCCAAAAAGCTTTATAGAACTCTCTGGGGAATCCATCTGGGCCTGGGGACTTATTAGGTGGCATGGAGGTAATTGCCTCCAGGATCTCCTCAGGAGTGAAGGGGGAGTTGAGATCTTCCTGGTCGGTCTCTGATAGTTTAGGTAGCGAGATTCCCTCTAGGAAAGAGTGGAGTTCTGCCTCCGTGTGTTTTCTCTCAGAGGTATATAGTTTGCAGTAAAAATCATGAAAAGTTAAATGGATCTTTTTTGGGTCATATGTGACCTCGTCCTCTGCTGTTCGGATAGCCATGATTGTACGCTCTGACTGCTCCTTTTTTAATTGGTAAGCAAGCAATCTACTGGGCCTATTGCTATACTCATGGTATTTCTGTTTAGTAAAGAAAACTTTTTTTTATCTCCCGAGTGTAGTCCAAATTCAGTTTGGCTTTGGCTGCTTTAAGATGACTCCAGGAAGTGCTGTCTAGGGATTGTTTATGTATTTTTCACAGCATTCCAGCTCCCTCTCAAGATCTAGCCTGTGTGCTTCCATTGCTTTTTTCTTAGAGGAAGCATATGCAATTAGATGACCTCTTAGTGTGGCTTTAGCAGCGTCCCACATTGTGGCCGGAGAAACAGGGGAATCTTTATTGTCTTGTGTGTAGTTGTCTATCCATGTAGTTACTAATGTATGGAACTCGTCATTTGATAGCATGGAGGTGTTGAATTTCCAGCTCTTTGACCTCGGGATGTTTTTGCAGAGGTCAAAGCGGAGGTGGACAAAGGCGTGATCTGAAAGTGCTATGGGTCCGATTGTACAAGTGGCTGAATTTATGAAACTCTTTGGGATAAAAATGTAATCTATACGGGAGTAGGTGTTATGGACATTAGAGTAGTATGTATAGTCCATAGATGAGCTATTATTCTCTCTCCAGATATCTATCAGTCCCATCTCTTTAGTAAGAGAGTTCAACATCTTTGCAGATCTAGGATTTGTGGTGGGGACTTGAGATGATTTGTCTAGGGTTGGGTTAAGGGTACAATTAAAATCTCCGGCCACCACACCAAAGGAGACACAATGCTCATTGAACAGGGTTATAATTTTTGACATGAAGGCAGGAGTATCTGTGTTAGGGGCGTATATGTTTAATATAGTAATTGGTTGACCATATAGTGACCCAGTTATCAAAATAAATCTCCCCTCCGGATCAGATATGTTTTTGTCTATTATGAATGGAACATTTTTATGGATAAGTATGGCTGTGCCTCTACTGTTTGATTTGAAAGATGAGAAATACACCTGTCCCACCCAAGCTCTGCGGAGTTTGGCATGTTCAGCATCACAGAGGTGTGTCTCTTGTAATAGCGCAATGTCTGCTTTTTCCTTTTTTAGAGCACATAGTATCTTTTTCCGTTTTATTGCATGCCCTAGACCATGGCAGTTCCATGTCAATAGATTTAAGGTACTAGTCATCGTCATCGAGCAGTAATCGAACTTTAGTGCAAGTCATCGCTGGGTAAAAGTGGATAGTAATTACAGCTGCGTTCACATAAAAGGAAAATAAATGGTGTACATAAAATAATAATCTCTGAACACCCCAGCCGAGTTCCCAAACAACTCGACACATCCCGTTGGATCTATTACCCCCCCGCTCAGTCTCAATTCTGTGTTCCGAATAAAACAAAAACCGGGAACAGTTAGCAACGCACAACGTCTCCCTCGCCCCACCAAAGAAATGCCTCATCCTCTCCACCCCGCATTGAGTAAGTAACACAGTTGCCCTCGTCCAGACCTCAGTAAAAGAGGGGAGAAAATAAAATCAATAGCCCAGCCTACATATACCTCCCCCAAGGGACATAGGGAACCCCAGGTAATAATAGCAACAACAAAAAAAAAAAACAGGGAAATAAAAGTAGGCTGAAACATTAGTAGGCCTAGGTTAGGCTATACAGCCCATCCCTCTCAGTTAAAGGAAAATAAATATAAATTGGACGGCTGTAATGACATTTAGGGGGTGGGTCTCTGGATATCGCCTATATGTCGTCTTACCTCCTTTAGTAAAGGCATTAATCGCATTTAGTCATTGGTCTGTTTCTCATTGGCCAGGATTGTCTTTCAAAAAACGTTTTGCCTCTTCGGGAGTTTTGAAGTGTCGCAAGGCTCCTTGGTGAAGAATCCTGAGCTCGTTTGGGTATTTGAATCCCCTGAAGATGCCTCGGTCAATGGAGTATTTCTTCACTTCGTCAAATTCTCGGCGCTTTTGGCGTATTCCAGCTGACAGGTCCTGGTGTAAAGCGAGTTTGGCGTGGAGGTGGAGCCACTCGGGAAGTTTGTCTTGCAGGTAGCGGATCAGTGGCATGTTTCCCTCTTCTTTTTCGCCCAGATTGAATAGAACACAATTATTCCTTCGCCCCCTGTTTTCCAGGTCCTCTGTTTTCTCTTCCAGATGCTTGATTTTCTTTTTAGCATATGCTATTGTTTCCATGGCATCTGTCAATAAGTTTTCCATGGATAGGATTCGCCCCTCTGCCTCGTCCAGGCGCCCCGCGTTTATGGTAATCTTGTTGTTGATGTCAGGCAGTGCGTTTTCCAGGATTGTCACCTTGCCCCCTATCGCACTGAGCTGAGAGTTAATGGCATCTAATTTGGTGTTTAGTTCTGTACGTTGGGATCTCAACTCAGAGAGGATGTCTTCGACAGAGTGCGAGGTTGGCATTCGTTGTGCCTCGTGGGGGAGCGGGTTCTCTTGCTCCTGGCTAATGGCGCTAGTTTTTTCTGAAGCTAGCTTCTTCTTGGAGGCTTTTTCCGTCGCTAATACTCGAGTCCGGGTAAAAATGTCACCTGTAGTGTCGCCTTTTGTAGCCGCCATGACTTTTTCTTACTAAAGCTAAATGAGTGTGAACTTGGAATGGAGGTAAGATTAGGAATTGGAAACTACTTGTGCGGAGCTCTTAGTTCACGCGGCCATCTCGTTCAAGGGTCACGTGATCCCTAATAGCTATTTCTAAGTAAATGTTGAAATTTTTTATCAAAACGTAAGAATGTTATATTTAGGTCATAAATTACAACATTTACTGAAGGAACGTTTTATTTTATGTAAGGCCGAAATAAAGAGTTACAAGTTATGTAAGCCAAACTATACATTTTGGTTTCTGTTGCTTTAGCGAAAGCATGCTGTTACGTATCATGGTATAGGCCCTGTTAAAATCCTTCTAAAATCCTCCTTTCCTTCCTTCCTAGAAGTAATTATTGATCTAAAATTAGATGAAACCAAGGGGAACAATAGGTTCTAAGCGTTCAAACAATCTCTCTTTCAAAAAATGACCTTGCATCCTCTCTTCTTGCCTCCTTCTCAAAACGCATTTGAGGAGAAGATCCAAGGTTCTTCCCTTACACCTGTTCATCCAACGTATTTTGACAAGGAGGCAAGGAAAGATGAACGTCACGCTCATCAAGCTATGGGTTCAAGGGGTGGGGGTCAAAGGTGAAACATGTAACCTCCTCACCAGACGTTGAGCCTCTTGCTGAACACCTTGATGCTGTTAAGGTGTGTGATGGATCGGTCCACAGCGTACTCATCACCCATCTCTACCAGTGCGGTGCCCGGGACGCTCTTCATAAACTTCACCTGGGGGGCGTAAATAAGACCGAATGGCATCACTGTGAATCAATAGACCTTCCGATATATTCTACTAGGCGACACTGATCTTGGGTCAGTTTTGCATTTCCTCTACTGATGGCTTCTCTTCGACTACGCCAGTACTACTCCAGTACCGGCACACTTGATTCAATTGGTCAACTAATCACGAAGCACACTTTTGTTTTTAATCCACGTTAATACAGAGACCAAATGAAATAAGTCTCAATCTAAAACATATTACAGTTCAGGCTTCAATTGAATCAAACTGGTAGGTACTCCCCTCACAGCGGTAGGTTGCTGGCAGTGATTCTGTAACCAAAGCTACTGCATAAAGATTGATAGTCACACTAGCTGTCACTCGACTGCCCTCAACCCTCTCATTTAAAAGGGACAATCCAATCTAGCTTTAATCGCATGTGAAAACAGTTGCTGACACTGACCTTCTCAATATTCCCGTACAGGCAGAAGAGGTTGAAGATGCGGGTGCAGTTCATCTTGGCGGGGTGCAGGCCGCTCACCATGGCGACCGACGAGCTGGAGGCGTGGCCCATATAGGAGGAGGTCTGGGGCAGGGGGTAGGCGACCACCTCCTGGGCGTCATGGATGGAGCTCCTCTTGTACCTGTTATTGCTGGGCACGGGCAGCAGGGGGCAGTGTGGCCCTGGAGAGTGGGAGAGAGAGAGTGAGAGGGAGAGAATAAGACAATGAGAGAAAGAGAGGGGAGATGAGGATAGTGGGGAGAGAGAGAGAGAGAGAGAGAGAGAGAGAGAGAGGGGGGCGTGAAAGAGAGAGAGAGAGAGAGAGAGAAAGAGAAAAAATATATAGATGAGGGGAGAGAGAGAAAGTGGGAGAGAGAAAGAAATAGAGTGAGAGAGAGAGTGGATGAGAAAGGGAGAGACAGAGGGGGCAGAGAGAGAGATAGAGAAAGAACAGGAAAAAGCTGCCATAGACATAGGATGACCTTATTGAGGATGGTTGAGATGACAGTGCAAACTTCTCCCCTCAGCCCCCAGCCCTCAGCTCCTAGCCCTCAGCCCCCAGCCCTCAGGCCCCAGCCCCCAGTCCTCAGCCCCCAGTCTCAGCCCCTCAGCCCCCAGCCCCTCAGCCCCCAGTCCTCAGCCCCCAGTCCTCAGCCCCTCAGCCCCAGCCCCTCAGCCCCCAGTCCTCAGCCCCCAGTCTCAGCCCCTCAGCCCCCAGCCCCCAGCCCCTCAGTCCTCAGCCCCTCAGCCCCCAGCCCCTCAGCTGCCAGCCCTCAGCCCTCCACAAAGGAGAGAAAATTCCAGCAGTACTAAAAAAGGTCCTAGACCATTTTCTACACCACTGCACCCTGTTTCCCCTGCAGATCTTGCTAATTACCAAGGGCCTTCAAGAGTAGCCGCTCACATCACCACACTCTTTCTAAACTACCGACACACACATACACACGCGCACGCACGCACACACGCACGCACACACACACACACACACACACACACACACACACACACACACACACACACACACACACACACACACACACACACACACACACACACACACACACACACCTTTGACTATATGACACACGCACATGCACACACACACACACACACACACCTATGACTATATGACACACGCACACACACATACGCAGACACCAACCCTCCTCCCCCTGTTTTTCCATCCATCCAACCTCCACCACCTCCTCCAGATGTAAGTGTCTGTAGGGGATGGAGCTTAATTACAGGATACCCAAAGCCCAGCTGCACAATGACAGTCAGAGAGAGAGAGAGAGAGCGAGAGAGAGAGAGAGAGAGCGAGGGGGATGGATGGATGGATGGACGGATAAAGAGAGATTCTGAGAAAGAGAGCGACGATGAGTCTGAGAGTGGGATACAGAGAAAGGGAGAGGCTGGGAGAAAGAAAGGTGGAAGAAGAGAGACTGAAAGAGAGGAGACTGAAAGAGGGATCTAGAGAGAGAGAGATGCTGAGAGGGGGAGCGAGAGATGGAGAAAGAGAGAGATGAGTCAATGAGAGGGATAAAGAGAGAGGGAGTAAGCGTGTGTGCCCTCGTGTGTGTGTTTGTGTGTGTGAGGGAGAGACATGAGACAAAATGAGAGAACGAGCTAGGGAGGGAGGTAGGGATAAAGAGAGGCAGCTAATTTGAGCGACACTGACCATAGCCGTTGTCGCTGTAGGAGGACGGATGCTCTCCCAGAATGGCCTGGCGTTGCCTCCCCTTCCCCCGCTCTGCAACACAGAGAGAATACACAGAGTAAGGCAAATGTGAAGTGACAATGCCACCAGGTGCCAACTGCACATCCATCCCCTCAAAATGAACAGACACGCACAGATACACACACATGGAGACTAACAGACACAGGCACACACACACACATGCACACATGGGATTAACACACACAAGTCTAACACACAAGCACATTTATGCACACACACACACACAAATTGGCACCTTTGCACGCCAGCCTAGAAATGACTGAAAACCATAACACCACACTACGCAAGCAGATTCGATTTAGTAACAGCAAATCTAGACACTACTTGACACTTGTGGTAATTGGCATAACAGCAAAACAAGACACGTTTGGTTCACATTTGGCCTTTCAGTTCAAATGACACATTTCTCTTCCTTGGCTGACTGAGCCTGGGTGAATTGCAGAGGAACGATAAAAAAGTGTGTGTGTGTGTGTGTGTGTGGGAGGGGGGGAAGGGGGGGGTTCGGGAAGAGGGGTGTGTGAAAATGACAGTTAAAATGTCACAGTCACAGTTCAATGGCCTCGGGTGGAAACGTTGACCCAGATAGGAGGGAAAATGCATTGACATGGAAAAAGGTATATCAAGCAGCCTTCTACCCTAATCCTCTTACTGTGAACCAGGAAGGGGACCAACAGAACAAAGATAAGAGTCTTTTCAGCCCGTATTTTCCCCAATGCAGCTTACTGGCAGAGTCGCAGACAAACCCACTCTAGGTGCTGTCAGAACTAAGACTGAAGCATATGTAATGTAATTGTTTTCATGTAAGGTGTCCCAATGAAGTTACAGACTACCATATGGAGCATTGCTGGAAACAGCCTCCGTCTTTGTTAGCCTGGTCCCAGATCTGTTTGTGCTGTATACTTCTATGGGGCTTTGTCTGTACAGCACAAGCAGATATAGGTACCAGGCGATCTCACTGCATCCCTCACTCATCAAACAAACGCCACCTAATACAAAAGGATTCCGTAACATTTTCGAGGTGCTGGTGGGAGTTGGACGGCGTGAGTATTTCAATGACCTATGCACAGCCGTCAACTCAGTGAACCCCGTTACACTGGGGATTTGAGAGAAATGTGTGTGCCAGACTGCGTGTGTGCATGCTGTTCACGTGCACGTGTCTTTCAACGCAAGCACCAATGACTCAACCTGCGCTACATCATTTGAACATAATTTCAAAGTCTCATTTCAACAATGCAAGGGAGAACTGGTGCTGCTCACGCAGACACAAACGGAAGGTGCAGCGCTGAGTTAAAAGAGAACGCATTTCGTCCACAGGGGACCGAGCTCATGCAGAGCTAAGCTAATTGGTACAAAACGAGCAGTTAGGCGGGCAGGAACCGGTGGGATTGGTGGGATGCCGTACTTGTACAGAAACCCCAAAGAGAGGGTAGAGAAGAAGGATTAACTGAGAGGAGAGGAGGAGTGGCCTTGATGCCTGCACTGAGCCGAAAGGTTCGCCATTCGCCTGACAGTGGCAGAGAGAGAGAAAGAGAGAGGGGGGAGGAAGAGCGAGAGAGACGGCGGGAGAGAGCGAGGAGGGGAGAGAGAGAGAAAGAGAGAGGGGGGAGGAAGAGCGAGAGAGATGGCGGGAGAGAGCGAGGAGGGGAGAGTAAGAGAGATGGCGGGAGAGAGCGAGGAGGGGAGAGAGAGAGAGGGGGAAGAGCGAGAGAGACGGCGGGAGAGAGCGAGGAGAAGAGAGAGAGAGGGGGAGGAAGAGCGAGAGAGATGGCGGGAGAGAGCGAGGAGGGAAGAGAGAGCGAGGAGGGGAGAGAGAGGGGGAAGAGTAAGAGAGACGGCGGGAGAGAGCGAGGAGGGGAGAGAGAGAGAGAGGGGGGAGAGAGCGAGAGAGACGGCGGGAGAGAGCGAGGAGAAGAGAGAGAGAGGGGGAGGAAGAGCGAGAGAGATGGCGGGAGAGAGCGAGGAGGGAAGAGAGAGAGGGGGGGGAGAGAGCGGAGGGGAGAGAGAGGGGGAGAGCAAGAGAGACGGCGGTAGAGAGCGAGGAGAGGGGGGGAGAGAGAGAGAGAGAGAGAGGGGGAGGAAGAGCGAGAGAGACGGTGGGAGAGAGCGAGGAGGAGAGAGAGAGAGAGAGGGGGGAGGAAGAGCGAGTGAAACATTGTGTGAAACATTTTTTTTTTTACAGATAAGGGGTAAGAGATGTGTGGAACATACCTGACGTGTTTCTCTCATGTCTTATCAAAATATTTAATAAGGCACGTCCCCTGTAGGTGTGAATACACTTCGAGACTTTACTTGGAAGTGTTTAAGGCAATGTTCTTGAGTACCTTCGAGGCAATGTACTCAAAAGAACGAACGAGAGGTTTGAAAGACAACATCCATAAACTACTATGTGATTCTGATGAGAAGAATTACATCTATTTACACGCTGTCCTTCTCTATGTTTGTATAATAAGTTACTGTATAGACACCGAACAAATCCTTTTTGAAGAGCATCTGATATGGTAAGGGCCTCAAGCGCGAATATAGCATTTCAATTTCCCCAAAATGCAAGCTGATTAGGATTTAAATTTACCGTCTGTGGCTCAAGAGGATTGTGTGGGGCTGTTTTATGTTAATTTCTCTCTGTTTGCACTAAAGTGCTTCCAACCCATTATTATTTTCATGTCAGCATTTTATTTTCAGCCTCTTGCTATTTTTCTAGTTGCTTCCTCCGGTCAATAGAAACAATTGGAAGCTGACCACACATCTTCAACTCCACGGCAAAAAGTCCTTGACGCCGTCAAAGTCAAACAGACCTTCAAATCCAATACACGGCACGGCGATCGATTGGAGAGCAGCCCTGGCTTGTGGGTGATAAGACACTGTTTACCCTCCATTTGTGGCGAGAGAATTGGAATCGGGGTTGGCGTGTCAATCACACCGTCCAACGGACGTTTAATCAAGCCCAAGTCACACAAGGCAGGCTTTCTGCTTGGTTAAAAACCATGCTCCCATTTATATGAATATGATTATGGGCTGTAGTCTATCTACAGCACCTCATATTGTTAAAGCAGTCCCAGTACATGAAAGCTTCAAATTCAGAGACCAAGGGTTCTCTTTTATTGAGCATTGTAAAGCTATAATATTTGGTGTGGGGACAATGCTATTGTACAGTGCATTCGGAAAGTATTCAGACCCCTTGACTTTTTACACATTTTGTTACGTTACAGCCTTATTCTAAAATTGATTCAATCGTTTTTTCCCCTTGTCAGTCTACACACAATACCCTATAATGACAAAGCAAAAACAGGTTTTTAGAACATTTTGCAAATTTATAAATACCCCTCCCCCAAAATATCACATTTACATAAGTATTCAGACCCTTTACTCAGGACTTTGTTGAAGCACCTTTGGTAGTGATTACAGCCTCAAGTCTCCTTGGGTATGATGCTACAAGCTTGGCACACCTGTATTTGGGGAGTTTCTCCCATTCCTCTCTGCAGATCCTCTCAAGCTCTGTCAGGTTGGATGGGGAGCGTCGATGCACAGCTATTTTCAGGTCTCTCCAGAGATGTTTGATCGGATTCAAGAACGGGCTTTGGCTGGGCCACTCAAGGACATTCAGAGACTTGTCCCATAGCCACTCCTGCATTGTCGTGGCTGTGTGCTTAGGGTCGTTGTCCTGTTGGAAGGTGAACCTTCACCCCAGTCTGAGGTCCTGCTCTGGAGCAGGTTTTCATCAAGGACCTCTCTGTACTTTGCTCCGTTCATCTTTCTCTCAATCCTGGCTAGTCTCCCAGTCCCTGCCGCTGAAAAATATCCCCACAGCATGATGATGCCACCACCATGTTTCACCGTATGGACGGTGCCAGGTTTCCTCCAGATGTGACGCTTGGCAGTCAGGGCAAAGAGTTCAATCTTGGTTTCATCAGACCAGAGAATCTTGTTTCTCATGGTCTGAGAGTCCTAGGTGCCTTTTGGAAAACTCCAAGTGGGCTGTCATGTGCCTTTTACTGAGAAGTGGCTTCCGTCTGACCACTCTACCATAAAGTCCTGATTGGTGGAGTGCTGCAGAGATGGTTGTCCTTCTGGAAGGTCCCGTTCATCCACCTCTGGCCTGCTCGCCTCCCTACCACTGAGGAAGTACAGTTCCCGCTCAGCCCAGTCAAAACTGTTCGCTGCTCTGGCCCCCCAATGGTGGAACAAACTCCCTCACGACGCCAGGACAGCGGAGTCAATCACCACCTTCCGGAGACACCTGAAACCCCACCTCTTTAAGGAATACCTAGGATAGGATAAAGTAATCCCTCTCACCCCCCCCCCCCCCCCTCCCTTAAAAGATTTAGATGCACTACTGTTCCACTGGATGTCATAAGGTGAATGCACCAATTTGTAAGTCGCTCTGGATAAGAGCGTCTGCTAAATGACTTAAATGTAATGTAAATGTAATGTCCTCCCATCTCCACAGAGGAACTCTTGAGCTCTGTCAGAGTGACCATCTGGTTTTTGGTCACCTCCCTAACCAAGGCCCTTCTCCCCCGATTGCTCAGTTTGGCCGGGCGGACAGCTTTAGGAAGAGTCTTGGTGGTTCAAAACTTATTCTATTTAAGAATGATGGAGGCCACTGTGTTCTTGGAACTTCTTGGAACTTTAATGCTGCAGACACCAGATCGGTGCCTCGACACAATCCTGTCTCGGAGCTCTATGGACAATTCCCTCGACCTCATGGCTTGCTTTTGCTCTGACATGCACTGTCAACTGTGGGGCCTTTCCAAACCATGTCCAGTTAATTGAATGTACCACAGGTGGACTAATCAAGTTGTAGAAACATCTCACCGATGATGAAACAGGATGGAAACAGGATGCACTTGAGCTCAATTTCGAGTCTCATTGCAAAAGGTCTGTATACTTATGTAAATAAGGTATTTCTGTTTTTTATTTTTAAATGTGCAAAAATTTCCCAAAATGTTTTTGCTTTGTCATTATGGGGTAGGTGTAGGTGTGTAGATTGCTGAGAATGAAAAACATTTGAATCCATTTAAGTATAAGGCTGTAACGTAACAAAATGTGGAAGAAAGGGAAAGGGGTCAGAATACTTCTCCAATGCACTGTGTATCTGTATATCAAATTAATATGCATCAATTCATTGGTATGGGCTCAGCAAAGGGACAGGGGAATAGGCTCTCTTATGAACAGATTCTATGATGTTTTCACCGATTGAGTAGGAAGATAGATAAGAAAATGAAAGATTAAAGGGGGGGGGGGGGGTTAGCAATAGCCCTTTCACCCGTGTTGCTTTATTTTCTGGACCTACTCAACACTGTCAAATCCAAGGGTTCGAGCGTCGTTATTGTTTTTCAATATTTCCTGTCAGCATTTGTACCCTGCAATGTAGGCTGCCATGGCTACGGCAAAGGGATGAATGTTTTTTCTTTTTCAAAGACGGGGCTGTATTAGATAAAAACATCCAATGTTTCCATGAAGATTTGTTCAAGGACAGACTGATAGAAGTGGAGGCATATTCATGGGATGCACCTCCATCAGTCGCGTCATTGCCAGATGCTGCAGCATATTGATGTCTGGTTGTTAATGCTGAGTCTGAATGGGGGCTAATGACTGTTTCGTCAAATGTACACTATAGTGACCTGGAAATACAATGACATTGCTAAAGTAGACAAATCATTTGTGGAAAACAACTTCGCCATCAAGTTTACTTTAGAGAGATGGCAATTTTGCCCTCAGCTACAAAAGTTTGTCAGAAATAGCTAGCAATGCTACCGTTAGCTAGTTAAAATGTCAGCGCTCTCCCCTCAATCTTAGCTAGCTAGCTGAAGTTATACGGTATCTAAAGTAAATCTGGTGACATCACAATGACAAAAGCTTGTCTTAAAAATGATTTGCCTCCTTTTGAAATGTCATCGAGTTTCAAAGCCACAGTGATGCACTTTAGACAAAATCTTCATCAGCATTCATTGAGACTGCATTGAGCAGAATGCTCAGCTGTGCATCAGTCCTAAAAAGGACAGTTCAAAACAATATTGTGACGAAACGACGAATAAACATATCTGTTATTCATCTGTTATTCATCACAGATACTTTAATCATTTCTCGGCTATGAAAAGCCAACTGACATTTACTCCTGAGGTGTTAAACTATTGACCATGTTGGTCATCTATGAACGTCTTGAAGAACGATCTGGCCTAAATGACCATGTACTGTTATAATTTCCACCTGGCACAGGCAGACGAGGACTGGCCACCCCTCAGAGCCTGTTCCTCTCTAGGTTCCTTCCTCGGTTCCTTCCTTTCTAGGACGTTTTTCCTAGCCACTGTGCTTCAACATCTGCATTGCTTGCTGTTTGGAGTTTTAGGCTGGGTATCTGTATAGTACTTTGTGACAACTGCTGATGTGAAACGAGCTTTATAAAATAAATGTGATGGATTGGTTGCAATAAAATATTTATTTGAGTACGTGTACACAATCAGGACTTGATTCAATCAGATGGCTCTCTTCCTAACTATATACATAAACACATGTGGATAAGATAAGGTTGGGGTTAGTGGATAAAATACCATTTGTGATTAAAAAATGAAGGTACTACTAAACCCGGGTTTCCCAAACTCGGTCCTGGGGCCCTGCCTGGGTGCACATTTATTTTTTTGCCCAAGAACTAACTACACAGCTGATTCAAACAATCAAATCTTGATGATGAGTTTGGGAAACTCTGTTCTAGACAGTGACGACTGGGCCGTACCCGCTCTGATCTGCAGCACTGAGAAGTAGGGGACGCTAAAGCAACAGCGAGCTACAGCACTATAAGCACAGGAAGTGGTACACAGAGAGGGTGACCATCATCAGCAAAATCTGACATTTCTATTAAACAATTCATGCGTAAAACAGAAGGATCTGTATGTAACCAAGGTTCTCTGATGGAACAAGTGCGGATGGCTGAAAGAAGAAAACGTCATTTTGACTCATTTTAGTTAGGCAATGAAGAAGACTAGGCAGGGACAAAGACTGAGGCCTAATGTTGAAGAGAAATCAAGAGATGAACTGGCAAATTGAGATTCATGGCCACTCTTTAAGCAACGAATGTAAAACCACAATGGCGGAACTCATTTCTTGTCACAGCCCATTTCAACTGATTATGCGTCTGTAGGAGTGTGAAGGTTGAAATGGTTTTGAAATGGTTTGACAACCACGGCTACAGATGTGAGGGTTGCTCTGCTCACCATATTTTTATTTCAGCTCTTTGTAAAACAGAAGTGACACACACAACACACACACACAACACACACACAACACACACACACAACACACACACAACACACACACACAAATGTCGTATTCATTAGAGCTGCAACGGGAGAATAGTTTAAAACATTTTGCAACGGAGAACTAAAATGTGCGTTTCTTATTGGACACGTCCTGGTAGTCTCTCCTTGTTCTAGTCCGTTTTCTTCAATTTGCTACCTAATGAATACGACCCTAGTACATGAAGAGATTCAGCAGGAAGGAAGGATATCGTACCTCGCCTGACGAGAAAGGGCTTGGTGTAGTCCCAGCTATCATTGTCGTTGCGGAGGACGTTGAGTCGCGTGGGCTGCATGGGGAGAGAGAGCAGAGCACCGGTGCATGTGTGTTAGGGGTCCACAGGAATCCTGGTGGAGTGTGTGTGAGCACTGTGTGTGTATGTGAGTTTGTGAGTGTGTTTACCCGAGCGTATTCTATCTTCAGGGTACAGCAGCCGGCGTATATGTCTGCTCCGTTGAGTGCTGATTTTGCCTTCTGGGCATTTTTGACAGTTTCGAACGTGGCGACACCATTAAGGAAGAGCAACTAGGAGGATCTCAGTGGAATAATTCAAAACATTGCAAACAGAATAGATCAGTGTAGAATCACAAATGACCAGAAGGCAATAACATAGGAGATGGAGCAAAGAACCACAAGCCAAACCTGCAGATTACTAAGGCTGCTCGCATACTCTTAGGTCACTCAGCCCAATGAAGTTATGCTTCGGCGAAGCTGTAATCAGCTCAGCGATTGCAGATTTGTTTATAGAATAGGGCCTGGTTCAAATCCTCCTAAAAAGCATTCTCCTCCCTCGCTTCCTTGTAAGTAATCACTCATCTGTTTGAACAAGGCCCTATTCTACTCCAGCTACTCTAAAGCACAGTTGCACTGGGTTGAGTGACTCTTGTCTCTAACCATCATGAAATCTGATCAAGCTGCTCTGGTTCCAGTAAAATGCAGATGGCTAGATCTTTATGCAAATTTGGTAGTAAAAGTAAAATGCAGTATAAAAACCTAAGAGCATAAAAAGGTCCAAAATGGCTGTGGTAATATAATCTAATTGAAATCTAATTGAGGTGGGCCAAATTGTCTTAAAACAGGGGATTTAAGCATCCATCTCCCATAAAACCCCGAACCTGAAACAACAGTGACAACAATCCCTTGTCTCCTGAGTTTCCATTGGCCAATCTCTGCTCCTAGTGGTACCATTAGCAAGAAACTGGACTGATATCTGTACATGATCCACATAATGAGCCAACTTGGGGACAACGTGAAATGTCTTATAATGCTAGACAGTAAATATAAACAGAGGCCCATTGCTTTACAATGCAACTACAAATAAGGGAACAATATGGGAATTAGTTATCAAATGTCTATTTATGTTATTTTATTTCACCTTTATTTAACCAGGTAGGCCAGCTGAGAACAAGTTCTCATTTACAACTGTGACCTGGCCAAGATTAAGTAAAGCAGTGCGGCAAAAACAACAACACAGAGTTACACAGAAACAAACGTACAGTCAATAACACAACAGAAAAGAAATTTAGAAAGATCTATTACAGTGTGTGCAAATGTAGAGGAGTAGGGAGGTAGGCAATAAATAGGCCATAGAGGTGAAAATAATTACAATTTAGCATTACTACTGGAGTGATATATGTGCAGATGATGATGTGCAAGTAGAGATACTGGGGTGCAAAAGAACAAGAGGTTAAGTAATAATATGGGGATGAGGTTATTTGGGTGTGCTATTTACAGATTGGCTGTGTACAGGTACGGTGTTCGGTAAGCTGCTCTGACAGCTGATGCTTAAAGTTAGAGAGGGAGATATAAGACTCCAGCTTCAGAGATTTTTGCAATTCGTTCCAGTCATTGGCAGCAGAGAACTGGAAGGAAAGGCGGCCAAAGGAAGTGTTGGCTTTGGGGATGACCCGTGCAATATACCTGCTGGAGCGCGTGCTATGGGTGGGTGTTGCTATGGTGACCAGTGAGCTGAGGTTAAGGCAGGGCTTTACCTTGCAAAGACTTATAGATGACCTGGAGCCAGTGGGTTTGGCGACGGATATGTAGTGAGGGCCAGCCAACGAGAGCGTACAGGTCGCAGTGGTGGGTAGTATATGGGGCTTTGGTGACAAAACGGATGTCACTATGATAGACTACATCCAGTTTGCTGAGTAGAGTGTTGGAATCTATTTTGTAAATGACATGGTCGAAGTCAAGGATCGGTAGGATAGTCAGTTTTACGTGGGTATGTTTGGCGGCATGAGTGAAGGAGGCTTTGTTGCGAAATAGGAAGCCGATTCTAGATGTAATTTTGGATTGGAGATGCTTAATGTGAGTCTGGAAGGAGAGTTCACAGTCTAACAGTCTACTATGAACTAGGTATATCAGTACTTCAGTATATCAGTTAAAAAGTACTTCCCATTGTTGATTATTTTTCCAAGAAGATACAAAAACTGAATGCAAATGTGGTTCACACTCCAGAACTATATGCACTGACTGGCCTACAACATGCTAAATATTACATAGGTTGTTATAAGGTTGATATAAGGTTGATATAAGGCTTGCATAATGAAAAGTGTGTTGAAATATGGCCTCTAACCCACTACACATACTGGAGGTGTGCAAACCATAATAGACACACACACACTGCTTCCGACACATAAGTGAGCGCTGATGCTGTCAGGTGTTTATTCATGCTAGATGTGTGTGTGCCAGGAGTGTGTGTGATGCCGAGAGACAGTCATCCTGACGAAGGGCCATCTCGTCCGCTGGAATGCTGCTCCAGCGCTCTCGAGGACCCGGTCGAGTGGAGTGGGTTCTGCTCCTCTACTCTGAAGCTTTTTACAGCCTGAGTGTGTGTGTGTGTGAGCGTGCGTGCATGTGTGTGTTTCTGTGTTTCTGTGTGGGGCCAGCACTGACTGACAGCTTGTTTCCCACTCCAAAGTGACATACTGATGCAGGTGTGCATACTCACACAAACCCACAGGGAGACATACACAGACATGTACGCAAAAAATCACTCATACAGACAGACTCCTGAATCCACACACATGTACATGAATCCACAGTAGATGCATCCTCGTCACACACCCGTGCATGCACGAACACACACACACGCACGCACGCACACACACACGCACGCCTGCAGTAGCCCAGCTTGACTCCAGAAAGGATATTCCACCATGGCCTGGATTCCATTGCGTTTGAAGATGACAATGCGCAGTACGTTGCCTATGGGATTGCAGACTGTGTACAGAACATCCTAGAAGACAGAAGAGCAACGACAGGGTTCTGACTAATGCCGAACTGAGCACAATAATAAGTCGCAATTCAGGGGTGAGTTTCCTGAAAGCTTAGTAGTTCATGTGGTATTTGTCTAGATGACCCAGACCAACAACGCACGTCGAAAAGTATTTAATCTGGCTTATTTTGATTATATTTGTTCATATTTGTTCATTTTGATTATATTTGTTCATTGGCTGTCAGTTAAACATACATTTTAGACTTTACGTTACTCTCTTGTGGCTGAGCAGCTGGGTTGTCGAGATAAATAACATGCCACATTAGCTACAAGGCTTTCGGGAAACCCAAGCTAAATCGCTGTAAACTAAATCATCGTAAGCGACACCATTGTAAAGTTAAACCATTCTGAACTTAAACATTGTTAACTATTGTGACCAAAACCATTGCTGAACTATCACAAATTTAACCATTGCATCGTGAACTAAACCATCCTAAGCTAAAATACTGTAAGCTAAACCATCATAAGCAAACCTATCATGAATTAAAACATTATGAACGAAACTATCGTAAGCCATACCATTGTGAACTAAACTATTTTAAATTAAACCATTGTAAACTAAACCCAACAAAAACCCTTGCAAGCTTCCCACTGGGCACACAACGTCATTTCAACGTGGAGAATTGGGTAATATTTGGTAGATACGTTGATCAATGTGGTTCCAACCTATTTACACACACTCAAAAAGACGGCCAAAAGTTTGTTGAATTCCCAACGTGTTCTCACCGCACTTTCATCCTTTTAAAAGCACACCAAAGTT
The DNA here is from genome assembly GCF_034236695.1 of Oncorhynchus nerka. Taxonomy (NCBI): domain Eukaryota; kingdom Metazoa; phylum Chordata; class Actinopteri; order Salmoniformes; family Salmonidae; genus Oncorhynchus; species Oncorhynchus nerka. Next base: position 41,373,918 of record NC_088410.1, on the reverse strand, counting down.
CAAATTGGAATGTCAGATATTTAGTTCACCTAGTGTGTTATCACTGTGCTTGATCTAATAGCACAACCACATGACCTAGATTGCAGTAACCTGAGACTACATTAAAGAACATGGTGGATAAATGGCGTTTGAGTTTTTGTACAGATTATTATTGCAATTGCTAAGATTTCTACAGACCTGCGACCCTGAACGCTTTCTATAAGAATACATTTATAGTTACAGTAAACTCAAAATGTAGTCTTGGATGTGTTACTCATGTTGAGGTTGAATAAATACTGTTATTTTAGTTTGTAAAGATAGCCTTAACATTATGCTATTTACTGGAAATATTGAATTGTGTTTGGTTGACAATGCAATCAAATATCAACATTTAAAGGATATGTATCTACTGCTTGGATAGTTCCATTTGGGCCATTGGCTTTATTCTAGTCTTTAACTTGTATTGTTTGGTTGCGATAGAGACGTGAATCCAACATATAATTTGTTAACTTGTCGACAAGTTAATAGGCTATTTACCGTGTTGCCAAAGCGATATTGAATTGTGTTTGGTTGTCAACACAACCAAATATCAACATTTGAAGGAGATGCATCTTCTGCTTGGATAGCACGATTAACTCATAGATTCCATTTCAAAATAAACCAAAGCGTGAAACCCTAGGCGTACATGCATTGTCTATTTTTTGTTGAATCCTGGGCTAAATTTAAACAACAGCTGTTGATTACGTCCCAAATGCTTCATAGACATAAATAGCGTCATTGATGATACACAGAATGATCGATAAAGTATGGTTACATTCCATTTGCTCTGTGACCCTCTCTGTGACCCTACCCTTTGGAATGACTTTCATAGCAACAATGAGATTTCTCAACAATCATTCTCACGATAGAAACATTGGCAAAGACAGAATCGCTAAATTTGCACGACAATCGTGCGCCGTATTCTGTAGGTGTAATCTCTGAACCTATGACCACGTTCCATGCTAGTTAGCTATCTACATTTTCTAAATTTGGTCTGTCACTAGAGATCAGCCTCGATGTTGCGGCGGGTTACTAATTTGTGCCTTTGTCAACGGTTCTTCCTTTGACAGCGATGTCATGATGATGGCGTTCAAGCGCCAGGCGCTGATGGAGTTTAAAGCCACGGACAGTGCCGACCGGTGTCCGACATGCGGCGCCAACGAAGTCGTCCTGTATGGCTCAGTTATGTAATGAATGTAATGTAATGTAATGAATGTAATGTAATGAAACAGCAGTGAGCAGGTCTCGAACCCTCGACCTTCTAGCCCGGCGTGCTATCGACTGTGCCGCAAAAGCATGCTCGAGCGGCAGAGTCGATTCCCGCGCTTATAAACCCAGAGTCGTCTCAGTAGTGCATGGCGCTTGAAAAGCCGGGATTGTGGCTTCGAGTCCCTGGACCATCCACAGGGCCACCCACAAGTAAAGTGTATGCATGCATTACTGTAAGTCGATTTGGATGAAAGCATCTGCTAAATGGCATATATATTATTATATTATGGTTAATAGTGAGTGACATATATCAATGCTAAGCAGGGCTTGGTTAAAACCCTGGATGGGAGACTGAAGGAATAGCTGTAGATAGATCGACTGTCCAGTAGGAGGTGCTGCCCAGCCTATTGTTTTTTTCTTATAGTGGATATTACGTTGAAAATATGACGTTGTTGTAATTTGTACAAATTCAACATATTTTATACAAGGTTTGTCTATGTTGAAAATTGGTTACCACGATGACAAAATCCTGTGGTTGAAATGACACCCCTCAAAACCACATTTGATGACAGTTGATTACTTTTTTCAAATCCAATGTAATTTTCCACATAGATTCCACATCACAATATGTTGACAAATTACGTTGAAACAACGTTGATTTAACCAGCTTGTGCCCAGTGGGTTGACTACCGTAATTTAAACTATTGAAAGCTAAACCATTGTAAACTAAACCATAGTGAACTAAACTATTGTCAACATTGTAAACTCAACCATTGCACTGAACTGGCATGAAGTTCATGAACTTACAGTGGTGATGGGATAGAGGGGGTTCTGAATGGAGAGGAGCAGGACTTTGTTGCCACTGTTGGGGTCATCGGCGTTAGTTGGCCGCGTGATCCTCTTGCTGGTGGAGTAGTTGAAGAAGGCCTGCTGGCCGGCAATGTAGACCGCTTCGTTGGCACCGCATGTCACGCACTGGTCGGCACTCTCCATGGCTTCAAACTCCACCAGCGCCTGACGCTTGAACGGCATCATCATGACGTAGCTGTCAAAGGAAGACCCAATGACAAAGACACAATTAGTAACCCACCGCAACATCGAGGCTGACCTCTGGTGACCGACGAAATTTAGAAAATGTTGATAGCTAACGTAAACTCACCCCATTCCGTACAAATGTGCGCAACCGCAACATTCAAACGAGGCTACAAAGAAAACTTTGACTTCAAAATCTGGGGTGTGAACTACATTTCTATTCAAGCGTTGATCGACATGGTAATGGCTCTATAGTATTGGAGAAAAGTAAAAAAACTGACCCTCCGTTACATCTTGACGTGTCATGTCGTAACGTAGAGCACGGATAAAGCAACTATTTCTGTCTTACAATCTCTCTCCACCAGGTGTATAGCACTTCTATCATCCTTTAAAAACAAGAAATGGACAGTGACGGGGGTAAGGGGGGATACCTAGTAATTTTTTCCGTCATCATTGCAAGCGATCATCAATCTCAAAGCCGCTGTTTACTTCTAAGATCACTTTAGCACCGTGCTAAAAACCCCATTCAAATTCGACACAAACCTTCAAATAGGTATGTAATGACACATTATATAAACTCTTTATAGTGTTTTATTTACATTTTAGAGGCGATAAGGTGATAAGTTGGACAGATCTAGTGAAAAAAAGCAATTTTCCCACACAACATCTCTCCTTCTCACTATCACGCATTAGTTTCGCTTCCCCACCCGCCATTTTTAAAAGACCCGACGGGGCTCATTGCCTGCTTGAATTATGCAGAAACGGGCAGTGTTTAGGTCATGTTATTGATTCTGTTGGAAAGAGGAGAAATTGTGCTTTACAATGGTATTGACATTACAGTTGATTTGGAAGTATTACGTTTTTGGGGCGCTAACATAAGGGCAATTGTACAGACCAAGACGATGACGATGTACGAGTTTACGTGAGTTTACGTTACTTAGCATGAATGTGGTTATGGGTTCTGAGATTTCATCTATGGAATACGGCACACGATTGTCGTGCGGGTTTGTCCTTTTGTCTCATGACAGAGAAACGGTTTCCCTTTTTGTCAGATGCTGTGCAACACTCAACAAAAATAATCAGACTGCAATATCTGTTGAAAACAGTGATATTGGAAACTACCTGGAGTCTACAGTACCTGCCATCTTGCTGCCAAAGAGGACCAGAATGGAAATAAACCTCAGGGCGTTAATGTGTTTTTATCCTCAATCATGTTTTATGTATGTGATGTTGTATCTGGCTGGAGCAGCCACTTTTAATGATCAAATAAAAATAATCAGTCAATAGATCGATTAGGAAGCATGTTACAGACATTTGATGATTGTCAAACAACAATCCATGTTGTTTGTTCTCAAACAATCCAAAGAAAATTCTAGTTTATTTTATAACAAAATTGAGTTTGGGAGGGAGGTGTTACAACAACATTTGTCACAAAGTGCTTTACAGTAACATGGCCTAGTCCCCCAAAAAGCAAGCAAAAGGAAAAAACTCCCTAGGAGGAAGACATCCTCTTCCATTGATGTACAATCCATAACCATACTATCGTCCTGAACTTTAGAATTAGTAAGCAACAAGCCCTACAGCTAATATGTTTCTCTTTACACAGCTCTCCTTTGGCAACAATCATATTGATCAGAATCAGCATTCGGGAATCATCTACATCCTGCCACAGGAAACAGAGACAGCATTCATACACAGTAAGCGTCCCCACACACTGAAGACCTAGCCAGTGTTTCACTCAGTGGCCCATATTCAATTTTAGCTCCCCCAGTTCCCTAGTTAGACATCTCAATGTTTTTCTTATACCAGACTCCCATGCAGAGATGGTAAAACAAAACTGGATGCTCGTGTGAGAATTTGTCTCGTCTAACAGAACCCCAAAACACACCTGAAGTTATTGCTTTGTAACTCAACATTTGTGAAGAGACCCCAGATAGAAACCAAACTCTTTTATAGTTCTCACCTCTCCGGAGGTGCTGTTGTTCACCGTGCATTCTATTTCTGTTGAACTAGAAAGAGTTCAACATAAGTTAAAATAAAATGTCCCTCTGGTTATGCTTTATTTTACAGTCAACAACTATTCATCCAGCTAGTATCTTACAATATATACTAAGAATGGCTGGTATTGGATGATTGTGATTATAAGACATTATAAGGTGGTCATCCCTGCATTATAAATGCATGATAATGCATTATACCCGCAGGCCCCAAAATATATACCTTATTGATTTTTGAAAGAACAACAAAAAGTACCAGAGAATGCGCTACTTAAATTGCAGACACTCCACCCCCATAAATAACATTGCACAATAAAGCCTCCCCATCATTCTAATCGGAATGCTGTCTTTGAGGCTACTGTTTGAGTGGAGCTGACAGCTCCCGTTCAACGTGTCACAATATGTCTGCCTAAGGCGTTCTCGGAGGAGTCTACAGTATATCGATATTGCACCGACCTAAAAATAACCTCGCCTGATCTCAATTCCGACTACAGCACCGGGAAACCTACTCTACCAGTGCGCAAGTCAAGTCCTTTGCAATCAAATCCACATCCCGTAATATCCTCAAAGCGGTGACCCCTCCGAGTTACGGAAATATCAAGTGACACTGGGATGGATGGAGGCAGAGAGATATTTACAATAATCACAGGCATATTGGCCCCGTACACACTAAGGTTGTAAAACTGATGTACAACGCATTTGACACAATGGTTGTGAGACAACTGCTATGTTTGTGACACAATGGAGAGTTTGTCTGCATAAAAAAAGTCTACACAACCATTGTGCGGTGTCTCCGCAAAACGTGTGTATCAATACTTTTGTGCAGAAAAACTCTTCCTTGTGTCACAACCGTTGCGTCGAATGTGTTGTACATCAGTTGTGCAACTTAAACGTGTCTACGGGGTCATTGTCTTTTTCCAAATTTCACCCAAATTCACCTCAACTTCAAATCAAAACTTTCTAGATTCTCTAAGTGAACGTGAAGGGGCTCTGCAAATAGGCCTCTGCTGTGTATTCCCCGTTGTGTGAGTGCCCCAAATGAGGCTTCCTCAGGCAGTCCACGCAGTAAGAATATCATATGTTGGTCCCCTGAGCAGCTATACTCTTGAGTAAACATGTGTGGTCTGATGTTAAAAGCAGGCAATTTAGAGGACAGACATGAGCTAAAAATACAGGTCCTAAATGGCACACGTTAATGTTTTCCAAGCCCTTAATGGCCCTTGTTCTACGAGAAATATGATAACTGGGAGATTGTTATTAGATTTAAATGGATTCAAAATTGATTCCCCAAGAAATGGCTAATGGGAGATAAAAAAAATTAAAAATCAAGAAAAAGGGAGTTGTATTCTAACAGGACAACGAGTCCAGTCCGACTAGCTACGTTGGAGAAAAACAGTCAAACTGCACACAGGGAAAAAATATGCATCTCAATACATTCTGTTGATGCATTCAATCAGTGAGCTGCTCAGAAGCATAATAGTATTAGAATACCAACTCAAATGTATAGTCACAAGTATTTCGCTCCACTCGCAATAACATCCTCTAACCATGTGTATGTGACCAATAAAATTTGATTTGATTTTAGTAATATAATAGTTGGTAAGTGAAAACTCACAGTAAGTGCCACTCTGAACTATGAATACAGTTTTGTAATGCACTACAGTTCTATAGCACATTTAAAATAATCATATGCACAGGCATCCATGTAATGGAAATGAGGCAAAAGATTGCCGCATGTCCCTCAAAGCAGAACAGACAACAAGAAACATCACCTACCAGATGTTGCCAAACTTCTCCAGGGCCTCCACCAGGTCCCCTTCCACCACTGACTCACAGAGCCCCCGCACGTGGACCACCGGAGAAGGGGCGATCCTGTGGGCATCCTCCCCATTGTCCTGGAGGAGAGAGGGGGGACACCGGTCAAATGGGGTTCAAAGGTCAAATGAGGTATACCACAAGGTACATACGAAGGCCGCTTTCACAGCAAAGAAGGTTTAACATAACGGAAATGTAACCAAACGCCAAAGCCCTCGTCTGCACTGGCACTGAGCACCGTTGACATGCTGTTGGAGTGCACGGAATTGCAGAATGTTCCCTTGTCAATGCCTTAACGCTGTTTTCTGCATGTTTATAGTTCATTTGTTTGTGTTTTGTAGCAATGTTGGTTTGGTTTGAATGACTTCAATCAACATTTTTTAAACATTTTAACTCATTATTGAGGCCTAAGGAAATTCAGCCTCTTCAGATTCCTTGACACGAGGGCCACCTACAGACCGGCAAGCAAATACAGTGCATTTGGAAAGTATTCAGACCCCTTGACTTTTTCCACATTTGGTTACGTTACAGCTTATTCAAAATGGATTAAATGAAAAAATGCCCTCATCAATCTACACATTTCTAAAAACCTGTTTCGATTTGTCATTATGGGTTATTGTGTGTAAAATCAAATCAAATCAAAGTTCATTTTTCACGTGCGCCAAATACAACACCTTACAGTGTAAGTAAGCATTTCACTGTAAGGTCTACCTGTTGTATTCTGCGCACATAAAATGTTATTTGATTTTACACACAATTCCCCATAATGACAAATCGAAAACAGGTTTTAGAAATGTTAGCAAATTCACTACAAATAAAAAACAGAAATACCTTGTTTACATAAGTACTCAGACCCTTTGCTATGAGACTCGAAATTGAATTGCAAAAATCGCTGAAGCTGGAGACTTACATTTCCCTCACTAACTTCAAAAATCAGCTATCTGAACAGCTAACCGATCGCTGCAGCTGTACATAGTCCATCTGTAAATAGCCCACCCAATCTACCTACCTCATCCCCATATTGTTTTTATTTACTTTGCTGCTCTTTTGCACACCAGTATTTCTACTTATGCACCATCATCTGCTCATCTATCACTCCAGTGTTAATCTGCTAAATTGTAATTACTTTGCTACTGTGGCCTATTTATTGCCATACCTCCTTATGCCATTTGTACACACTGTATATAGACTTTCTTGTTTTTCTATTGTGTTATTGACTGTACGCTTGTTTATTCCATGTAACTCTGTGTTGTTGTTTCTGTCGCACTGCTTTGCTTTATCTTGGCCAGGTCGCAGTTGTAAATGAGAACTTGTTCTCAACTAGCTTACCTGGTTAAATAAAGGTGAAAAAAAATATAAGAAAAATAAAATTGAGCTCAGGTGCATCCCGTTTCCGTTGATCATGCTTGAGATGTTTCTACAACTTGATTGGAATCCACCTGTAGTAAATTCAATTGATTGGACATGATTCGGAAAGGCACACACCTGTCTATATAAATGAAATAACATTTTGTTAATCACATGCGCCGAATACAACAGATGTAGACCTTACAGTGAAATGCTTACTAATGAGCCCCTAAACAACAGTGCAGTTTCAAAAGATATGGATAAGAATAAGAGATCAAAATAACAAGTATTTAAAGAGCAGCAGTAAAAAATAACAATATATACAAGGGGGTGACAGTACAGAGTCAATGTGCGGTGACACCGGTTAGTTGAGGTAGTATGTTCATGTAGGTAGAGTTAATTTTAGTGACTATGCATAAATGACAACAGAGAGTGGCAGTGGTGTGCTGTGGGGGAGCAATGCAAATAGTCTGGGTAGCCATTTGACTAGATGTTCAGAGTTTTTTGGCTTGGGGGTAGAAGCTGTTAAGAAGCCTCTTGTCTTGCACCTAGACTTGGCGCTCTGGTACCACTTGCCGTGTGGTAGCAGAGAGAACAGTCTATGACTAGGGTGGCTGGAGTCTTTGACCATTTTTAGGGCCTTCCTCTGACACTGCCTGGTATAGAGGTCCTGGATGGCAGGAAGCTTGGCCCCAGTGATGTACTGGGCCGTTCACACTACCCTCTGTAGTGCCTTGCGGTCAGAGGCCAAGCAGTTGCCATACCAGGCAGTGACGCAACCATGCTCTCAATGGTGCAGCTGTAGAACCTTTCGAGGATCGTAGAACCTTTTGAAGATCCCACAGTAAAAGGCACATGACAGCCCGCTTGGAGTTTTCCTAAAAGCACCTAAAGAACAAAATGATCTGGTCTGATAAAACCAAGATTGAAATATTTGGCCTGAATGCCAAGTGTCACGTCTGGAGGAAACCTGGCATCACCCCTACGGTAAAGCATAGTGGTGGCAGCATCATGCGGTGGGGGATGTCTTTCAGGGAAAGATGAACGGAGTAAAGTACAGAGAGATCCTTGTTGAAAATCTGCTCCAGAGCGCTCAGGACCTCAGACTGGGCGAAGGTTCACCTTCCAACAGGACAACGACCCTAAGCACACAGCCAAGACAATGCAGGAGTGACTTCAGGAGAAGTCTGAATGTCCTTGAGGGGCCCAAACAGAGCTCGGACTTGAACATCTCTGGAGAGACCTGAAAATAACTGTGTAGTGATGCTCCCCATCCAACCTGACAGACCTTGAGAGGATCTGCAGAGAAGAATGGGATAAACTCCCCAAATACAGGTGTGCCAAGCGGGTATCGTCATACCCCAAAAGACACGAGGCTGTAATCGCTGCCACAGGTGCTTCAACAAAGTACTGAGTAAAGGGTCTGAATACATATGGAAATCTCAGTAGAACTACTGATTTTCAGAGGGTTCGTTGTCCGGCAGAGGTGAAAGAGAGAAAAGGAAGGAAATATACGCATGAGGAAGGAAGAGAGGGGTCTGCATACTTTCCGAATGCACTGTATATCCTGGTCTGTCAAACAAATGAAATGTAACATCATTTAAACCTAACACTACTGAAAGCCTTGTCTTGCAGCTGGATGTTGTTAAATCGCAGCACAGGCTGTTAATCCGTAGTTCTTCACACCTGTTTTACAGTGGCTTCACAACTCACACGCCCTTCACACTTTTCTCAAAGTGAGGAAAATATGCTAATGATAAAAACCTCTAGGGGAAGGACTTCTGAAATAGCAACTGGCAGAGCAGGAGAATCACTTTGTAAACTGTTGCACAACACCTTTGTGAGCTGTTTGAACATTCATGAATGCTTACATACGACAATACAAGGGGAATTGAAAGTAGAAGAAAACCATATCTGAATACTCACTGATACATCCATGTTGGACTGGCTATTCAGGCATTTCAAAATGTTGAAATATAAAAGAAAACTGTCCTGAGTCATTGCCAACATTGCTTATATGCTTCACAGACCAACCATGAAAATGCAAATCTGGCAACAGCACCAAAAGCCAATACCTAAAAATTACACAATTCATCTGCGAATTGAACGCTGTAACATGCAACAAGCTTTTCTTGGTCTCCAATTAAATCGGAAAACAGATTACAAACAATGATGAACAGCACACAACATTTTTAAAAATAAATAATGATCCACTAAAAGCCGCTATGAAACAAGAGGAGTGAAATTGGGAAGGCCAATATGAAATTACTCTAAAACCACTTCACGATGAATGAATGACCTCAGCCCAATTTTAAGTAATGAGATTTCTTTTCAAAATCACAATGAACGTTAAAAAAAAGCAGCAGCTGCGGTGAACAGGTTACAGCATCCATTCTTATATATCTTCCAAATGGATGCAAATTGTGGGAATGAAGAAACATGTCACCCCGATGACACTGGAGCTACAATACATAAGAAAATAAGCTAACAGTAATTGTAATCAGACTGTCTTGACGCTGTATTCTTCAGACTACTTGGTCTGCCTTGTTTCCACCGTAGACCGGTTTTGAGAAACCGCATCGATAAGGGCCACAGCACTCCTGAGGCAACCAATTACTTGGCCCTCTTCTTTGTTCGAAGCTAGCTCTTCCAGGAGCCCAGGATGGTTCATTACGAGAGCTGTCCTTCGCAACGAATTCCTCCCGCCTAGTCTAACCCTCCATGCGCTCTGGGACAACGCCGAGCCCCGCACGGCTCTACTTCAGACACAGAGACAAATTGAATCCTCGCCGACAGGCACTGTGCTTAAGATGATATTCGTTTACAATTGACCACATTCTTACCCCCCAGCCTATCTAGAAAGAGAGATAGATAGGCTTTGTCCCGATTCACCACCCTTCTCCCGGAATATGCACTTGCACACTTTCTTCCATGGATTTAACAATGATGGAAACTCCCTACAGCCAATGTTTACACCGATCATTAGCTTTCACATCCATAACGGGGAGTGTGTGAGTGCACACTTTTGGAAAAGTGTGGAGAATCAGGACGCAGGCAAAACGTCCCTGAAAACAACTCAAAAACGCCCTAGAAATGACAACCGCAATCCAGGGACGGTGTTTGTCTGAAGTAGAGCGTCAATTCATTCTGAAAGCAACATGTAGCTCAACAAGCTCCTGTAAAGACGTTGATATATTCATATCCCTTTCCTGAAGATCTTTTTAATGCTCAGGAAATGGGGGGGTGACATGCAAAACTGCCGCCTGTCACAGTGGTAAAGGAAATACTCAAGTTTCTTTTGTGCAGTTCTATGACGCGCCGAGACAGACGACGAATAACAGAATAACTGGTGTGCTTTTCGCTGGGGTAAAATTAAGCATAGAAACTATTTCAAAGCTGCTTTGTGGCTCTCGAGCAGTTGCTTGTTTGGAAAATATCTGAGCTGTCTTCTTTTGATGCCTGCACTTGAACACAGTCAGGCATACCTACCACTACTTTAACTACCCGAACTTTCAAGGGTGTCTTCAAAACTGAACGTGTCTCTCTGCACCTTTCCCTCTTCCATTTCTTTCATTCCTTGTTCCCTCTTTCTTACTGTCTAGACTTTCTTCCTGTCTTCAGTTGTATTTCTTCCTCCTCCTTCCTCTCTTTCACTCTGTCTGTATTTCTTTCATTCTTTCCTTTCCTTCATCTCTCTCTCTCTCTGTCTCTCACACCTAGACAGACCTTGGCCCCTTTTGTCAGTCCCACGTGCAAAGCTATTTTCACCAACTGACACTTGCAGTTTGCCTCTTCCCTCCTTTAAAAATAGCACTGAGGAAACGTGGACAAAAGTTCTGTCCCCACAAGAAATGGGGTCTTGGAGCAACAATTCATCCCATGAATCCAGTGCAGCCAGCCGAGGAGATAAAATGCAATGTCACAAGAGGTTAAAGCACTCTTGTATTTGTAAACAGTACCTGTTCACATTGTTCACACACTCCTCTCCCACGGTAGCTGATAATGACAATTCCCACTGATTCAGGCTCAGCCGCAGTGACAGGCTTAATGCTGCTGCTGTTGTGAAACAGCATCCAGACGAACACAGCAGCAGAGGGCCTAGCAGGCCACACACACAACAGGATACACATCTCCCCGGCTCTGTTTTGCAGTTTGATCTGAGACATAGCTACATCAAAGGCTGTTGCACCACTTACTCCACCTCTACTGCTATGCAAGCCATGTCCCTCTGGCTTTACACCCTGCAGAACAATGCCCTATTGAGCAATATTCTCAGAAAGTGTTTATTTTTTTATTTTTTTATTATTTGAATTTTTGATACATGCTTTACTCCCTGTGATGTTGAAACAGTACCTCTTCTGTCGTCCGAGAGACCCGCTAATTCCCGCTAAGACCCGAGTCCTTTTTTTGGTTTATCTGAACAGTCAGCAGTTGCGGTCGGAAAATCCCCTCACTCAAAATGGTAAAAACAACAACGAAATAACAAAATGTCAACCTTCCTAAGCTTTGCCACTAACACCTTAGCATGAGCAAAAGCACGAGAGCGTGCAGTTTTTGCTCGATGCAGACCTCGACCTTGTTTCCGGCAGCTGAATTGAAGGCTTTGTGAGTCCATACTACCTCATCTCACGATACGGTACAAAACCTGGGAGACAACCATCTGCCAACACTAAACACACAGACACACACTTTGGTTTGTCGCATGCTTGAGCAACCTTTTTGGGATAAATCTGCTAAAGGCTCTTTAAAGTACACTTTAAAAACCATTCTAGTGTAGATATAACCATTGCCTGCCACAAAGCACATCTCAAGAACCCATTGTTACAATCCACACATACACACACACATTATTGATTGGGATCCTTTTTAGATGTTATAGAACTGTCTCAAAAGGGTTCAATATAGAATCATTTGACAAAACCATCCCCAAAAACAACTAACCTCTCCAGCAGCCTTCTAAGCAAAGTGTGCACTTTAACATCAGGTGTCAGCATCAGATATCTCTTCTCCACTCGCACATGTTATATTTAGAATGATGCAGACACTCAAAGAGCAACTTAGGGCAAACAGGGTTCTGTCAGAGAATAGACACTTAGCCATGTTTAACAGTGTGGTGTAACTGTAGGCTAGATACAGGGGTTGACATACTGTTTGTGTGTGTGTGTGTGTGTGTGTGTGTGTGTGTGTGTGTGTGTGTGTGTGTGTGAGAGAGAGAGAGAGAGAGAGAGAGAGAGAGAGAGAGAGAGAGAGAGAGTGCACGCGTGTGTATGTGCATGTTTGTGTGTGTGAGAGAGAGAAAGAGTGTGCATTTGTGAGAGCATGTATGTGTGCCAGGTTATGTGTGTGTATGTTCGTGTATGTGAGAGAGAGAGAGAAAGAGTGTGCATTTGTGAGAGCATGTATGTGTGCCAGGTTATGTGTGTGTATGTTCGTGTATGTGAGAGAGAGAGAGAAAGAGTGTGCATTTGTGAGAGCATGTATGTGTGCCAGGTTATGTGTGTGTATGTTCGTGTATGTGAGAGAGAGAGAGAAAGAGTGTGCATTTGTGAGAGCATGTATGTGTGCCAGGTTATGTGTATGTATGTGAGAGAGAGAGAGAAAGAGTGTGCATTTGTGAGAGCATGTATGTGTGCCAGGTTATGTGTGTGTATGTTCGTGTATGTGAGAGAGTGTGTGTCTACACACTGTCTACACCGCCTTATGCGTACCCCAGGGTATGACCAATGCCGTCGGGGGATACGCCAAATAAAACAGGGCTATACATTTGGGTGATGTTTTTGTCTCGCCTGAGTAGCCTCGTTTCACTGACAAAAATAAAAATAAACCATCTAGTGTTCAGCAAAATAACAACACAATGTCAAATACAGGTAGCCTAGTCAAATAATTAACATCCAATCACATTAACCGTTACTCTCTCGCGGGAATTCCACTAACGGTCCGTATGGAGCCAAAAGTAGCTCCTGCTCTTTCCCTTTTCTCTAAAATTGATAAATGGTCCAAAAAAAAGTAAGGCCCGTCTCCATAGAGACTCATACCAGCTCTACTGGTAGTACTGCTACTACCAGCAGTACTACACCTGCACCTGTCAACTGCACAAGTTGTTCTGCTTCCACAAGCACATTCAGTGCTAGCATCAGTAATTCTACATTTGTTGCTAGCCCAGTTAGCATGGACACTGACAGTTGGGAATCTGATGCAGCTGAAGAGCTACTGCCCCCTTACCAGGGAAAACACCCAACAACAGACAGGGACATAGGTCCATCGCAAATATGATGAGAACTACATTGATCTGGGGTTCACTTATATTGGGAGTAGTGCCTTTCCTCAGCCACAGTGTGTTATATGTGCAAAAGTACTATCTCACAACTCGATGAAACCGTCACTCTTGCACAGACATTTAGAAACTAAACATGCCAATTAGAAAAATAAGCCACAGGAGTTTTTTGAGCGAGAATTATGATGACTTTTGAGTAGTAAGACGTGTATAAAAGCAACAGATACCATTAATAAGAAGGGGCTAGAAGCGTCTTATATGGTGAGCTACTGAGTGGCTAGGACAGGCAAGCCCCATACTATTGTGGAGGACTTCATTCTTCCTGCTGCCGTGGATATGGCTGGGACAAGTCAGTGAATTCTATGCATTACAGCTGGATGAGTCAACAGATGTGGCCGGCCTGGCACAGCTCCTGGTATATGTCCGTTACGTTTATGGGGGGGTCATTTAAAGAAGACATCCTCTTCTGCAAACCACTGGAAACCAGGACAACAGGAGAGTTGTACTGGACAGCTTTGTGACATCAAATGGACTTTGGTGGTCAAGATGTGTTGATATGTGTACTGATGGCGCAAAAGTCATGACAGGGAGACATAGTGGTAACGAGCATGCAAGCAGTTGCTCCCGACGCCACTTGGGTATACTGCAGCATCAACCTATACTTCAGCATCCACCTATACTGCAGCATCCACCTATACTGCAGCATCCACCTATACTTCAGCATCCACCTATACTGCAGCATCCACCTATACTGCAGCATCCGCCTATACTGCAGCATCCACCTATACTGCATCATCCACCTATACTTCAGCATCCACCTATACTGCAGCATCCACCTATACTTCAGCATCCACCTATACTGCAGCATCCACCTATACTTTAGCATCCGCCTATACTGCAGCATCCACCTATACTTCAGCATCCACCTACATTGCAGCATCCACCTATACAGCATCATACACCTATACTTCAGCATCCACCTATACTGCAGCATCCACCTATACTTCAGCATCCACCTACATTACAGCATCCACCTACATTGCAGCATCCACCTATACTGCAGCATCCACCTATACTGCAGCATCCACCTATACTTCAGTATCCACCTACATTGCAGCATCCACCTATACTGCAGCATCCACCTATACTGCAGCATCCACCTACATTGCAGCATCCACCTATACTGCAGCATCCACCAATACTTCAGCGTCCACCTACATTGCAGCCTCCACCTATACTTCAGCATCCACATACACTGCAGCATCCACCTATACTGCAGCATCCACCTATACTTCAGCATCCACCTACACTGCAGCATCCACCTATACTTCAGCATCCATCTATACTGCAGCATCCACCTATACTTCAGCATCCACCTACACTGCAGCATCCACCTATACTTTAGCATCCACCTATACTTTAGCATCCACCTATACTGCAGCATCCACCTATACTTCAGCATCCACCTATACTGCAGCATCCACCTATACTGCAGCATCCACCTATACTGCAGCATCCACCTATACTGCAGCATCCACCTATACTTCAGCATCCACCTATACTGCAGCATCCACCTATACTTCAGCATCCACCTACACTGCAGCATCCACCTATACTGCAGCGACCATGTAACAATTTTACTACATACAGAAGAGTGCTGGTTATCACGGGGCAAAGTATTGACACGTTTTTCTTTAAATTGAGAGACAAGATTAAAGTTTTCTTTACCAACCATAATTTTCACTTGTCTGCATGATGACGAGTTTCTCACATAACTGGCCTATCTTATGTTTTTTCTCGCCTGAATGATCTGAATCTAGAATTACAGCAACTATATTCAATGTACGGGACAAAATTGAGGCTATGATTAAGAAGGACAACACACAGGTCTTTTGATCATTGTATGATTTTTTTGTGTGCAAATGAACGCAAGCTTACAGATAATGTCAAATCTGATACAGCGAGCATCTGAGTGAGTTGGGTGTGCAATTACGCAGGTACTTTCCCAAAACAGACGACACAAACAGCTGGATTCGTTATCCCTTTCATGCCCTGCCTCCAGTCTACTTACCGATATAAGAGAGACTCATCGAAATTGCAACAAGCAGCCCTGTGAAAATGTAATTTAATCAGAAGCCACTGCCAGATTTCTGGATTGGGCTGCTCTCAGAGCATCCTGCCTTGGCAAATCGCGCTGTTAAAACACTGATGCCCTTTGCAACCACGTACCTATGCGAGAGTGGATTCTCGGCCCACACTAGCATGAAAACTAAATACAGGCACTGACTGTGTGTGGAACATTATTTAAGACAGACTCTCTCCAATACAACCCAACATTGCAGTTATGTGCATCCTTTCAAGCATACCCTTCTCATTAACCTGTGGTGAGTTATTCACAATTTTTGATGAACAAATAGGGTTTTATATGTAAGATGGCTAAATAAAGAGCAACATTATTAATTCTTATTATTTGTTCCCTGGTCCTATAAGAGCTCTTTGCCACTTCCTACCAGCCGGGTTGTGACAAGAACTCATGCTTGTGTTTAATACACGTATTGTATAGTGTGTGTGGCAGGCGTACAATGGTGGTAAAAAAAAAACATTTGAGAGTGCGCTGACCCTGGTGCTAGAGGGGGTACGCAGCTGGAGGTTGAATGTTTGAAGGGGTATGGGACTACAAAATATTTGGGAACACGCTGATCTACACCATAAAATCTACGGTAGAGATTTCATTAGAGAGGAACCAATCTAGAAACCAACAGATTATCGACTTCGAGCTACAAATATCCAATACTTTCTCTAACTGCACAGCCTGCCAGCCCAAATGCAAGGAGAAAACCTTACGGCATTGATTATTCGCTCTGGCTCTATGCTCACCGCAATGCCCTGCCTGCTGAAGCACGACCTCTCCTGTCACTGGCTGGATGTGGTTTTCTGCTGAGTCAGTCACCATTCGGGCCAGACAGTCTCTTCACGCATCACTTTCCGTTCAGGTTGGGCTGAGTTGGAAGATGGCCTTTTATAACACATTAACTGTCTCAAAGCAGTTCCCCACACAAAGTTAGAATTAAATTGAGAACAGGTTATTTTTGTTGTCATTGCTAGCTAGCTCACTAGCACTTAGCCTTTGGGACCAGAGCAGCAGAGTAGAGCAGAGGGTGATGCTAGCTGTAGGTCATCAGTGAAACATCCCTGACAACCGTAAAGCCTGTGGCATTAATCATTGTGGCAGTTTGTTTCACATGACGTTAGTAGGGGGTCGGCGGTTTTATCGTCCGTGCCAGGCGAGACGACTATGTTTCTACCCCTCGCGCACACACACACTACCACCACCATCAGACAGAACAGAGTGGATATGACAGGAGAACAGCTATCTCATAGTCGCGGCAAAGGGCATTTATGTACCACCCCCCGCTCCCCTCCCTTGCCCTTTTCTCCATCTCCATAGCAACAGGATCTCCACTTTTGGGGGGGAGGAATAAGGGGTGAGGGGGTGACAAGCTTTGACACATCCCTTTCAGTGACATTTCGATCAAGGACGGATGTATGTATAATTACAATTTTAACATACATATTCATCATCAGTGCTTGCTACTTAGTTTCTAGGCACCCGTTGATTTGCAACTAACAGGCATTTTGGTTTTGCCGAGCGAGGGCCATTAACTAATCTCTCATTTCTTTTTACGTCCTCCTCTTCCAGAATGTTTCTCATTAAACCTGGCCTTGTCTGCTACCGCTAAATGAGAGCGGTAAACATTTGCCAGGTCAAACGCTGCACAAACAGGGCTAACAAGGCAGAAGTAATGCATAATTTATCTCGCCAACAGCCAGGGTTCCACAGAACAAACAATCTGACGAGGGAACATTTGTTTTAGTGCGGTTTTTCGAGAGTCGTCATTAATTTAACCATTCTGATAATGTCTCAGGTGCACGTCCCAAATGGCACACTATTCCCTATATATTGCACTACTGTTAACCAGGGCTCATAGGGCTCTAGTCAAATGTAGTGTGCTATATAGGGAATAGTGTGTAAATATAAAATGTCAGATGAAGATTTCCTTCAGGCTGTCGGATAGAATGGAAGAAAATCAGGAGGTGCAAGTAGTGTGAAATATCTTGGGCTTTCTTTTGTCAAAAGCGATTACTTTTCTGGGGATGACATGAAAACAAGGCTCCTCTTCTACTGCATGGAACCACATTTGAATTAATATATTTTGGTCATGAACTATTAACATTGTTTTATTGAGCAAACCTGGTAGGCGGGTAGTAGAGACTGCATAACCACATTTGAAACTGAATTTGAAGATTATATAGAGAGTCATATACGTATATAACAAAGATACAACATGAATTGGTTCCTAAATGTAGATACCATTGCGTAGTAGCAGTTCTTATAATTTGTTGTAGTTGTAGTAATTGTTTGTAATATGGTTATATGATGTCTCCTCAACCAGAAAACCAGTTTACAACGAGAATATTATGCCATGAAGTCCCCATATGCCAAATGTTTGACACACTTTAATCACATAAAATAAAAAATGGTTCTGGATCGTTCTCCAATCAAGCATGTGGTTTAGCCGACAAATTAAATGCCCCCGTCATATTCAATTATTCTGCTCGCCACTTGGGTTCGGAAGGGCCCCATTTCTGTTAGAACAATCCTGGTTAAATATTTTATATTGTTTCCTCATGCAACAAACCCCCTCAACCCCCTTCTTCTCTGATACCCCCATGTCACATTAGTTCAGCTGCACCATCGAGAGCATCCTGACTGGTGCATCAAGGCCTGGTATGGCAACTACTCGGCATCCGACCGTAAGGCGCTACAGAGGGTAGTGCGTACGGCCCAATACTTCACTGGGGCCAAGCTTCCTGCCATCCAGGACCTACAGTATATACTAGGCGGTGTCAGAGGAAGGCCCAAAAAATGGTCAAAGACTCCAGTCACCCAAGTTATAGACTGTTCACTCTGCTACCGCATGGCAAGCGGTACCAGAGCGCCAAGTCTAGGTCCAAAAGGCTCCTTAACAGCTTCTACACCAAGCTATAAGACTGCAGAACAATTAATCAAATGGCCACCCAGACTATTTACATTGACCCTCCCACCCCCTTTGTTTTTACACTGCTGCTACATGCTGTTTATTGTCTACGCATAGTCACTTTACCCCTACCTACATGTACAAACTACCTCGACTAACCTGTTTCCACGCACACTGACTCTGTACCGGTACCCCCTGTACATAGACTCGTTATTTTTATGTAATTTTATTGTGTGACTTTTTAAAAACTTTAGTTTATTTAGTAATATTTTCTTAACTCTATTTCTTGAACTGCATTATTGGTTGTGACAATTTCAAAATGGTATTTTATTTGATGGACAAGGCAAGACGAGGCAGATAAAGAGAGCCTAGCTCACACCACCAGACCTGGGTTCCAGTATTATTACATCTAGTCAAATACCTCAAGCGTTTCCTCTAGCCTGCCTGGATTGCCAGATGGGTGTGGTTTCAGTCAAGATTAAGTATTTAAAAGGATTTCAAATAGTATTTGAACCCAGGTCTGCACCATACACAGGATATTGAACCCAACCATCTTTCCTGCTTTGGACAAATTAGTATTTCAGGCAGAATTCCAGAGGCCAGAAGGTGAGACAAGACGGCATTTTGAAGCTTTTGTTCTCTGCCAGTACCTATCTGTGTTTTTTCAGGTCAAGGGAGAACGTGGACACTAGTGTTTCAGGCACTCTGGGACAATATCCTTCCATTAAAACTTCTTCATGAAATATACAAACTAAGGATGGGTATACAAAACAGAGGTTTGCTTCAAGTCTTTCATTTGAGAAAAGATGGACCATTGTTCATTTGGTTCAATTAAAGGCACTCCCCCCCCCCAAAAAAAAAAATGTAAGTAGATAATTTCCCAAAGTCCTTGAACACAGGAGAGGAGATCTCCACTCGTCTATTTGTCAATCAATTTTGGTGTGTGTGTGTGTGCCTCTCAGACACACACATACACACGCACACACATCCACACCCACACAAACACACGGCCCAATCTTTTCAACTCCTCAACCCAGAACTGCAGAGTATGGGCATAGCAAGCAATATCCTGCACAATGCATCACTTAGGGACGCCTTCGAAGCCAGCTGTCAGAAAAATACTGCATTGCATTGGCCAATGTCAACTCCCCTCCGCAGCCACGGTAATCAACATGTTCAAACAGTGTTAGCGTCATCAGGCTAAGGCCACAGCAGACACAAACACAACTCAAGAAAGGGCTATAGTGTGATCCCTATCCTTAATGCCCTTTGAGTTGATGCTGGAGGCTATTTTTGTATCCTTCTTCATTAAATAGATGGCTATTCTCTCAAACAATCATCTGGAGGGCAATTGGGAGAGCACACGACCCTGCAGTGTAATAGACACACACGCACCCATACACACACACACACAGCGCCTTAAAGGGATAGTTCCTGATTTTGGCAATGAAGCTCTGTATCTACTCCCCAGAGTCAGATAAACCCGTGGATACCATTTTTATGTCTCTGTGTCCTGTATAAAGGAAGTTAAGAGGTATTTTCACAAGACAATGCTAACTAGCATTAACGCAATGACAACCTAACCCCAGCGGGACTCTGGACTTTTGCCCACTCGAAGGTAGTGCGCCATCCAATAAATTATAACGCATCACTGTTTCCTCTATATGAGAGTGGGCTGGCCTTCCTTCGGAGACTTGGAATGAGCTTCAAAAGGCCCTGAAGTTACAGGAGCTCATCCCTTAAAATGAGTTTAAAGGTAAGATAAACACTTTGATGGAAAATGAAGTGGGAGGCTGTCGATAATTTGAACCCTAGTTGCTCCACACCTCCCCAAACCATCTTGCTGCTCAATGTGTAAATGTATGCTTTTAAACTGTAGTGCTTTGTTTTTTTATGCTGTAAAAGTGTCGGAAACTTTGTGTGCTACAACTTCGGCCAGGTCTCTCTTGTAAAATAGATTTTTAATTATATTGAGACTAACCTGGTAAATTAAAAATAACTAAAAGAACGGAAACTGGGTGAAGGCACAACATATCCCCATCGTCCAGCTTCCCGTGCCCTTTCTGCCTATGGGCCCTGGTCAAAAGTGATGCAGAGAATAGGATGCCATTGGAGATGTACACCTTCTCTCTCCTTTCCTTCTCACCCATTCAGCCACAGAGGTTATTAATATGGATATGATTGGATTCTATGCCCTACATTTGAAGTTACACATTGACATTCGGGAGGAATTTTCCACCGCTTTGATGATCTTCACAGACCCCCCCCATCTCTTTCTCTATATTGTTTTAACGTTGTGCGCGCCGAAGCTTGCTTTTATATTTTCACTTCAAAGGGGAAGCCTATTTTCACAAGGCCGCAGGCTTTTGGATTGTTTCTGTGTAGTTGCGTGCACAACAAAACTTATCAATGATCATGTGTTTTTTGGCATGTGAAAAAAAATAGGCTTTAAAGAGACTACGATGCGCACGGTGCATTGCAATCGATGTGTGTATTTTGAAAATCATTCAAGGTCGTTGTCAATGATAATCCCCATATTCAAATTGATCATCAGCCTTTGACAGAAAGTTGCTTGAAAAACATGATAACTGTCCATAGATCTTATCTGATGGACCAGGGCCTGTATGATCATAACCATAAGTTGGGGATGCTTACTGTATATAGTCTTGTTTCACTATATGTACAAGTGGGTAACCTGTACAGGTGTGAGGTTTTTGACATATCCCTCTCCCCCTGAGAACTCCTCGGAGAGGGTCAGGGAGTGTCAATATAGGATCAGTTTGGCTTTTTTAGATCATGATACGATTATATGGGCGGGGGGGCACCTGATCCAAGAGCCGAGATGCTTTTTGGTTTCTTGATTTTTCTTCTGTGTAAAGATTCTAGTTGCATGGATGGAAAATATCCCTACATTGCTGTTTGAATATGATAATTGTTCTATTCATTTAATTCAAACAGCAGTGCAGTTACCACCATATTGCTTTTCCTCTCGTTGATTACAATGTATTCAGAGTTAATACATCCCAGTGCTCCTTTGAGAAACATCACCTTCAACCTTGAAGTTAAATAATTTCCCCACTGATCAGCATATCTTTTGAATGTGAGGTTAATAACTACTTTGTATTAGAGAGAACATGCTTTACATACATCCTAACACCACACCCACACGCACACGCACACACACACAGACACACTAGCCATATGCCTCAGTGGCTCAA
Source organism: Oncorhynchus nerka (assembly GCF_034236695.1). Classification (NCBI taxonomy): domain Eukaryota; kingdom Metazoa; phylum Chordata; class Actinopteri; order Salmoniformes; family Salmonidae; genus Oncorhynchus; species Oncorhynchus nerka. Next base: position 41,351,969 of record NC_088410.1, on the reverse strand, counting down.
CATTGGAATGTGCCTTTGACTTCTAATTATCTCAGAAGAAAAAAGATTCTCATCCAATTTTAATTTGGGTAACATCATTGGCATGCAGGTCTGTCTGAAATGCAAATGTCCTATAATTATGCCAACGTAAAAAAAGGCCAAACTTGTCAACAGATGTGGTGGAATATTCATTCTCATATCTTTACATATCAGACAAGTATTTTTAATCACTCAAACGCATAATCACCCTAATCACACGAAGAGATAACAAAACGATTGTTATTCTCATCAGACGCTGTCTAAAACATACAGGAAAAGGTGAAGAGGACCTTTACTACCAGATGAGTGAATGTGTAATGAGGTGGAACCATTCTCATGAGATGACTAACCTTGCCAGAGGCCTGAGGATTTAGGTTAACTTCACGAGCTAATGACCAGCCTTGGCTATAGCTCAGCGAGCTAGCAGTCTTGTGACACGCGAGAGACCCTGATACGAACCATGGTTGGAACCATACTGAAACAGCCATTGAAACGCAGCTATTCAATATAAACTAATGTTCCAAATGTTTCAGAAGGGCTAGTGAGGTGTGTCCGTCTCTTACTCAGTTCAGGCCATCATTAAGATGTGCCATTATGTAGCCTGGTTGCATTTCAAGCTGAAAATGGACAATAAATGCTAAGCATTTCCTTGATTATTGATTGGCAGACTTGGATGATGTTGGTCCATTGTTTTGAGGATGACAGAAACAGTAAAGACAGTGGCCTGGATTGGTCTAGCAGTTACTGTTGCTGTCGGCTTCAGAGCACATGTACAGGTGTACCTGATGTACAGATTCATTTGATCACTCTGTTGTTGCAGAGAATCCTCCTGCACAGCGGGAAATGCAAACTTGTATTAGAGGTGTAAAAAGGCTTCTAAAGTTTGTAATTTCCACTTTAAAAAGTGAAAAATGTATCAACCCCTACCAAATTGACAAATTAATTACAATCCACATAATAATTCACATTTCCTGTTACTGCAGGATTATTTCCCTACATGTACATTTTAGTCATTTAGCAGACACTCTTATGCAGAAGGACTTACAATAGTGAGTGCATACATTCCTGCTGTGAGAAACTGGTCAAATTAAGATATGACATACAAGTATGTATGCAGGTGTTGGCGTTTGAATTTAGTTCGCACCGCACCCATACTTTCCTGTCTCCCTTCACTATCTCTGTCCAGTAAAACATTTTTTTATTTTTAAATACGTAAATGCGTTTGAGAGTGATGGTGATCGTGAAGGGAAGGGCTCGGCCATACGATCTCACAGTGGGTTACATCACGGAATGTTGCCACTACTACCAAAGTCACACCTGGTTGAGGAATCTCGAGAAGGCCACCGGCTTGTTCATCATGCTGACAGACCAGCAGGATTTAGCCGAGTGCCAATATACCCTCATACTGAATTCTTATTATTTTTTGGACTGAATCACGCTCATTGTCTCCAATACTCCAAATGCCATAAGGTTTTTTTTCACTTCTATAACTGACTACAATGTCGAGGCTCTCCTAGAAGTTGGCGGTGTGAGGGGGAATCATTTTGATATCATGGATGGTCAGTCCTTGCATCCATAGCTCTGTCTATGCACTGAGGAGTGATTACATTTCTAATGCCCCATCCCTCAGCTTTTTACCGAAACAGGGGCGTAGAGTATGCTTTGTTATTGTTTCAACTGCTGCTTGCCGCTTTAATGTAGAATCTAGTGCGGGGAAGACTGGGACCAGAAATCAGCCCAGCATTTCTAACACACCGGGATAGTTTTTTCCCTCCAGGCCCCCGTTATTAGCCAAATAATGATCCTTTTGCGCAAAACCTCCAATTTAGACAAGCCAAATGGGCAAAACAATTGCCCTATGGCCAGTCCGTCTCTGATGTGCTACAGCTTTCTCCAGGTGTATCTTACTTCATCTTACTAATGGTAGTGAATCTCCTTCTACACATACAATAAGAATGCAGTACTTTCCCCAAACAGGAAATCAAAGAAGATAAATGAAAATGTATAAATAAATCAGAAACAATAACAACATATGTAATATCCTCATCTCGTCTGTTTGGTGTTCTTGCGTTGGAAAATCAAAAAATCGTATTGACAAAATGCCAACAGCTACTATATGTAAATAAAGCCTCATCAAAATGTAAATTATTCAGAAATGTGTCTCTGCTTCGAGCACGTCCTCAACACCTGTTTCAGTAAGTGTGCCTCTCTCTGCGTGACGTTTACCATGGTTAACAACACCAAAAACAAGGTAAATGGTGCAGAAAAACCAACATTTTGTCTCTAGGCTTCCACCTGACGTTAGCTTTGGAGAAGCATTAATAGGCGAGGGCACAGGCCTCATTTACATATACTTCAATAAACTACACAAAATAAAAAACTGTCGGGATCAGCATTAATTCCAGCGCCGGATTACATAAGACACTGACTCGCAAAAGCCAAGGAATACTAAGGAACGCCTCTCCGCCAGTATCTCTGATGTCAGAAAGGGTTGGGAGAAATAACGTCCCGCAGTGCGATGTGCCAGCTAAGTAGGGCATGTCTGGAGCTGCCACCGCCAGCCCGCCTGCCTTCAGAACTCTCCTTTTGCAAGGGGGCGAACTGCTGCTTTCAAGCTCTCCCTCTGAAGACGATGCCGAGATCACAGAGTTGCGGAGATAAAGCGCCTGTGATTCTACTCCCCCACCTCCATCCCCATCCCTCCTGCGTCCCACCCTCACTCGAGTCTCAAAATTAAACTTGAATAAAGACAGACAGGGCAGCAGAGTTAATATGGAGCTGCGCTGCCCGGTCCCTGGCTGGTTGCAGTGCAATGACGAGCAGCCAAAGTTCAGCAGCACAGCCTTGAAGTCATGCTGGTACCCAGTGAATGTAGCCAAGTTATCGTTACTCATTGTGTATTTATTATTACTTTTATTAATACGTGTTATTACTTTATTTTATTATTTCTCTTTTTTTTTTTCTCTCTTCATGGTTCGGAAGGGCCCGTCAGTAAGCATTTCACTGTTAGCTACACTTGTTGTTTACGAAGCATGTGACAAATAAAATTGGATTTGATTTGGATTGAGAGAGTTGCCAGACCAGTCGCTGTATGCTTATAAAGGGAGTCTCGAAGAAGATGGTGGCCACTGGCAAGGCCACAACCAACACCACCTATATCATTTCAGCCCTTGCTAATATTACCATTGAATTGCTGTTCAAAAAAATCTGGGGTACCAGTATTGCCTCAAGAGATTTTCCATGCTGCTTTGTTTGGACTGGCACCGTAGAAAATAGGTGAAATGCACTGCAATTTTACATCTAGGCATTGCTTTGTAGGTGTGTAGCCTTAGGAAATGTTGAATAACAGTCCAAAGAAAAGAAGCGCTCTCTCACTGCGCTTGCAGAGCATCACTTATTTATTGAATGCCGACATTTCAGCCTCACCGACCGTCATCAGAGATCTTAAGCAGTATTTCCTAGCAGAGGCTCCTAGAGAGGCACACTTACTGAAACAGGTGTTGAGGACGTGCTCGAAGCAGAGACACATTTCAGCCTCACCGACCGTCATCAGAGATCTTAACCAGTATTTCCTAGCAGAGGCTCCTAGAGAGGCACACTTACTGAAACAGGTGTTGAGGACGTGCTCGAAGCAGAGACACATTTCTGACTAATTTACATTTTGAGGGGCGGCAGGGTAGCCTAGTGGTTAGAGCGTTGGACTAGTAACCGGAAGGTTGCGAGTTCAAACCCCCGAGCTGACAAGGTACAAATCTGTCGTTCTGCCTCTGAACAGGCAGTTAACCCACTGTTTCCAGGCCGTCATTGAAAATAAGAATGTGTTCTTAACTGACTTGCCTGGTTAAATAAAGGTAAAATTAAATCGCCATGTCAGTCTTGGAAGGGGGAACGGACTTGGACTCACACTATTCCCCATGTCTTACAGCAGTGGCTTCATCAAGCGCAAGCTCTTGGCATACTTTGGCCGTGACGCTGCAACTACTGCTGTACTTGTGTTCGATGGAGAGAGGGATAGAGAAAGGGAGATGGAGAATAAGAGAAAGGGAGAGGCCCAAGGCAGAGGCCTCTGCTAAAGAGAGGGCGAGTTGGACAGAGAGCCTTATCCTGGTAATGAAGAGGGACGGTCAACAAAGCCACCAGCAAAAATCCTCTCCCCCTCTGCTACAGTCATCTGTTAATGTTTGCCTTTTCAATTGTTTGCACAGTGATTTCCGATGGGAATACACTTCACAGCACCTAGCCTCTCAGTTCTTGTTACACACTTCAATTTGACAGTAGTACTGTTTTCATGTTTTAGGGACAATAGCTTTAGACGGCCATCTTTACAGACTAGGTTTCAAAATGTGTATTTCTGTGGCATTACAGCTCTAGCATGGTCCCGTATCTCTTTGCGCTGTCATGCTAACGGCCATAGCACTAGAAACACAGAGGCAGAAAGGTTGACTGCATATTCAATTCAAATTGAAATATCTCTTTTTAAAGTCATCCTCCCCCCCCACCTTCCTCGACTTTTCCTAAATAAGTCTATTTAACGCAGGTATGTTCCGCAGAGCATCAAATCCTCTTGCAGAGTCACATGCAGGTAAGACGTTTTGATTTCTAGATATTATCAGAAAGAGCGGATTCCGAAGTTTCCAAAACACTGACCTTTGACAATAACTCTCAAGATTGAAGAGATTAGCTCTATTTCAAAATGTCACTTTTTCAGAGAATAGCCCCTGTTCCATGCACTACACATAATGAGCATGTGGCAGCAGGCAGCCTACAATAACTTCATGAAAATGCCATTGTGTTCTTTGAATTGATGTATTCATTTATTCTAATGTTATCAAATACCTCCACAAACACAACCAAATAGCATATACGATAGCATATATGAAATGTGTCTATTAGACTTATACTTGAATGTCGCAGTCAAAATGACCGCTCATTGGCTCAAAGCAGGGTCCCTCGAGGCCCTGCTTTTCTAGTGATAGGAGTGCTACAGAGCACAAACAGTTCTGGGATTAGACTGCAATACCTCATTTTCCCTACTGATTTGGGAGCAATACAAAATGATATCAAATAGAAAACAGTCCAATAGTGACAGTGTTCACAGAAAGGCATTCACAGCGGGCATATAGCTGCCTCGCTGCCTCACTGCTTGACACTTATGGGGCCAGCTAAGCTACTGGAGGAAAAGGAAGAGACAATAGATCGAGAGACTGAAAGAGAATGAGGAAAGGTGGAGAATTTCGTTACACTCAGGCTTCGGCTGAGTTTAAATCATAAGCTCCTAAGTGACTCCTGATAACATCAGCACAGTGGGAATCTGCCCAAGAGCCTGTCAGCAAGGAAGACGAAGAAGAAGAAGAAGAAGGGTAGGAGACTTCAAACACCACCCTGGGAGCATTAAGCCTTCCCACTACAGCTCAATGAATTTAGGAGAGAGAGACTGAGAGATAGAGAGAGACAGACAGAGAGTGAGACAGAGAGAGAGAGAGAGAGAGACAGAGTGCTGGAAAGCACAAACAGCGAAGCTAAGAAAGATAGCATCAGTTGAACACTTCCTCTGGTGCGTGGAAGTCAAAAGGAAAGAAGAAAAAAATGAGCCACAACCACTTTAAAATAAGCCATCTTTGGCATCTTCAGCATCTGTCGTAGGTAATAGTTAAGAGGTCAACAGATGCTTGCGTTGTAACTACCTTGCGGTGGAATGTGGAAAACAAGCGTACTAGACTGAGCGAACAGAACGACACTTAACAACACAGACATGTTCTTCAACCTTGACAGTGTTGATTGCTTGTTCGTCAAACATGAAACTCCTTGGAGTCTCCTTTATCTCAGCTCAAACGTAGGTTTTTAGTTTCTAACAACTTTACATCGCTCCTTGAATGTAACATATTTTCTGAATGATTCTCTTTTTTTATTGTGTAATACTAGATTACCGATTGCCTGTCCCTGACACTCATCTTTATGACAGGATAAAAGCATACGATTTCAGATTTTATTTTGATCGAAGACAGCACATGGGATTGGATCACTTTCAATGCAAACCAGCATACTTTATACAGGTACAGGCCAAGACAAAGACTGATTGGTATACTTCAGTCTGCCTCAGAATGACAGGATCTCAGGAGGCAGAGACTGTGGGCTCAGCCCATCTTTGACAAATGGGCAATTCTACGGCGACAGAAAGACGCCAAGACTCTGACTTTTCCACTTTAAAAGGATGTCAAACAAAAACCATTGATTTCAAAGTTAAACAAACCATACAACTCAAGGACTTTCAACAGAACATTTGACAAAAACAGATTTAATCGAAAAACTGTGAAGAGTAACAGAATGACGTTTTCCAACAACTATCAAATACTGCATCTAATCCAAAGTAATATTCAAAGATGTCTGCATAAAGAATGGGGTGTCAGATATGATATGACACCTTGACTTTGATCAAAATCTATTTTGGTTATTGAACTACAGTAAGTGCAGTAGATTAACACCCAGTAACAGAATGATGGTAACAGAGTGACATCATTGGTCCAGCCCTGGTCGGTACTATACAGAGATGCATCGTGGTGTTTCCTGAATAGGTACACAAAGCTAGAACAATGATATTTCCTCCTTTGCATGGTTGGGTATTATTCTACACACTAGCTATTATTATAATGAGCTCAGAACCCAAATAATACCACATTTGGTTGGTCCGAAACGGACCAAATCTGTGCCAATCATAGACGTCTATGTTTCACAAGTTTGGACATCCTAGTACAACACAGTAGAACACAGTACAGTAAAATACAGTGGAGTTCAGTACAGTAAAATACAGTGGAGTTCAGTACAGTAAAATACAGTGGAGTTTAGTAGACTATAAGCTAGTTTAGTACAGTAAAGTACAGTACAATACAGTAAATTATACTGTACTTTACTTGTGTGCTCTACTGTGCTGTACTAAACCATTATCTACTGTACAGTAAAGTACTGTACTTTATTGCACTGACCAATACTATACTCTACTGTAGTGTATTGTGCTGTTCAAACATGAAGCAGATGTCTATGATTGGTCCAGATTTGAACTGACCATATGTTCACTACTTTTCAATGTCCATGGATGTCCGGTGTTGGTCAGTGCTCAGTGAGTGAGAGGGCTGGCTACAATACATGGAAAGAGAGGGGGCTCATGGGTAGGTGTCAGTGGTGACGGGGGAAAGATCTATACAGTTACATATTGGTATATTATTTGACGATATATCGTATAGTAACGTTTTGACAATATCGCAATATAATTTTTGCGCTAGTTTGCTGTACCGGCACAAAAACTCCAGTATTTTTCCTTCATAGCTTTTGTTCTCCATCTTCTTTTTAAACAGGAAGCCAATTTGTTTTCGGCACTTTTACTTCCATGACTGATCAAAGCTAGTTTTCTCATGGCTCTCTCTTGTCCCTCCGCAGCAGACATGTGGTGAGCAATATGTTTGGAACATCGCATCGCAATAAATCACAGTATGGAATTGCAATACATATAGAATTGTGAGAATCGCAATTACATATCATATTGGCACCTAAGTATCATCATAATATCGTATCGTGAGGTCCCTGGTAATTCTCAGCCCTAAGTGTCAATAAGAGCTGGAAGTGGTGACATTAACTGGAGAGAGAGTAGATAGATAGGGAGAGAGAGAGGGAGGTGGTGTCCAGACTGTTTTCACACTCTTGGTTTGACCATGAGACAGAAGGAGAAAGTAAACAGTAATGGGCTGAACATAACAGTATGTCAGTGGAAGGGAGGACAGTAGAAGGTCACCCAACTGTGGTTTGAGACTACTATAAATTTTCATTGCAGCCATTTCAGTTCAGTCATTCTGTTACTGATTTGGTAACAGAATAACACGCTATAATCACATAATAAATCATAAAACAAATGTTATCCGCAAAAACACTATAACTAATTAGCAGGTCTACCTTTACGGTACTTGTTACTTCTGTGAACTTTCATCATCCTCCCTCCTCATGAGGGACAGAAATGAGAAAATATCTTAAAGATATGTGGTGTTTTGGTAACAGAATGACAAGACACTAGGCAATATTTTTTTAACTTACAGATGGCAAATCATTTTGGCAAAGCTAAATATAAATGATATTAGTTGGTAGGGGGACATTACTTCAGCATTATTGTGTTTTGATGTATTTCTAATACCCTTTAAGACTGTTTCTGCTGGATGTTTTCTAAGATCCATTTTCCATCTGTTTGACCAGAAATCAAAGCCTTTGCTTATTCCTCATTTTTAAGATGGAAAATGTAGAGACATTTATTTATGCCTTCATTTCTCAAAAGGTATTTACTCTTAGATATCATTTGACACCCAATTTGATGTGCTCCTGTGAACTTCTCATGTCAGTGCTAATGGTTCTTTTTACATTAAAATTCCCAAATCTAGTGAAGGAAGTAGACCATACACTGGTAAATTAGCCTGGTCCTAGATCCGTTTATGCGATGTAGAATAAAATAGAATAACTTTTAGCAGAAATTTAAATACAAGCAAGGCACTCAAACTAATTTACAGTAAAATAATTACACATGTACAGTACAGTGGAAGGGGATATGCAGAGCAAAGTTTTTAATTGAGAAAATGTACATTTGTAGCGTTCGATCTAATGTCCACAGTTAGTATGGATATTGGAATATAGTCCCAGTCAAAGTTCTCCCAGAGCTGTGTCACCCAGATCCACACTGAAGCTAATTTCTTAGCTAAGCTACCGCAGCTTTGAAAACAGGTTTCATGCAGCCCAAAGCTGAGGCTTTAGTCACACTGGTATGAGGTGCCGTTTGTAACATGCTATATTCTGTGGAAATGATTAATTCCTTGTCACAAAATGCAAACATTGCCATCTTTTGTGCCCACAAAATGCCAAACGGTTATACACTGAAACCCCATGAGGGACTGTATGCCTCCCAAATGGCACCCTATTCCCTATATAGTTCACTACTTTTGACCAGGGACCATATGTCTGTGGTCAAAAGTAGTGCACTATATAGGGAATATTTTGCCATTTGGGAGATCCATCCCGGCATCTGAACAAAGCTCTGCCTCGCACCCAGATGTTTATCAGCCAGGGCCCTTGGCTTTATGAGATAGTGCCTAGCGTCGCGCCATAGTGGCATTACTACCATCCACGAGACCACGATGTAATTCCCTCTTTGCATATGCCAATGGGATACGATTAAGAATGCAAACTGCACCTCGATCTATCTCTCCCTATCAAACACACCCACGAGGCTCATTGTTAGGCACGTAATAAAAATGTTAATGTTCTATTGAGCCCCGATAAGGCCTACCGCCGCCCACCTAGGCTCTTCTGATGTGCTTGTCAGGGCTGCAGATCACTTTCACATAGGGGACGCTATCTGGCAGCATTCCAAATGGCACCCTATTCCTCATATAGTGCACTGCTTTTGACCAGGGCCCTGACATTTGGGATGCAATGGCTGCCATTGCCCAAACTGAGGAGCTATTGTTGCAAAGCCAAGTAGGAGATTGATATACCAATAAAAAAAGTGTAGTGAATAAAACCATATAGGAAGTCTCCACTTCCCCCTTCCTCGTGCCAATAAAAAATGATAGACAATCAGTTACCAGAGGGTGATGGTGATAATCCGATTAACAGGCAGGCTATTAAAAGAGGAGCGGGAGGTAACCGTAGCAACATGCTACTGTTGAACACATGAGAGGGTGTGATGTCATGTGTTATACCATGGTTGAAAAGTGTTTCCCCTTGATTTGACTCTTATTGAAAATCCTTTAACGGACAATCTATCAAAAGGGGAACGGTGCTACCGTTGAACACAGGGGAGGTGTCAATGTCACGTATACTCCCTCTCCGGTCTCTAGGTCACCAGGCTGCTGATTATCCCGCACACCTGTCACCATCGTCTCGCGCACCAGCGCCTCATGACACTCACCTGGACTCCATCACCTCCTTGATTATCTTCCCGATATCTGTCACTCCCCTTGGTTCTTTCTTCAGGTGTTACTGACTCGGTTTCATGTCGGTGCGTTGGTTGTGGCTATTGTTTTGTTTATTTATTAAAACACTCACTCCCTGTACTTGCTTCCCGACTCTCAGGGCGCTCGTTACAGTCAAAGCATGCCAAAGGAGAAGTGAAAAAGTGTTCCCTCTTGATTTAACTCTTTATTAAATTACCAATTTGAGGCATCAGGGCGAAATACAAAAATCTATTTTATTTTATCAACTCTTATTTTACTAAGTACTAGGTTGACTAAGGACACATATTATTACAGCAACAGTTTGGGGAAGGATATCCAATATCCAAGATTGAGAACATTTGGGACAGTTTTTCAGACACAGATTTAGGCCGAGTCTTGGACTAAAAAGTGCTTTCAATTGAAAATATCCATTGAGAATGTTTTTTTACTCCAGGACTAGGACAGAAATGTTTAAAATGAATGTTTCATTTATTTAGACTGTGGGTCTTTAAGAAATGCAAGGAGGAACACACTGGATGTCTTGGCAGCCCACAAAGGTACGGACGGACTGGTCCAAAGATTGAACAAAGAGTGTGTGTTTTCGGTTGATTGGACGAGTGATAAGCGCTATCTGTGGCTTCACAGGGAGCAGCAAATGTCAAATACGGCAAGATAAGCAGTGCTCAACCAGGCAGACTCCATGACCACTTTGTATTCAAATAGCTACATTTCTCTTACTGCTCTCTCTGGAGATGGACCTGATGCAGCATGTGTAATTTGGAATCATAAGCTAACCCTCCTGTATTTCTCATAAAGGATCCTAGACCACAAATCTAGAATACTTTGGGTTTTGAAGTCTATTTCAGCATGTGGATAAACATATATGTTCATAGTTTTGTATATAACCGTGTAAATACATATTTATGAGAATAATACTATGTTGTGACTGTGAATGTGAATGTACGTACTTCAGAGCATCTCTGTCATACTCTTTGGTGAAACAATGTTAGCCTTGGGTGAGAAATGGGATGTGGTTCTTCACAGTGACATTCATCCAAATGTTTTAATAAATATTTTAAGCCCCAGTTCATAGCGTTTGTCTAAATTTAGTTAAGCTAAGACACCCACGGATACATTTCTTCAGGGGGCAGTCTCTAAATCGACGGTAGCCTGCGTATTATTTGTCTCATTATTATTAAGACAAAATAGATTTCAAGCCGCCAGACTGTCGGGGACACTAATGTAAAATCAAATTACAGGGTAACGAAGTTAAATAGCGCGCTTCGTTCGGCAGAGAACTCCCAAGTCTTGTGTTCTGATAGATATGAGCTACACAGCTCCACACACTTTCTATGGACAATTTTAGATCTTTCATTTTAATTTTGTAAGCTTTCTAAAGAACATTGCTAGATATATTGGACACAAAACTAAATTGTCATTATTGGAAATCAGTCCTTAAATAATCAAGTAGGCTAAAGATTCTCAGAACTGCAGCTGGATCAAAGGCCCATCTGTCAATCCAAGTCAAAAAAAAACTTTATTGAAGACTGTCACTTGCCCAGAGATAGAGATGGATAGAAAACAACACTGACTTGTTTCTTTGAATATGGTCATTGATGATGCTCACTTTCTTTTTCAAAGCCAAGCATCCATCTAAGGAACATAAGACAATGGGCAATGTTATGTCTACACCCACCTTTCTTCCAGACCCATATTCTTTTGTTGACCACCGGGCCCGGTTTTCCCCGGAGGTCCCCGTAGCATCCTCCTCATCTCCTAGCAGCCCCGCGGAAGCTGTATCTGAATCCTCCCCCTCCTCCAAATCCTCTCCCTCCTCCACATCCATCGTCTTGAGACGCTTAGGCGCTCTCTCGTATTCCCCTTCCTCGTATTCCTCAATGAGAGACATTGTTGATGAATAGCAAAAATTTTTTGGTATTAGATTAATTCAACACCTGAGAAATAAATCACAAAAAGCAGTCCGGAAAGTTGCATGCACGTGGCTCTAAAACAGAATGTCGACCAAGCGAACTAGAATTCTGACAGCTGTGCGCATTGACAGTAATGCCACCCTCCAATACGCCCCCTTCTTGTGCGTGCACGTTCACTCTTTTTTTCACATTGCAGATTTTCTTCCATTGGACAACCTATGCTTCTGTTCTGAATATAGTCGTTGATTGGCTATGGTGGTTAGGCGTAAAAAGCGAATATATGATAGAAGCTTCTGTATCACGGAAGACGAGCCACAGTCTGTAGTCTACGTGCTTACCATCAAAGAGTAGAACACTAGGCCTAATTAAAAGGTAAACAATGAAGCAAATGTATCCCATGACACTTCACATTTTAGTCATTTAGCAGATGCTCTGACTTACTGGAGCAATTATAGTTACCGTAACCGACCTACCCAGTTAGCTCAGGAATTTCGAACCAGCGACCTTTTTAACAGCTAGGTGACCTGCCGCCCTACTTTCACATGCAAATAGCACTTCATTGCTATATGCAATCCATAGGCTATTGGTCAAGTACTTTTCTGTTATTACTATGTACTAGTACAGTAGTATTAGACTTAGAACTACACAATGAAGAAAACAGTCTAGTTGTTTCAACTAATTATTAAGTAACTGGATCCACGTGTTAGGCCTACCTGAACTTAAAAAAATATTTGGAGCAAACTTAGCTCCCAAATGTATTTGGGCATCTTACCTAAAAAGGCTGTGGAACCAGCAGGGTTGGAATAATGCAGGGGCTTACCGGGGCTGAAGCCCCTGGGCCCAGGCCAGTGGGGGGCCCAAGAGGTAAGTAACACTTTTGTATTTAAGTAAACAAAAATATATATATATATATATATAGTACCAGTGAAAAGTTTGGACACAGCAATCATTCCAGGATTTTTCTATATTTTTACTATTTTCTATAAATGTGAGGACACCAAACAATGAAATAACACATATGGAATCATGTAGTAACCCAAAAAGTGTTAAACAAATCAAAATATATTTTATATTTAAAATTCTTAAAAGTAGCCACCCTTTGCCTTGATGACAGCTTTGCACACGCTTGGCATTCTCTCAACTAGCTTCATGAGGTAGTCACCTGGAATGCATTTCAATTAACAGGTGTATCTTGTTAAAAGTTCATTTGTGGAATTTCTTTCCTTCTTAACCCTTTCATGCATGAGTTCCAAATATCTCTAACGGTCGTCTCAGCGTGAGTTTTTTAATCCATGTGATGTTAGAACGTTCTCTCCATTCCAGAATGTGATTGTTACGCAACAGTACATTTACTCCGCACTGCCCTCAAACCAAGGAATTTAGACAGCTTTTATTTCAACTTCAATTTCAAATAATTTTCTAACAAGTTTTTATTTTCTAAGAACAGTTTGAATTGAGGTGTGTTCCGCCTCCTCATTCATTTACATAAAAAGAGTCATTTTTACTTTTGTGGACAACTTCTTTTTTTGGGACATTTCTGACCCCGACAAAATTCCCCAAGCACTTCCCAATTGTTTGTGCAGTTCAAGTCTGCAGACATTTGCGCTTCTTCCGTCAGAACAGGATCTGCACACGTGTTCACATTTCCACCTGTTGCCCGCATCGCAGTCATTGTTGTTTTAGTTACTAATAATAACTTTGGAAATAAGTGCCTTATCATGTTGTAATAGTTTCTGTATGTCGTTTGTATTGTAGCTTACTGTATGTGTGGAGCATAATCTATTTGTGTATATTCCGTATAACCGCGGACACGTGGCTGTGATTGGGAGTCTCATAGGGCGGCGCACAATTAACCCAGTGTTGTCCGAGTTTGGCCGGTGTTAGGCCATCATTGTAAAAATAATTAGTTGTTAAATGTCTTGCCTAGTGAAATAAATAAAAAATATGAGCATGGTTTGTTTATTTGGTCTATTCAGCATAGCTCTGTTCTGCCCTGCCTTGCCCCCTTGTGGAGCTCAAAAGGTAGTTTCTTATTGTCATAACTCAAATTTATGATTTTGTCAATGCAATATACTATTTTTAAAATAGCAGTGTTTATTATGTTACTTCTTTGTAATATTGTTTTATTGCTATATCCTTATATTGTATTCTATTGAATAATTCCTCATTATTCTGTACTTTCAGAAACCACAAACAGTCTCATAACTGGAGCTGGAGCTGGACATCTTTGGAGCTGAAGATTGACGCCAGCTTTAGAATGCTAGCGTACACTCCTTAACAGTTTTACTGGATGGAAACACAGCAAGAAAACACACAGGCCAATATGAAATAGTCCTCTATTTTATTGCAGTATTCGTGGTTGGTTCAACAACAACTTGTTTTACTAGAGGGAAGAAAACTGAATATGCATAACCCATATTTAATATTCATGCAGTGACTGAACATCAACTGCATTCCCCCCCCCCCCCTCTAAAGACATTGTATCATGGCAGGTCACCTGTTAAGTCAGTCAGTCACTTATTGCTGCAGATGTGCTCAATAGTGCTTGGGCATATGATACTGATCAAAGCATGGTGAAATACATAGAGGTGTATCACAAGCTAAACACATGTATTTTGTCAACTTCCTCTGCTTACTTCCCCTGGTGCCAGACAGGCAGACTTTGCAGTGCCTCCGTGTGTGACTACCTTGAGCAGTAGTTTGAGGGACTTTGCAGGGAAAATGCCATGCAGTGAGGCGTAGGGTATTGTCCGGGCGACCCCCAGTGGATCGGCGCCCGAGGGGTGTGGTGCTCCTCCAGCAGCTCTCTCATGAGGTTCTCTCTATACTTTTGGTAGGTAATTACTTTACTGATGAGGGAGTGGGGAGGATGAGGAAAGTTAGAGGATGATGAGGCAGTTGGTAGGTGGGTGAGATATTGTCACTATAATTGCATAATGTATTTGTATGTGAACTGTACATCCAATTACCAAAAATGCATTGGTCAGTAATCATCTCACCTGTTAGTTGGCAGTGAACTATGCTGCCGTTGAGGGCAGCAGTGTCGATCAGATGGAAAAATATCTTCTTATACCACTTGGTCGATTTCCGAGTGCATTCCACAAAGCATTCCACAATGTCCGCCTTATCCACGGCCCCCATTTTAAGGTTATAATCAAGCACACAGTCTGGTTTGATTTCTCTCTCTCCCGTCAGGTGGTCCATCTTCCCTGAGGCCGCCGTGGTTGCTGTATGGACAGTGGAGAGGACATGGACGTCTCGCTTGTCATGCCACATGCCGTTCTCCTGGAACTCCACCTCTCCTCTCTGCATCTTCCTGCATCCGAATGCCGGCATCCCCTTCCTGTTCCAACTTACTGTGCCACAGGCACCTGTGCTGATGGAGAGCAGATGCTGGAAGAGTGTGGGACTGCTGTAACAATTGTCCATGTACAAAGTGTGTCCCTTGCCGAGATGAGGAGCCAGCATGGTCATCACCAAACCCCAAGTCCTAATGTTAGATGTCAGCGGTGGACCCTTTGTAAACTATAATGGCAAATCCTGTCTTCACGTCACACATGACAAAGAACTTGACCCCAAACCTGTGCCTTTTGGAGGGAATATATTGACGGAACGCCAGCCAACCTTTCCATAACATCGGGAACTCATCAATGCGTAGGTCCTTGTATGGCACAAAGACCCGACCAAATGCTGATGTCAGGCTGATAAGAACATTTTTTATTTTGTATAATGGGTCACTTAGGATGGCAGTAGCATTGTTGACGAAATGCAGGCATCGCAGCAGAACTAGGAAGCGGTCTTGGGAAAAGAGGGAGGCAAAGAAGGGAGTTGCAAACATAGGATCTGTGCTCCAGTATTCTCTTAGGGAGTTCTTCTTTACTATCCCCATGAGGACTGTCACCAAATCAAATCAAAGTTTATTTGTCACGTGCGCTGAATCCAACAGGTGTAGTAGACCTTACAGTGAAATGCTTACTTACAGGCTCTAACCAATAGTGCAAAAAATGTATTAGGTGAACAATAAGTAGGTAAAGAAATAAAACAACAGTAAAAAGACTATAAAAAGGCTATATACAGTAGCGAGGCTATAACAGTAGCAAGGTTACATACAGACACCGGTTAGTCGGGCTGATTGAGGTAGTATGTACATGTAGATATGGTTAAAGTGACTATGCATATATGATGAACAGAGAGTAGCAGTAGCGTAAAAGAGGGGTGGGTGGGACACAATGCAGACAGCCAATGTGCGGGAGCACTGGTTGGTCGGCCTAATTGAGGTAGTATGTACATGAATGTATAGTAAAAGTGACTATGCATATTTGATTAACAGAGAGTAGCAGCAGTGTAAAAAGAGGGGTTGGGGTAGGCACACAATGCAAATAGTCCGGGTAGCCAATTGATTACCTTTTCAGGAGTCTTATGGCTTGGGGTAAAAACTTTTGAGAAGCCTTTTTGTCCTAGACTTGGCACTCCGGTACCGCTTGCCATGCGGTAGTAGTGAGAACAGTCTATGACTAGGGTGGCTGGGGTCTTTGACAATTTTTAGGGCCTTCTTCTGACACCGCCTGGTGTAGAGGTCCTCAGTGATGTACTGGGCCATGCGCACTACCCTCTGTAGTGCCTTGCGGTCAGAGGCCGTTGTCGTGACGTTGTATTAGTTAATGTGACGACTGCTGCTCATCGAATGATTAACGGTTTATAATTGCGTGATTAAATTAATCAGGCAATTATTAACTCATAAACCTGGGGCACCATGGGAAAATTTGTTTTATTGTGTTTTTGTTTCCCAAATTAACTCAAAGAATATCAGAATATCGATTTTTACAACAGTCGCTAATTAATCAATTTCCTCTACAGTCTCATTCTGAACGTCGCATAATCCAGGACTCTACACAAACCCGGATCCCACCAATGAGCTTGTACCACACCAATTTTAGTTGATTATTTATTTACTAGAAAGCTAAAATGATAATAAAAGATACACATACACAAAAACACAGTCTAGGCTATTGATTAGAACTTAGTATAAAGGGCCAAAACACTATGAAGTGTGTTACTCAAAATGGGGATTTCAAAAAGAGAGAAAAGGAGAAAGTACATGAGAGAAACATACATTTGGGTGCATTTGTCAGCTATGCTTATTTTAACCCTAACCTTGCCCCGAAATGCTGCTCTTATGGGTCAGAATATAATGATGTTATTACGTGTGAAGGTCTCCGTGGATTCTCCGTGTGGACCGTTTAGGCTTCTCAATGACACACTTCTCTGGTGCAACTCTCTGGTTGTCCTCACCGATGTCAGTGTCCTTTTGGCTTAGTGGCCCGATTCCTCGCCCTTGTTCTGAAAGGGATCTTCAGAGGACAGCCAGCTCTGTAGCTCAGAGCTCATAGCGTAGGAATGGAAACAGTGTGGATATCACAATTCAATGGGAAGTAGAGGCCGGGTGGTCCGGCTTGAATTCACCTGCTTAGACACAGCTACTCATCCGTAGCATGGGTAGAAAAAGATGTCTTTGTCTTCAACTTTTTGTTGCGTTTTGGGTTGGTTGACTTTTCAGACCTTAGCTGCAGCACGGGTCACTTAGACTGATATGTTAACTCTTAACTCATATGTCTTATACCCTCGGGTCAGAATTGGGCGTAACCGCCTTTAGGGCAATTCTCTGGGGGTTTTTTCTCTGTTTTTTTTTCTCTAGATTTGACTCAAATCCAATTTTAGACAACTAACTTCACATTTCATCTTTACCAAAACATTCTCTTTTATTTGGACATTTTCCAAACAACGTACAATGTATAAACATCAAGCATATACTAGGAAAACTCTTAACGTTATAATGTTTTCGTAATAACATTGTCCTTTAACCTTTAATAACAACACAAAAATGACATGTATTTTCATATTCCATCTTTCGTCATTACCACCATTGTGGCTGACGGAAACCATTGTTCCAAAGTCCATTTATAATGTTCTGAGGCTGGTTCTCCATAGTGAGAGGACAAAGGATTTTTGTCTGTTGCCTAAGATTGACCCTGTTGGGGGTCGGAGATAATCTGTAGGGTTGTGGTCTCCTGTAACCTGACCTGATCAGGACAGTCATGACACCGAGCAATTCCCTTTACCAGGCAGTAATGCTCTCGGTGTTGCAGCTGTACAACCTTTTGAGGATCTCAGGACCCATGCCAAATCTTTTTAGTTTCCTGAGGGGGAATAGGCTTTGTCGTGCCCTCTTCACGACTGTCTAGTTTGTTGTTGATGTGGACACTAAGGAACGTGAAGCTCTTAACCTGCTCCAATACAGCCCTGTCCTCCGTTTCCTGTAGTCCACAATCATCTCCTTAGTCTTTTTGACCAAAGATGTTATAACAAAATGAGGTGAGTAAGGGTTGACTTATTTTTTGGGGACTTCCGGAAATGAAGGGTGGGATGTGAACGATGGTAGACGACACACCCATTCAACATGCATACTATAAACAGACCAAACTCATCTTGTCTTCTCTTATTATCTTTGGTTTATGTGAGGGAATAAAGCATGGTTGCACGCTGAAACTGTCACGAATCCCGCTTCCTGAGTCTGTGTTTGCCTGTGTTTCTGTCCTGGAGTGTGTTTCCGGTGTCCTGGAACGCACCCTGTCTGGTTGCCGGGCGAATTAGCTTGTTGGGAGATCGATGTTCACCAGCACCTGTATCCCATCAGTAATCTGCACACCTGTCCTGATCATCACCTCTCCCCTTCAAAAGCTCTGACCTGACATCCATTCCCTGCTGGATCGTTAGCCATGAACAGTATGTTGTGCCAGAGTATCAGCCTCAAGTTGGATAGAATTTGTTTTGTTGTTTTTTACGTATTGCTTGCTTTAAACTTACCTCTGTTTGTTCTGTCTTCAGTTACTCACCCGGATAATTTACCCCATTCCCGCCTGGTCGGAGGAGGATTCCGCTACCCCATTGGATCCACCTATTTACTCCCATCAACTCACCACCGCTGCCCGCTACGCCACCTGGATATATCTACCCATTCACATTCACTTGTAAATAAATACTCACCTTCTTCCTACTCTCCTTGTCCTGGTCTGCTTCTGGGTTCGATTTTGAAAGAACGTTGACAGAAACGAATCATCGTCAGATTACTTTTGATTTCTAGAAAGTCTTTTACTCAATTATTTCAATCAATGGTGAGCTCCTCACCCGTGATGTGATTAATTATACAAAGTAGTTGCTATTAGCTAATTCATATTGTAGTTTGTCAGCCGGGAGTTAGAAAATATGACTGCTTGTGTTGCATCAATCTTTCCTCAGTTAGCTGTAGGACAAATGTAGCCTACATTTTTCCAGTTAGGATGATTGTGTTATGCTACAAATACTTTTGTGAATATCTGAACATTGCATCCAAAAATAAACTGCTCACATTCTGGACATAACTTTGTAAGGACTGTGTTTGTGTAAATAGTTTCTGAAAAAAGTGTGGCCAGCTCAAATGCTGATTGTTGCATCTTTCGAAACTGTCCGTTCTAAATTAGCATTCTAAATAAGCGTTCTGATCACACAGGTGTGATCATACGCTTCAGGGACCACTGTAGAACGATCACACCCGTGTGATGGTACGTGTGAAAGGGTTAATGCATTTGAACCAATCAGTTGTGTTGTGACAAGATAGGGTTGGTATACAGAAGATAGCCCTATTTGGTAAAGACCAAATCCATATTATGGCATGACCAGCTCAAATAAGCAAAGAGAAAACACAGTCCATTACTTTAAGACATGAAGGTCAGTCAATTTCAAGAACTTTGAACGTTTCTTCAAGTGCAGTCGCAAAAACCATCAAGCGCT
The DNA here is from genome assembly GCF_034236695.1 of Oncorhynchus nerka. Lineage (NCBI taxonomy): Eukaryota > Metazoa > Chordata > Actinopteri > Salmoniformes > Salmonidae > Oncorhynchus > Oncorhynchus nerka. The sequence continues at coordinate 41,332,228 of NC_088410.1, read as the reverse complement.
ATGATGAAACTGGCTCTCATGAGGACAGCCACAGGATAGGAAGACCCAGAGTTACCTGTGCTGCAGAGGATATGTTCATTAAAGTTACCAGCCTCAAAAATCAGTAATTAACTGCACCTCAGATTGCAGCCTAAATAAATTAATCACAGAGTTCAAGTAACAGACACATCTCATTATCAACTTTTCTGAGGAGACTGCGTGAATCAGGCCTTCAAGGTCAAATTGCTGCAAAGAAACTTCTACTAAAGACCAAAAATAATAAGAGACTTGCTTGGGGCAAGAAACACAACCGATGGACATTAGACCGGTGGAAATGTGTTTCTCCGTCTGATGAGATTTGTCTTTGTGAGACGCAGAGTAGGTGAACGGATGATCTCCACACGTGGGATTCCCACCATGAAGCATAGAGGAGGAGGTGTGATGGTGTGGGGGTGCTTTGCTGGCGACACTGTCAGTGATTTATTTAGAATTCAAGGCACACTTAACCAGCATGGATACCACAGCATTCTGCAGCGATACACCATCCAATCTGGTTTGTGCTTAGTGGGCCTATCATTTTTTTTTCAACAGGACAATGACCCAAAACATACCTCCAGGTTGTGTAATGGCTATTTGACCAAGAAGATGGAGTGCTGCATCAGATGACCTGCCCTCCACGATCACCCAACCAATTGAGATGTTTAAGGAAGAGTTGGACCGCAGAGTGAAGGAAAAGCAGCCAACAAGTGCTCAGGATATGTGGGAACTGCCTGAAGACTGTTGGAAAAGCATTCCAGGTCGCTACCTCATGAAGTTGGTTAAGAGAATGCCAAGAGTTTGCAAAGCTGTCATCAAGGCTAAAATATATTTAGATTTGTTTAACACTTTTTTGCTTACTACATTATTCCATATGAATTATTTCATAGTTTTGATGTCTTCACTATTATTCTACAATGTATATACAGTGGGGCAAAAAAGTATTTAGTCAGCCACCAATTGTGCAAGTTCTCCCACTTAAAAAGATGAGAGAGGCCTTTAATTTTCATCATAGGTACACTACAACTATGACAGGCAAAATGAGAAAAAAATCCAGAAAATCACATTGTAGGATTTTTAAAATTTAAGTGCAAATCAATCCCAGAACAACAGAAAATGACCTTGTGAAGATGCTGGAGGAAACAGGTATGAAAGTATCTATATCCACAGTAAAATGAGTCCTATATCGACATAACCTGAAAGGCCGCTCAGCAAGGAAGAAGCCACTGCTCCAAAACCACCATAAAAAAGCCAGACTGCGGTTTGCAACTGCACATGGGGACATGGGGATTGTACTTCTGGGAGAAATGGCCTCTGGTCTGATGAAACAAAATAGAACTGTTTGGCAGTAATGAACATGAGTGACACCTGGAGGGGTTGGAAACAATCACAGGGACAGGTGAAACACTCTGCCTATGAATTTGAGAGTGGTTACGTTTCTTCAGCCCCGTCCCTAAGCTTTTTACCAAAACAGAGGCGTTGACAATTATTTGTTATTATTTCTACTGTTGATTCCCCCTTCAAGGACCTTCTGTTCCATGCCAAGGAGCCAAGAAGAGTAGGAGAAGCGGTAGGGAAGGTAGCAACAGCAGAGTGAACAGCTAAGGATAAAAGCTTTGAGCATCAATCTTTTAAGCTTTGTGGTGGTTTGTGCTTTGGAGTGGCTGTGTTTACAATGTGCAAAAGGTAACAAAAAGTTGTGTGGTGTCAATTGATTTTCTGTCTCAATTTTCTGGGACTGTATGAGAAAGAAAGGCAAAGATGAACACAGGACAGTTCTGTTCGGAGTACTTTCCTCTATTTTTCATCAAGATTTTCTCTCCATCTGTGGATACTCATCTTATCAACTAGGTTGAAACAAAAACTCTCCCAGCCAAGTCTTTATCTACCTAATGATGCATTCTACTATGCTCTTTTCCTTTCTCTTATTAGGATATTGCCACTTCTCTGTTTCTTTCCTTTTCTCTCTTTCACCTCTGCTGGACAAGGAATCCTGTGAAAATCAGCAGTTCTACTGAAAGGGCCTCCAGTTGTTCACGTAAAATGAAGGAATGAAGTAAATCATCTTGAGAACAAAAAATCACATTTCCACGGACTCGAGGGAACATTCCTTCTTTGCATTCATGACCTAACACCATTTTCATGGAGCTATGGTTCATTTGAGTAACGACAATGATTTACTACAAGACATGAATTGGAATTTGTGCTCACCTGGGTGAGAAATGGTCAATTAAGTATAGTATTTATTTATTGTATTGATGTTTAAAGATTTGATTAATCTACATTTTTTGTCAACTTTTGTTTGTCAATGTTTCTGGGTAGAATTCTCCTCAAGCTGCTAGTTAAATGTCACTAGAAATATGAGATAAGCTGTTCCTCAATTCCATAATATTATCCTCAGTACTGCAATGGAGAGATAAAATAAATATTCAGTCCAAAAAGTCTGCAAGATCTCTTGTTGAGATGTTACCAAATATTTGGTCGTACACGTTTTAATTTATCCCTCATGAAATCAGGGGTAATAATAATAATATGATGATATTGCACTTTACTTTTATGGTATCAAATAGTTTCTTGGCATACACTACCAGTCAAAAGTTTTAGAACACATACTCATTCAATGGTTTTTCTTTATTTTTAAAATTTTATACATTGTAGAATATTAGTGAAGACATCAAAACTATTAAATAACACATGGAATCATGTAGTAACCAAAAAGGTGTTAAACAAATCAAAATACATTTTATATTTTATATTCTTCAAATTGCCACCCTTTGCCTTGATGACAGCTTTGCACACTCTTGGCATTCTCTCAACCAGCTTAATCAGGAAAGCTTTTCCAACAGTCTTGAAGGAGTTCCAACATATGCTGAGCACTTGTTGGCTGCTTTTCCTTCACTCTGCGGTCCGACTCAACCCAAACCATCTCAATTTGGTTGAGGTCGGGGGGGATTGTGGAGGCCAGGTCATCTGATGCTGCACTCCATCATTCTCCTTCTTGGTAAAATATACCTTACACAGCCTGGACATGTGTTGGGTCATTGTCCTGTTGAAAAACAAATTATAGTCCCACTAAGCCCAAACCAGATTGGATGGGATATTGTTGCAGAATGCTGTGGTAGCCATGCTGGTTAAGCGTGCCTTGAATTCTAAATCACAGTGTCACCAGCAAAGCAACCCCACACCATAACACCTTCTCCTCCATGCTTTACAGTGGGAAATACACATGCAGAGATCATCCGTTCATCCACACCGCGTCTCACAAAGACACAGCGGTTGGAACCAAAAATCACACATTTGGACTCCAGACCAAAGGACAAATTTACACTAGTCTAATGTCCATTGCTTGTGCTTCTTGGCCCAAGAAAGTTTCTACCTCTTATTGGTGTCCTTTAGTAGTGGTTTCTTTGCAGCAATTCCACCATGAAGGCCTGATTCACGCAGTTTCCTCTAAACAGTTGATGTTGAGATGCGTCTGTTACTTGAACTCTGTGAAGCATTTATTTGGGCTGCAATTTCTTAGGCTAGTAACTCTAATGAACTTATCTTCTGCAGCAGAGGTAACTCTGGGTCTTCTATACCTGTTGCGGTCCTCATGAGAGCCAGTTTCATCATAGCGCTTGATGGTTTATGCGACTGCACTTGAAGAAACTTTCAAAGTTCTTGAAATGTTCCACATTATCTGACCTTCATGTCTTAAAATAATGGACTGTCATTTGTCTTTGCTTATTTGAGCTGTTCTTGACATAATATGAACTTAGTCTTTTACCAAATAGGCCTATCTTCTGTATATTATCCCACCTTGTCACAACACAACTGATCGGCTCGAACACCTTAAGAAGGAAAGAAATTCCACAAATTAACTTTTAAGGAGGCACACCTGTTCATTGAAATGCCTTCCAGGTGACTACCTCGTGAAGCTGGTTGAGAGAATGCCAAGCGTGTGCAACGCTGTCATCAAGGCAAAGGGTGGCTATTTGAAGATTCTGAAACATAAAATATATTTTGATTTGAAAAGAAAAACCCTTGAATTAGTAGGTGTTCTAAAGCTTTTGACCGGTAGTGTACGTATCTAAGACAGGAAAGAATATGAAAAGAATATGCACTCTTATGTCTTGCTTTCAATGTAAAGACTGAGTATTTTGCTCTTAAATGTAAGAACTTTGTCTTTGATACAGGTCTACACCAAAAGTCTTGATAATATTACATACTTCGGAATCCCTTTACAAAATTCCACCTACAACAGCGTGCTTGTCTTAGAACCCCAGTGAAAGTGCACTGTAAGCCTGTGCCTGTGAAGTGAGGGCAGTATATCTCCCAGCCAGAGATGAAAAGATGATTTAATCATCTCAAGGTCAGAGTCAACTCATCTGACATCTCTCCTTTTCTAATGTGCCAGGATACAAATGTGCCCAGACACACTGAGGCACACAAAAGATACCATATTCCCTATATAGTGCACTACTTTTGACCAGAGCCCTATGGGCCCTTATAATAAAGTAGTGTACTAGAAAGGGGAAAAAAATAGTGCACTACTGTATATAGGGAATAAGGTGCCTTTGGGAGACCACCACTGAGTAGACTACAGCGCCCTTCGCTTTCACTTCAAAGGGGGTTTTAATTGATTCACCATGAAAATAGGTAGTTTTAGCCCTCATTCCCTTCAATAATTGAAATAAAAAACAGAAACGATGAGGGTATGTACTGTATGCTATGTAAGAAAATTAAATAATGTAAATGCAGGCACACCCACACACACATAGACACACACACAGTTGAATCATAAATCATAACGAATCATAAAACACTGTTACTGGCCTCTAAAGAAAAATCTGTATTCAAAAGTTATTTACAAATGTCCTACTGCTTCACCAACCCTACTCACGGATCCGGAAGTATAAATAGGCATTACACAAGTTTCCTATCGAACTATGCCCTGCGACGAACCATCAAACAGGCAAAGCGGCAATACAGGGCTAAGATTGATACACCGGTTCAGACGCTCGTCTGATGTGGCAGGGCTTGCAAACTATTACAGAGTACAAAGGGAAGCACAGCCGCGAGCTGCCCAGTGACACGAGCCTACCAGACGAGCTAAATCGCTTCTATGCTCGCTTCGAGGCAAGCAACACCGAGGCATGCATGAGAGCATCAGCTGTTCCGGAAGACTGTGTGATCACACTCTCCGTAGCCGAAGTGAGTTAAGACCTTTAAACAGGTCAACATTCACAAGGCTGTGGGGCCAGACGGATTACCAGGACGTGTGCTCCAGACATGTGCTGACCAACTGGCAGGTGTCTTAACTGACATTTTCAACGTCCCTGATTGAGTCTGTAATACCAACATGTTTCAAGCATACCACCATGGTCCCTGTGCCCAAGAACACAAAGGCAACAAGACTAAATGACTACAGACCTATAGCACTCACGTCCGTAGCCATGAAGTGCTTTAAAAGGCTGGTAATGGCTAACATCAACACCATTATCCCAGAAACCCTAGACCCACTCCAATTGGCATACCGCCCAAACAGATCCACAGATGATGCCATCTCTATTGCACTCCACACTGCCCTTTCCCACCTGGACAAAAGGAACATCTATGTGAAAATGCTATTCAATGACTACAGCTCAGCATTCAATACCATAGTACCCTCAAAGCTCATCACTTAGCTAAGGATCCTGGGACTAAACACCTCCCTCTGCAACTGGATCCTGGACTTCCTGTCGGGCCGCCCCTAGGTGGTGAGGGTAGGTAGCAACACATCTGCCACGCTGATCCTCCACACTGGAGCCCCCCCAGGGGTGTGTGTTCAGTCCCCTCCTGTACTCCCTGTTCACCCATGACTGCATGGCCAGGCACGACTCCAACACCATCATTAAGTTTGCAGACGACACAACAGTGGTTGGCCTGATCACCGACAACGATGAGACATCCTATAGGGAGGAAGTCAGAGACCTGGCCGTGTGGTGCCAGGATAACAACCTCTCCCTCAACGTAACCAAGAGTAAGGAGATGATTGTGGACTACAGGAAAAGGAGGACCGAGCACACCCCCATTCTCATCGACCTGGGCTGTAGTGGTGCAGGTTGAGAGCTTCAAGTTCCTTGGTGTCCACATCACCAACAAACTAGAATGGTCCAAACACACCAAAACAGTCATGAAGAGGGCTGAGATCCTCAAAAAGTTCTACAGCTGCACCATCGAGAGCATCTGGTTGCATCACTGCCTGGTATGGCAACTGCAGAGGGTAGTGCGTACAGCCCAGTACATCACTGGGGCCAAGCCTCCTGCCATCCAGGACCTCTATACCATGACGTGTCAGAGGAAGGCCCTAAAAATTGTCAAAGACTCCAGCCACCCTAGTCATAGACTGTTCTCTCTGCTACCACATGGTAAACAGTACCGGAGCGCCAAGTCTAGGTCCAAAAGGCTTCTTAACAGCTTCTACCCCCAAGCCATAAGATTGCTGAACAGCTAATCAAATGGATTCCCAGACTATTTGCATTGTCCCCCGCCCCCGCCCCCTCTTTTACGCTGCTGCTACTCTCTGATTATTATCTATACATAGTCACATTAACTCTACCTACATGTACATATTACCTCAATTACCTCGACTAATCTGTGCCCCTGTACCGGTACCCCCCGTATATAGCCTCGCTACTATTATTTTACTGCTGCTCTTTAATTATTTTTATTTTTAATTTTTTACTGTCTACTTTTTACTTAACACTTATTTTTCTTAAAACTGCATTTTTGGTTAAGGGCTTGTAAGTCAGCATTCCACTGTAAGGTCTACCTACACCTGTTGTATTCAGCGCACGTGACAAACACAATTTGATTTGATTTGATTTATTTTTATTCTCAAAAAAGACCTAGGACTTGCCGATGACAAGCATACCTATAACGTGATGCAGCCACCACCCTGCTTTAAATATAAAGAGTGGTACTCAATGATGTGTTGTGTTGGTTTTGCCACAAACATTACGCTTTGTATTCAGGACATAAAGTTAATTTCTTTACCATATTTTGTTTCAGTTTTACTTTACCCACTTACTGCAAACAGGATGCATGTTTTGGAATATGTATTTATGTCATTTACAAATCATGGTCAACACTGTTATTGCACTGAGTCCATTCAACTTATGTGACTTGCTAAGCACATTTTACTCCTGAAATTATTTTGGCTTGCCATAACAAAAAGGTTGAAAACTTATTGACTCAAGACATTTCAGCTTTTCATTTATTTTTGTATTTTTTTAAAGAAACACATCCTTTCCAGATTTGTACATTTTTTAAAACAGATATTTTCTTAAAAGTAAAGTACATACACTGTATGTGTGGGAATGTTTCCAATGGTATTCGGCCACTTTAAGCAGTTGATTCCAATCGCTGGGATCCTTTTATACATTAAGTGGAATGCACTAAATTATTTTCAAACCTCCATTTATCACAGTAGCAAACATTTACGATTTCGTTTAAAAAGCGAAGGCTAAACAATTTAAGAGGAGGATAGAGATGATTCTGTGCCATAACATTTTTCAAATTTTGTATCACACCACACCTCGGTCTTGAGAAAAATGTCAAGGTTTCTATGGAAACACTCCAGCTAGACAATATTTTGCAGCAGTGCAAAGTTTAGGACACATGTTGCATTGTAGAGGCTTCATTTCTCCAATAACAGTGCATGACTGACATTATCCAATAAGAATAAGGTCAGAGTCCCAAATGGCACCCTAATTCGCTGTAGTGCACTACTTTTGACCAGAGCCCTATAGACCCTGGTCAAAAGTAGGGCACTATTTAAAGAGTATAGGGTGCCTTTGGGATGTAGTCTGCATGTGAATCAATGATGTGGAGCTGACTGCTCCCTGTTGCTACATGATAACAGGTTTACTGGTTACAGTTTGGGCATTCCATATTCAATATTTAGCCCGTGGAACAGTCCCAATATACACCAGCGTTGATCTTGAAAAGGCCCTCGACACTCTCCACCGTATATCCCTATGGAAAATACTTCACCAGTTTGGAATCCCTCCCAAAATTGTCAACGTCATCAAGACCTTGTACACCGATTTCCACTGTCAGGTTGTCTGTAACAGACACGTAACCAACAGTTTTGGAGTCAACACTGGTGTTAAACAAGGACGCTGTTTGTTAAAGCTATTAACTGGCTTATGACACAGACACTGACAAATGGAACAAGTGGCATCAGATGGACACTCCCCTCATCTCTGGAAGATCTGGATAATGCAGATGACATCACCCTGCTCTCCTGCAGACAATCTGACCCATCTCTGGAAGATCTGGATAATGCAGATGACATCACCCTGCTCTCCTGCAGACAATCTGACCCATCTCTGGAAGATCTGGATAATGCAGATGACATCACCCTGCTCTCCTGCAGACAATCTGACCCATCTCTGGAAGATCTGGATAATGCAGATGACATCACCCTGCTCTCCTGCAGACAATCTGACATGCGGGAACAGGTTGACAAGCTCACAAACACATCCCTGCAAATTGGCTTGAAAATCAATGCAGCGAAATCTAAGCTCATGAGGAAAAACCACAAGACGCACGCTCATTAACATAAACGGAGGAGCAGTGGAGGAAGTTCAAGAATTCCTCTACCTCGGCAGCGAGGTTAGTAATGAAAAGGACGTCAACACCCGGATCATCGAAGCAACCTAAACTTTTGACATGTTAAAAACCATATGGAAATCAACCGACTCAACATCAAAACCAAACTCCGCCTGTTCAATAGGAATGTCCTCAGCGTGCTTCCGTACGACTCTGAATGATGGAGGGTAACATCCAGACTGTCTCGAAAACTGGAGACTTTCCAAAACAAGTGTCTCCGGAAGATACTTGGCATTTACTGGCCAAACATGATATCAAATGAAGAACTGCACCGAAAGACAGGATCATTGAGTCAATATTTTGTTATATTGTAGCGAGCAATGTATATCCTGATGTATGTGTGATGCAGGGAGCATCTCTTTACTGCAGGATGCATGGCTAAGACTCCCTATACAACTCACTGTCTTGAATGTCATAATGCCTGCAATAAGGTTGTTGTAACTTGGAACTTTACATAGCCGTTTATGTCAACTCATGTCATATTGTCTGTCTTTGCCATACGCCTGTTCTGAAGCACGATGCACTGAAACTTCACTGGAATCTGAATGTGTCATAGCCGATTAGCGACGGAGACCAGCAATGTGACCAGTTAACACACGTTTATGTCTCATATAGTCAACTGGATGTCCTGTGTGGCTCTGTTGGTAGAGCATGGTGTTTGCATGGGTAGTGGGTTCAATTCCCACTGGGGCCATATATTTAAAAAATGATGCACTCATGACTATAATTTGATTTACAGATATATTATGTCACTTTCAAATAAATTGTTGCTGTAAGCTCATACAAACACAAAATAAAGTAAAAGCAATTATGCCTACAAAATTAATCACAGGGAGCTAAAAGATATTCCGTTAGTGAGTAAAAATGACAACATTCAGTGATGGTTGGAAAAGGCAGTCATGGGAGAATGTATTAATTCATCTGTAATGACTTTGTTTTTTACTTTTTCATAGTTCATGGTTTTCTCAGTCCATCACGGTTTGTTTATCATTGTTTTTTAGCTTGAAGCAAAAGGAGACTCATTTGTGGAAACAGTATAATGACAGGAGGAAAGAGTGCAATGTTGTTGAGTTACAGTTATAATCATTTTTATAATGACTATTCATTAGTGGCATTGGCAAATAAGGTTTGTGTTTTCACAGTGTTGTTTTTACTGCTGTGACGCACAACAGAAATGATTCATTAACAAGTATCCATGACACTTTTAGGAGGTAAAATATCAACGTTGCTTGTTTGCCGAAGGAGGATTTCGAATTGCTAGTATGGATTAAATCTATTTTTATTCATACTTGTTCTCCTGGATCCTTGTGGATGTTGATTTTCTGAGTTAATAATTTATGCTTTTTTTTTATTCATTGAGGCAATAAGAGCAAATTTACTTTTTTTTTAATTATATTTTTCGAGTGCGGACTAATGAATCTGATTTTCCGAGTTAACCAATTTCAAGAGAACCAGCAGGGTTCAATTCTAGTTGAGCTATAAAAAGTCACATTTCTTAATAATGTCAGTTGAGGGAAATCCACATGAAGCTAAATATGGCATTTTCTGTTAATAGTTTTCATTTTACCTTCATTGAATGGATTTACCCCAAGACACGATCACACAAACATGTCCATTTACTTTAGGGCCCACCTAGAATCGTTCTCTCTCTCTCTCTCTCTCTCTCTCTCTCTCTCTCTCTCTCTCTATATATATATATATATATATATATATATATATATATATATATATATATATATATATATATTTCATTTCAGTCCAGGCCTCCTAAGTTGTTGTCAGAGACGTGTGGGTATAGGTGGCAGGGAAGTCAGGCTCAGGAGAGTCAAACGGAGTGTAAAATGGAGTCTTTTAATAAATGTCCAAGTAACATGCTCCATAACACTAATAAGAAAAATGAATATAAACAAATATGGGTACGAAGACCCGTCGCGCACCTATACAAATAACACTACACTGACAATAAACAATCTCTGACAAAGACATGAGGGGAAACAGAGGGTTGAATACACAACAGGTAATAGATGGGATTGAAAACAGGTGTGTGGGAAGACAAGACAAAACCAATGGAAAATGAAAAATGGATCGATGATGGCTAGAAGACTGGTGACGTCGACCGCCGAGCACCGCCGAAAAAGGAGAGGCAACAACTTCGGTAGACGTCGTGACAGTTGTATACAACCTCACAAATAGAATGCAATTCATTTCTATGCCATTTTATTCATATGGCTACATCTTACTGCTACCGTTTTAAAGTATATTTTAAGGTATTTTAAAAGATTTTATTGAACAGATAGTGAGAGGATGACAATGCTGAAAGGTAGGTAGGCTGTGTCAAAGGGCAGTTTTGAACCTATGTTACACTGAATGCATGTGTACCAGTGGCTGCAGCATTGCCACAGGACCCTTAAGGGCACTTCCTGCTTCCTTTTGTCCATTTCCCGTATGGGAAATTACCACCGCGATTACCACCCCGTGCTGAGTGGATGAACGATGACGAAGCTCTAAAACCTGCATGAATCTGTTGGGAGGACAATGAAGATGTAGGATCGGTGCATCCAACTGTGAGATTACATCCTGTGGGTGTTTGTTCATCTGCCTACAAAACTCTTCATCTCCAAATACTGTTTGTAATTATTAAACCACGTGGGAGTTCCCGAATGAAGAAACATATGCAGTTTCCCTACAGACAAAGGCAGTTTCCCCACAGACAAAGGCAGTTTCCCCACAGACAAAGGCAGTTTCCCCACAGACAAAGGCAGTTTCCCCACAGACAAAGGCAGTTTCCCCACAGACAAAGGCTGTTTCCCCACAGACCTGGATTCAAATACGATTTTAAATAATTTCAAATCCTTTCTGTGCTTGATTAAAAAGCTTGCCTGGCTTAATGGACCAATAGAGTAGTCCCAAAACGTTAAACCCCGGCCAGATGGCACTCCAGGGAGGCTAGAGCAAACGCTAAAATAATTTAAAAGATTTCAAAAATGATTTTAAACCCAGGTCTGTTGTGTCTCTCTCTGTCTATTTTAGCCTCAATCACGTCATGCAAAGTAGTGTAGCGGCGGCCCAGGATAATTTGTTTACTGGAAGACTGAGGAAATCAAATTTCATGATAGCCGGTGACACAGTAGGCCATTGCTTGAGCACATGCTTTATGTGGGAAAATGTATTGTTGTAAATCTAAGCCAGCCCAAATTCAATGAAATTGATAGTCTGGCTTCACTACAGTAATTGTATATAAAATAGGATTCCATAAAATGCACAACAGCGAGTTACAGGATTACTGACACGACAGAGTCAAATTCATTTCAAACCAACGTTGGGTCAATTCCTGAAATACCCTGTTTTAAAACATTGTGTATGTATGTGAATCAGCCATTGGACAATTAGCCATGGAAGTCTCCTTTTGAGATATTCTAAAATAGAGAAAACATGTACTAAATCGACAAGAAATGTATGTGTTTTTGGACAAGGTTGCTTCGCCTCCACAGAAAAGGGCTCTCATCGACGCTAATGGAAATGATAGACAAGGTAAAATAGAAACCAACCATTTACGGGACCAAAAGAGCACCTGCCACAGTTCACTGAGATGTTTTGACAGGACTGAAGGGATCAGTAGAGGCATAAAGCGCTTGAGTCTGAATATGAGTCTCTCTCTCTCTCTCTCTCTCTCTCTAAAACTGCGTGGGGGGGGGGGGGGGCACCGCATACATCACACCCAAATGAGCCTCCCAATTATGTGTGCGACGGGACTAAAAAAAAGCCTGGCTGCCTCATTTGCATGTACAGCTGGGCAGAAGGATCACGCAGATTGTTCATGTATCCTTCTTTTGCGCAGCCGTGTCTCAGCCTTGAATCACAAGCTAGGGGAGAAAGAAGTTCACATCCAAGTCCTTCCATTTTGTCCTGTTTCATTTTGCAGCTCCCTCACTCTCCTCACATCTTTGTCTGGCACACTGCATTATCGGGAGAGAAGAGGGAGAGAAAGAAAAAGAGAGGTGGGGGGGGGGAGAAGGGAGAGAAGAGAAAGAGGCAGCTGCAGGTATTGATCGTCGACAGCGTTCAGCATAATGGGTGTTAATGTGAGAGTTTGTGAGAGACGAAGTGCCGTGGCTGGTGTGCCCATCGGAGCAGGGACACGTGAACCCCAGCCGACGTGTGCTAAATGATGCCATATGCCAGGCTCTCTGCCAGTCCCCTTGAGGTAAACCTAGACTAACTCATGCTAAATTGTCCTCACGCTGGCAAAGCATCAGATTCAGATTTCTTACAGTTAGGAATGAACTGCAGAGAGAGTGAATGTCTGGCCCTGAAGGCGTATGACATTGAATGTCGATCAGCCTACGCAGGCCGCAGCAGGGCCGTATTGAGGGAAATAGATGTTGATTACGATAGATTAAACATGATTTCATTTGATGATGGGATGCAATAATGTGCTCTAACTTGGATCAATATTTTTTCTTCAAAAATTGGACTCCTAAAAAAACAATGCTAATATGGAAACAAAAGTATTTGTGAAATTTTTTAAAAAGATGAATGTTATGTCATGTTATGCAGAAACAGACATCACACAATCCAATTGTGTAATGAGACAAGTGTTTGTTGTGAAAGCGGATGTCAGACATTTCCTCAAGTTCGTCAGGTACGCAGTGGCAGGAAATGGTCAAAAGGGAAGAGGCAAAAAGGAAATTATAGCCAAGTGGTTTTCAGACGCACTCGAGAGTCTTGTTCTTCTGTTCTTTCTGACAGCCATTGTGATGCAGTTCTCTCCCCCAATTAGCCTTGCTGATGGTGTTGTCAACTAGTGAGAGCAAGCATTTGAGAAAGTTTGACTGTACATTTGTGTGTGTGTGTGTGTATTTGTGTGTGTGTGTGTGTATTTGTGTGTGTGTGTGTGTGTGTGTGTGTATTTGTGTGTGTGTGTGTATTTGTGTGTGTGTGTTTGTGTGTGTTTGTGTGTGTGTGTGTGTGTGTGTGTGTGTGTGTGTGTGTGTGTGTGTGTGTGTGTGTGTGTGTGTGTGTGTGTGTGTGTGTGTGTGTGTGTGTGTATTTGTGTGTGTGTGTGTGTGTGTGTGTGTGTGACCAAAGCAAAGACAGGTCAAATAAAGTTTTAATTTCTGCTATAGGGCTTACAAATAAGTACCTCTTCTGAGAAAGTTTGACAGTAAGTGTGTGTTGTTATTTACGCTATAAGGCTTACAAATGAGTTGTTTATTTACTTCTTCTGGTGTCCAACAAGTAATATGTTCATTTAACTTCATTCAAGTTAATTCACCTAGTTAACAAGTCTAGACCTTATCCGTCTCTGTCCAAAGTACCTTCCAACCTTCTACTTACTGCCCCACTCATGACTCCCCACTCTGGCATGCGGCCAGATCTGTTTGTGCTGTCACTATGACTATAGAGTTGGCAATGCAGCTCAAACAGCCTAGTTCTACTCCATCCTGGGTCTGTTTTGGCTTGACTTGCTTTAGTTTGTGTTCTGGGCAACCTTGCTTGCTTGTCTTCTGTGTGGCAGACCTCAGCCTCTGTGTCAAATGGAGCGCCAGCGCTGAACCTCAGTCCCTCACACTTAAAAATAGTCTGACAGTCGTGCTCAAAGGCCCTTTGCTTTTCTCTACACCTGCCAGCTCCTCTCCGTAACACGCTCCTTTGCTCCTTCGTGACACGCCGACTGCACGATTAAAAAGGTGCGAGTAGTGTAACATACTCAATTCCTATCCAGAGCAAATGAAATAGAAGGTTCACTGAACTCGTAGGATACCCAAAACATTTTTATAATAAGAAAATCTCAAGAGGAGTTTTGGTCATTCCCCTGTCTCACTTTGGCGAGCATGTTAAGATGTTTTCCGTTAATGTAATAGACCCTTGTGCCCTGATGATCAGCCTCTCTCCCCTTGTGCCCTGATGATCAGCCTCTCTCCCCTTGTGCCCTGATGATCAGCCTCTCTCCCATTGTGCCCTGATGATCAGCCTCTCTCCCATTGTGCCCTGATGATCAGCCTCTCTCCCCTTGTGCCCTGATGATCAGCCTCTCTCCCCTTGTGCGCTGATGATCAGCCTCTCTCCCCTTGTGCCCTGATTGATCAGCCTCTCTCCCATTGTGCCCTGATTGATCAGCCTCTCTCCCATTGTGCCCTGATGATCAGCCTCTCTCCCCTTGTGCGCTGATGATCAGCCTCTCTCCCATTGTGCCCTGATGATCAGCCTCTCTCCCCTTGTGCGCTGATGATCAGCCTCTCTCCCCTTGTGCCCTGATTGATCAGCCTCTCTCCCATTGTGCCCTGATGATCAGCCTCTCTCCCCTTGTGCCCTGATGATCAGCCTCTCTCCCCTTGTGCCCTGATTGATCAGCCTCTCTCCCCTTGTGCCCTGATGATCAGCCTCTCTCCCCTTGTGCCCTGATGATCAGCCTCTCTCCCCTTGTGCCCTGATGATCAGCCTCTCTCCCCTTGTGCCCTGATTGATCAGCCTCTCTCCCATTGTGCCCTGATGATCAGCCTCTCTCCCATTGTGCCCTGATGATCAGCCTCTCTCCCCTTGTGCCCTGATGATCAGCCTCTCTCCCCTTGTGCCCTGATGATCAGCCTCTCTCCCCTTGTGCCCTGATTGATCAGCCTCTCTCCCATTGTGCCCTGATGATCAGCCTCTCTCCCCTTGTGCCCTGATTGATCAGCCTCTCTCCCATTGTGCCCTGATGATCAGCCTCTCTCCCCTTGTGCCCTGATGATCAGCCTCTCTCCCCTTGTGCCCTGATGATCAGCCTCTCTCCCATTGTGCCCTGATGATCAGCCTCTCTCCCCTTGTGCCCTGATGATCAGCCTCTCTCCCCTTGTGCACTCCTGAATTGGCGCAGTCTGACTCACTGAGCGAGGTGCCAAAGGGCCGCTGGCAACCAAGCCCTCCTCAATGGAGTCCTTGTTCTGCTTTCTCGCCCGTCGCCGCTGCCAACTCTGCTCTGCCCAGAAGTTCCAGAGAAAGCAGCGGGATCATCCTCGGCTACTGGAGCGTCTTTCTTAAGATGCGTCCGCTTCCGATAGATCAGCCAGAGTGGTGGGAGTCCTTCCGCAGACATACCACAACGTACCCCGAGGGATGATTTCGGACGTTCCAAGTCATCCCAGTTGGACAGTTAAGAGCGCAGTCAGTTGGTTGCAAAACAACTAAAATAACTTGTGTTCATTCAGGACTTTGCTCAGCATAAGCTGTCACAAGCACCGGCAGTGACAGTGGCTTTACCCCAGTGTAACTGAAGCACTGCCGACAGCTCAAAACTGGCACCATGGGAGGCCCAAGATAGTTGATCAGCCCTAGAGGGAAAATGTACAGAGGCTGGCCTTGAACGTCGTTGGGAAGATGAACTGGCTGAATGAATTGAATGAGCTTCCGTCTTCTAACTCAGTTGCAGCAGAGACCTGAAGGACCTGAAGGCCCCCAAAAAGTATTTACAGGCACCCGGTTTAGAGGGTCATGAATCTGGACAACAACAGTGTTAAGGGCAGACATTAAGGTAGATGATGGAGGGAAACGGAACAGATTGAATGGCATTACTATGAACTCTGCTCAAAGCCATTGCTCCACTAAATTATTGAATATTCCCCCCAAACGAGATAGGCACAAATGACTCTGTGATTGACTATTCAAGCTGGATTATCTATGATAGAATGGGATGTTTTTTTCCATTTGAAGTCAAAACTTGCACAGTTTTCTGGAGGGCGAGTGGGTGGCTGGGGAAGAAAAAGATCGATAAGGCTCTCATCCCTGTGAAGTGAAAGAGAAGTGCATGGATGAAGGAGGAGAAAGAGGGGGAGGAAGAGGTGAAGGGTGGGATGTGGGAGAGGAGAGGTGAGAGAAAATGGACAAGAGGGACAATCAGTTGGCTGAATCAGTTCCAAGAACTCCCAAACATCCACACACACACCTCTGCTGAGAAGTTACTGCGTAAAACATCTATACTTGTCTTTCAACAATCTGCCTAGTAGCCCACACATTGTCCTCTGCATGAGCCATAGAAACCAATACATATTTTCATACATTACCACTGTACTCTCAATCACAAGTCTCCAGGGTTCAATAAAACACAAATGTTCTTGTGCCGAGGGAGTTTGTTTAATCAATAAAACAATGTTTGTTGTTGGAAGCAAAAAGAAAGTCCACTGGAAAGGACATTTGCACACGCACACACAAATCCACACAGCGATGACGGCGGGTTCCAGACAAGACAAGGCCAAGTATATCGCCGAAGTCTTTGGTTTCCGCCTATCCGACAACACTCCCATTGTGTGCGTGTGAATGAAGGCTTCATCTAATTCACTGAGTCCCGCTGTGCCCCCACCTCCGTGCCCCCACCTCCGTGCCCCCACCGCCATGCCCCCACCTCCGTGCCCCCACCTCTGTGCCCCCACCGCCGTGCCCCCACCTCCGTGCCCCCACCGCCGTGCCTCCACCGCCGTGCCCCCACCTCCGTGCCCCCACCGCCGTGCCCCCACCTCCGTGCCCCACCGCCGTGCCCCCACCGCCGTGCCCCCACCTCCGTGCCCGCACCGCCGTGCCCCCACCTCCGTGCCCCCACCTCCGTGCCCCCACCGCCGTGCCCCCACCTCCGTGCCCACCTCCGTGCCCCCACCTCCGTGCCCCCACCTCCCCACCGCCGTGCCCCCACCGCCGTGCCCCCACCTCCGTGCCCCCACCGCCGTGCCCCCACCTCCGTGCCCCCACCGCCGTGCCCCCACCGCCGTGCCCCCACCTCCGTGCCCCCACCGCCGTGGCCCCACCGCCGTGCCCCCACCTCCGTGCCCCCACCGCCGTGCCCCCACCGCCGTGCCCCCACCTCCGTGCCCCCACCGCCGTGCCCCCACCGCCGTGCCCCCACCTCCGTGCCCGCACCGCCGTGCCCCCACCTCTGTGCCCCCACCTCCGTGCCCCCACCGCCGTGCCCCCACCTCCGTGCCCACCTCCGTGCCCCCACCGCCGTGCCCCCACCTCCGTGCCCCCACCTCCCCACCGCCGTGCCCCCACCGCCGCCCCCACCTCCGTGCCCCCCTCCGTGCCCCCACCGCTGTGCCCCCACCAGTGTTCACTAATACAACCACCTCGGCACGCTCACAACTACAGGGGCTCAAGGTGCCTTGGTAATAATGAATACATTATTCAAATGTATTCAGCGATGACATTTAAAAGTCTTCCTGGCCACAAATCCGGCCCCCAAAAAGAAACTCATCGCCCGACTGGATGTTTAATTTCTGTTAGTGTTGCGTTGTGTTGTTCTGAAGAGAGAACAGGTGGGAGAACAACACAGAACAGTAGCTGGAGTATTTATTACGCTATAAATCTTTAATGCTCTTCCATTGCGGGCTCGACCATTATTACAAGGCCCGATGCAAATGATTATTTAAGAGACACATGGCTGTGATTCGGATGGCCGTAAGGTCTGGCCTGAAAACTATGAAAAAGGAAAAAATAGGTTATTAATATTGCAGAGAGAGAGAGAGAGTATCCACCTGCGTCAAGTCTCTTCAGTCTAATGGCAGACATTGTTTAAAGGCTTTTTGCAATACAGCTAGTGGCATATTAAATATGCCAAATGCTCGAGGCAAATAGTATTTTATTTGCTGTATATTGGCTTTCTGTTTTGCAATATCTCGAGGAAAATATTGTTAACACTGTAGTAGCCTGCAGGTAGGTTAAATGAGACAGTGTTACCAAATTATCTAGCTGAGAATAACAGCTTGGGCCTCAAAAATGTAAAGTTGAGTCTGGTCATGTCTCAGCACTGAGGTTGCAAAACCAGAATATGTTACTGGAAATGTTTCAACTTCACCAGCAAACAACCAGAATTATTTTAGAAGACGACATCTAGTGGCATTTTTTGTGTACTTCAGATTGTCACAGGTGTCTAATTATACATGGTCCTCTGTGTGGCTTTACCACATGTTAAATATATAAAACAACCAAATAGGATTATTTTTAAAATAAAAAAATAGAATGAAAAAAACTGTAAACATGATCCTAAATATAAAACATCAACTTAGTGAATACCATTGATGTTTAATAAGAGAGTTTACGTAAGAAATATCATTAATATTTGTTTGAAACACTTTTACTTATTTTATTTTGTCAATATGTCTTTGTTGTCAATGTTTTGTCGCCAAACTGGCAGCAGTTGTGAAAAGGTCAATGGTTAAAGAAGGACTTGCAAAGTTAATTGAAAATAAGGCCCTTGTTGATTAGATGCTATTTAACTATTATTAACTATTTCATCTTGAACCATTTTGCCAATCCACTAGAAACTCATGGAAAATATGGATAAAGATGTCTAAAAATGAATACTACACGGAACATAAATATAAACACAACCTGTAAAGTGTTGGTCCCATGTTTCATGAGCTGAAATAAAAGATCCCAGAAATGTTTCATATGCACACAAAAAAGCTTATTTCTCTCAAATGTTGTGCACAAACATCCCTGTTAGTGAGCATTTCTCCTTTGCCAAGTTAA
This sequence comes from Oncorhynchus nerka, assembly GCF_034236695.1. NCBI lineage: Eukaryota > Metazoa > Chordata > Actinopteri > Salmoniformes > Salmonidae > Oncorhynchus > Oncorhynchus nerka. The sequence goes on along the minus strand of NC_088410.1, from coordinate 41,313,076 downwards.
TCCATCTATCTAACTGTTGTGGCATATCAAGAAGCTGATTAAACAACATGATCATTACAAAGGTGCATTTTGTGCTGGAGACAATAAAAGGCCCCTCTAAAATGTGCAGTCTCAAGTTTTGAGGGAGTTACAATTGGCAGCTGTTGCCAGAGGATTTAATGTTAATTGCTCTACCATAAGCCACCGTCAAAATTGTTTTAGAAAATTGGGAAGTAGGTCCAACCGGCCTCACAACCGCAGACCACGTGTAACCACGCCAGCCCAGAACCTACACATCCGGCTTCTTCACCAGCGGGATCGTATGAGACCAGCCACCCAGGCAGCTGATGAAATGGTGAGTTTGCACAACCAAAGATTGTCTGCACAAACGGTCAGAAATCGTCTCAGGGAAGCTCATCTGCATGCTCGTCATCCTCGCCAGGGTATTGAACTGACTGCAATTCGGGGTCGTAACCAACTTCAGGGGGCAAATACTCACCTTTGATGGCCACTGGCACGTTGGAGAAGTGTGCTCTTCACAGATGAATTCAGGTTTCAACTGTACCGGGCAGATGGCAGACCTTGTAAGGCGTTGTGTGGGCGAGCGGTTTGCTGATGTCAACGTTGTGAACAGAGTGCCCCATGGTGGCGATGGGGTTATGGTATGGCCAGGCATAAGCAACGGACAACAAACACAATTGTATTTTATCGATGGCAATTTGAATACACAGAAATACCGTTACAAGATCCTGAGACCCATTGTCGTGCCATTCATCCGCCGTCATCACCTCATGTTTCAACACGATCCATGGCCTAAGGATCTGTACACAATTCCTGGAGCTGAAAATGTCCCAGTTCTTCCAAGGCCTGCATACTCATCAGACATGTCACCCATTGACCAATTTCGGGATGCTCTGGATCGACAGCGTGTTGATGTGAAGAAGATGTGTTGCGCTGCATGAGGTAAATGGTATTTGGGACCAAGAGATGCATATCTGTTTTCTCAGCCATGTGAAATCCATAGATTAGGGCCTAATACATTTATTTCAATTCACTGATTTCCGTATATGAACTGTAACTCTGTAAAATCTTACGAATTGTTGCGTTTATATTTTTTTCAGTGTATACTGTGCATTCAGAAAGTATTCAGACCCCTTGACCTTTTCAACATTTTATTACGTTACAGTCTTATTCTAAAATGTATTGAATTGTTTTTCCCCCTCATCCATCTACACACAATACCCCATTATGACAAAGTAAAAACAGGTTTTTAGATTTTTATTCGAATTTATAAAAAAAAAAAAAAAACATAATATCACATTTGACATAAGTATTCAGACCCTTTACTCAGTACTTTGTTGAAGCACCCTTGGCAGTGATTACAGCCTCGAGTCTTCTTGGGTATGACGCTACAAGCTTGGCACACTGCTATCTTCAGGTCTCTCAAGAGATGTTGGATCGGGTTCAAGTCCGGGTGCTGGCTGGGCCACACATGGACATTCAGAGACATGTCCCGAAGCCACTCCTGCGTTGTCTTGGCTGTGGTCTTAGGGTCGTTGTCCTGCTGGAAGGAGAACCTTCGCCCCAGTCTGAGGTCCTGATGGCAAATATCTCACTGTACTTTGCTCTGTTCATCTTTCCCTCGACCCTGACTAGTCTCCCAGTCCCTGCCACTGAAAAACATCCCCACAGCATGATGCTGCCACCACCATGCTTAATCATAGAGTTCAATCTTGGTTTCATCAGACCAGAGAATCTTGTTTCTCATGGCCTGAGAGTCTTTAGGTTCCTTTTGGCAAACTCCAAGCGGCCTGTCATGTGCCTTTTACTGAGGACTCCGTCTGGTCACCATAAAGGCCTGATTGGTGAAGTGCTGCAGAGATGGGAGAATCTTCCAGAAGTACAACCATCTCCACAGAGGAACTCTAGAGCTCTGTCAGATTGACCATTGAGTTCTTGGTCACCTCCCTGACCAAGACCCTCCTCCCACGATTGCTCGGTTTGGCCGGTCGGCCAGGTCTAGGAAGAGTTTTGGTGGTTCCAAACTTCTTCCATTTAAGAATGATGGAGGCCACTATGTTCTTGGGGACCTTTAAAGCTGCCAAAATGTTTTTTCACCCTTCCCCAGATTGGTGCCTCGACACAATCCTGTCTCTGAGCTTTACGGACAATTCCCTCAACCTCATGGCTTGTTTTTTTTGTTGCTCTGACATCCTTTGTCAACCTTATACAGACAGGTGTGTGCCTTTCTAAATGATCTCCAATCAATTGAATTCAGGTGGACTCCAATTAAGTTGTAGAAACATCTCAAGGATGATCGATGGAATCAAGATGTACCTGTGTTCAATTTCGAGTCTCATAGCAAAGGGTCTGAATACTTATGCAAATAAGGTATTTATGTTTTTAATTCATTATACATTTGCAAACATTTTAAAAAACTTTGTCATTATGGGGTATTGTGTGTAGATTGATGAGGTAAAACATTAATTTAATACATTTTAGAATAAGGCTGTAACGTAATAACATTTGGAAAAACTCAAGGGGTCTGAATACTTTCCGAATGCACTGCATATGAATACATTTTCAAAAAGCTATTGAAGTATAAATTACCATAGGTTGCCATAGATTACCTGGTAATTACCAAACTTACTAAAGATGCTGGTAACTTTATTAAATTACTGGTAGCTTTGCAACAGTCGTTTCCTTCTGTTTTGTGCACACTGAACACAACCATGTTCAGAAGTGGGCTGACGCTAAAAGCAGAGACTAAGATAAGAGTCAGGCAGTTAGTGGTTGATCTTAGATAACTCACTATGTCCCTATCAAGTTTTAGGGAAGACCCAGATGCAGACAATGTCGAAGTAACGAAAGTTTGTTACTAGAACAGGGGCAGGAAAAACAACAGGTCAAGGGCAGGCAGAGGTCAGTCATCCAGATCAGAGTCAAAAGGTACAGAACAGCAGGCAGTCTCATGGTCAGGGCAGGCAGAGGTCAATAATCCAGGGCGGTGTGACAAGGTACAGAACGGCAGGCAGGCTCAGGGTCAGGGCAGGCAGAGGTCAATAATCCAGGGCGGTGTGACAAGGTACAGAACGGCAGGCAGGCTCAGGCAGGGCCAGGGCAGGCAGAATGGTCAAAGCCGGGAAAACTAGAAAACAGGAACTATAGAAAAAGATAGGAGCAAGGGGGGGAAATGCTGGTAGGCTTGACGGACAAAACGAACTGGCAACAGACAAACAGAGAACACAGGTATAAATACACTGGGGATAATGGGAAATATGGGCAACACCTGGAGGGGGGTGGAGACAAGCACAAAGACAGGTGAAACAGATCAGGGTGTGACAGTCCCAATAGTTATGACTCACACTGTATTTGTGTTTTTATTTATTATGGATCCCCATTAGCTGCTGTCTAGGTAGCAGCTACTCTTCCTGTGGTCCAGCAAAATTAAGGCAGGTATTTTAAAGCATTACAATACATTCACAACAGATTTCACAACACAATTAAGTGTGTGCCCTCAGGCCACTACTCTACTACCACATATCTACAACACAAAATCCATGTGTACGTGTGTGTATAAGTGCGCATGTTATTGTGTGTGTTTGCATGTGTCTGCCTGTGTCTGCCTGTGTGCGTGTGTCTCTTCACAGTCCCTGCTGTTCCATAAGGTGTATTTTTATCCGGTATTTATTCTAATGCTGATTCTAATGCTTGCATCAGTTACTTAAAGCGGAAAATAATTCCATGTAGTTATGGCTCCATGTAGTACTGTGCACCTCCCATAGTCTGTTCTGGACATGGAGACTGTGAAGAGATCTTTGATGGCATGTCTTGTGGGGTAATGCATGTGTGTCCAAGCTGTGTGCCAGTAGTTCTAACGGAAAGCTTGGTGCAATCAAAATGTCAATACATCTCACAAATACAATTAGTGATAAAGTCAATCTCTCCTCCACTTTGAGCCAGGAGAGATAGACATGCATACTATTAATGTTAGCTCTCTGTAGATCCCTCTTTGTGGCCGCTGACCAAACAACTGAACAGTAGTCCAGGTGTTACAAAACTAGGGCCTGTAGGACCTGCCTTGTTGATAGTGTTGTTAAAAAGGCAGAGTAGCGCTTTATTATGGACCGACTTCTCCCCATTTTAGCTACTGTTGTATCAATATGTTTTGACCATGACAGTTTTACAATCCAGGGTTACTCCAAGCAGTTTAGTCACCTCAACTTGCTCAATTTCCACATTATTCACTACAAGATTTTGTTCAGGTTTAGGGTTTAGTGAATGACTTGTCCAAAATACAATGCTTTTAGTTTTTGAAATATTTAGGACTAATGTATTCCTTGCCACCCACTCTGAAACTAACTGCAGCTCTTTGTTAAGCGTTGCAGTCATTTCAGTCACTGTAGTAGCTGATGTGTAGAGTGTTGAGTCATCCGCATACATAGACACATTGGCTTTACTCAAAGCCAGTGGCATGTCGTTAGTAAAGATTGAAAACAGTATGGGGCCTAGACAGCTGCCCTGGGTAATTCCTGATTCTACCTGGATTATGTTGGAGAGGCTTCGTTTAAAGAACACCCTCTGTGTTATGTTAGACAGGTATCTCTTTTATCCACAATATAGCAGAGGGTGTAAAGACATAACACATACGTTTTTCCAGTAGCAGACTATGATCGATAATGTACATTTCAGAGGCAGTCTGAAATATTGTTACACAACACGATGCAGGCCTAATTTTATCGCCACTGACTAGTTGCTTTTACTATCTTTATTTGAATTCTATTTCATTGACACAAACGAGGACCATATAAATAATGTTTATTTGCCTTGTCAAAATGTCTCATGATGTCTTTGGGCCACATCTGCCAGTATTATGATGCAAATTAGATGTACTAATGGATAATTAAGTATCCTATTATATACTATATTAAAATGTAGCCAACTATTTATGTTGATAAGACAATGTACAATGTGTGCCAGTGTTCCTAGTTAGCTTTATGATTCTATGAGCAGGCTTGAGACATACAGTGCCTTCAGAAAGCATTCACACCCCTTGACTTTCTCCACATTTTGTCGTGTTACAGCCTGAATTTAGAATTAATTAAATTAAGATTTTGTGTCACTGGCCTACACACAATAACCTATAATGTCAAAGTGGAATTGTGTTTTTAGAAATGTTTGAAAAGTGTATTAAAAATGAAAAGCTGAAATGTTTTCAGTCAATAAGTATTCAACCCCTTTGTTATGGCAAAGTTCGGGAGTAAAAATGTCACATAATAAGTTGCATGGATTCATTTAATAAGTTGCATGCCACACCTGTCAGGTGGATTGATTATCTTCGCAAAGGAGAACTAGTCACTAACAGGGATGTAAACAAATTAGTGCAATTTATTTGCATAAGGTTTTTTGTGCATATGGAAAATGTCTAGGATCCACACATGTTGCGTTCATATTTTATTCAGTATACAATACAAGGTGTGCAAAGCTCTTAGAGACTTACCCAGAAAAACTTGCTGCTTTATTCGCTGCCAAATATGATTCTTACATATTTTTGACTCAGGGGTGTGAATACTTATGTAAATTAGATATTTATGTATTTCAATTTCACAAAATTTGATAAAAATGTATAAAAACATCATGGGGTATTTTGTGTAGATGGGTGAGAAAAACAAATAAATTGAATCCATTTTGAATTCAGGCTGTAACACAACAAATTGTGGAATAAGTCAAGGGGCATGAATACTTTATTTGTTATGAGCTGGTTAAATTACTTGATATTAGTACTTTAATTTAAGCTATAACATAAATGCAGGATCCTTGCAATTGCATAGCACCTGCGATTCACCTTGTGTGTTGTGTTCCTTTCCAGTGCTGATCCTTTGCCTTTATAGAAACCAACCAACCAATAGAAGGAGCTCCATGTTTAAATTATCTCAATTGTTTTGAGGGTTTACATGGACAAACAGAAGCAGCAGGAAACAGCACTTGCCGTATCAACAAAATATAGGTGGACATTAGGATATAAAGTTAGGCTTAGATGATGGTTGTTTGTCTTATACATGTCTTCCTCATATGAGAGGATTTAATTCTCCAGTTCCCCAAGACACCACACAACCTTGATTCATCTTCGAACCCCTTGCATACCAGAATAAGGTCACGCACATTAGGTAGTTGACATTTTGCCTTTGGCTAATGAGGGTATTAATAGATATGAGCATTCTCTTTGGATTATGATCAAACAGCTGGGAGGAAAAGGAAAAAACAAGGGGGAGAAACAAGCGATAAACAGCTGCATCTCAATGAGTGCATCCCAAATGGCACCCTATTCCCTATATAGTGCAATTATTTTGACTAGTGCCGATAGGGGACCATAGGGCTCTGGTAAAGTAGTGCACTATATAGGGAAAAGGGTGCGATTTGTGATGCACTTAAAGGCCTCGTGTGCTGTTATAGGCTAAACGCTCCCTGGTCTTTACCAGCATGTTGGCGTGTCTGAAAAACACTTCAGATATTAATTCACCATGAGATTATTTTATTATTGTCAAATCTTTGGCCAAGTGAAACTGAGTGGAAAGGGTAACTGGAGGCCATCAACTGCATCATGATTATCTTCTTTTATGACCATCTCTTACCCCCTCCTTTGTCTCTGTGACCTTGGGCGTTTTCACAATCAAATGTGTTTACGATTTTATTTTATTAGGATCCCCCATTAGCCGGCGACAACTATTCTTACTGGGGTCTGACACATAACGAAAAAGACATTACAGACAAAATACTTTACAATTTAAATACATGTAAAAACATTACAGTGCATTAGTTGAGGCTCCCCAGAGGCGGAAGGGGAGGACCATCCTCCTCTGCAAATTTCATAAAAATTCAAATTGTAAAACATTTTAAAAGTTATCCTTTTTAGATAAAACTATACTAAATATAATCACCTCACCAAATAATTGAAACACACTATTTTGCAAAGGTCTACAGTAGCCTCAACAGCTCTCTGTAGGGTAGCATCATGGTATAGGTGGAGGAAAACTAGCTTCCGTGCTCCTCTGTGTACATTGAGTTCAAAACTAAACCTATGAGGCTCATGGTTCTCACCCCCTCACATAGACTTACACAGTAATTATGACAACTTCCGGAGGATGTCCTCCAGCCTTTCAAAGCTCTTGCAGCATGAACTGACGTTGTCCACTCAATCAAAGGATCAGAGAATCAATCTAGTACTGAAAGCATAACCAACAGCTAGCTAGCTCTACAGTGTATAAAATGTGGTGAGTAGCTGACTAAAAAGAAAGACAATAGCTGAACAGTTTTGAACAATTTATTTTCTTCCAAAATGAAGGAGAAGCAGGGGAGAAATAGAGAGAGTGAGAGTGTCATTTTTTTTCAGTTTCACTTACTTAGCAAGAAAATACAGCTAGCTAGTCTAGGCTACTCAAACCAATGGATGCTATGTTAAATAGCTGGCTATGACATTCCAACACAACACTGGAACTCTTCTAAGTCAAGGTAAGCTTTTGGTGATACTAATTTATTGCCACCGGGGACTGCCGGTGTCACTTCTTACTGACTGTACACTGTAATGTTATTGCATGACTGTAGAGGGGTTTACTAAAGCGTTAGTTATATTAGCTTTGCTGACAATGACGTTACTTTACCTAATATGGTGACAACGATGTAGGCTGTGTTTGGCCTGATAAGGTTTTTTCGCTACGTCACATACAGCTAATGTGTTGTGCATTGATGTTCACAAGGGAAGGGAAGACGTGAGAGGAGAGCACATAGATGCAATAAGGAATACAACATGGCTTCTATGAAAGTGAACTGTGTTTACACAAACAGAACAAGACAGGGATAAACATACCTGAATTTGTCCAATAGATACTCTTGTTTGCAACTGTTGGACTAATGATTACACCCTATATAGTGCCTTCAGAAAGTATTCAGACCCCTTGAATTTCTCCACATTTTGGTAGGTTACAGCTTTATTCTAAAATTGATTAAATCTACAAACAATACAGCATAATGACAAAGCAAAAACAGGATTTGAGAATTTTTGCTAATTTATGAAGAAAAAAAATTAAATATGACATTTACATAAGTATTCAGACCCTTTACTCAGTACTTTGTTGAAGCACCTTTGGCAGTGATTACAGCCTAGAGTCTTCTTGGGTATGACGCTACAAGCTTGGCACACCTGTATTTGGGGAGTTTCTCCTATTCTTCTCTGCAGATCCTCTCAAGCTCTGTCAGGTTGGATGGGGAGCGTTGTTGCACAGCTATTTTCAGTCCAGGCTCTGGCTGGGCCACTTAAGGACATCCAAAGACTTGTCTTGAAGCCACTCCTTTTTAAATGTTTTATTTCACCTTTATTTAACCAGGTAGGCTAGTTATGAACAAGTTCTCATTTTCAACTGTGACCTGGCCAAGATAAAGCATAGCAGTGTGAACAGACAACACAGAGTTACACATGGAGTAAACAATTAACAAGTCAATAACACAGTAGAAAAAAAGAAGAAAAAAAAGAGAGTCTATATACATTGTGTGCAAAAGGCATGAGGAGGTAGGCGAATAATTACAATTTTGCAGATTAACACTGTGATAAATGATCAGATGGTCATGTACAGGTAGAGATACTGGTGTGCAAAAGAGCAGAAAAGTAAATAAATATAAACAGTATGGGGATGAGGTAGGTAAATTGGGTGGGCTATTTACCGATAGACTATGTACAGCTGCAGCGATCGGTTAGCTGCTCAGATAGCAGATGTTTGAAGTTGGTGAGGGAGATAAAAGTCTCCAACTTCAGCGATTTTTGCAATTCGTTCCAGTCACAGGCAGCAGAGAACTGGAACGAAAGGCGGCCAAATGAGGTGTTGGCTTTAGGGATGATCAGTGAGATACACCTGCTGGAGCGCGTGCTACGGGTGGGTGTTGCCATCGTGACCAGTGAACTGAGATAAGGCGGAGCTTTACCTAGTATGGACTTGTAGATGACCTGGAGCCAGTGGGTCTGGCGACGAATATGTAGCGAGGGCCAGCCGACTAGAGCATACAGGTCTCCAGTGGTGGGTGGTATAAGGTGCTTTAGTAACAAAACGGATGGCACTGTGATAAACTCCATCCAGTTTGCTGAGTAGAGTATTGTAAGCTATTTTGTAGATGACATCGCTATTTTGTAGATGACATCCTGCGTTGTCTTTAGGCCAAACAGTTCAATCTTGGTTTCATCAAACCAGAGAATCTTGTTTCTCATGGTCTGAGAGTCTTTAGGTGCCTTTTGGCAAACTCCAAGCGGGCTGTCATGTGCCTTTTACTGAGGAGAGGCTTCAGTCCTGGCCACTCTACCATAAAGGCCTGATTTGGTGGAGTGCTGCAGAGATGGTTGTCCTTCTGGAAGGTTTTCCCATCTCCACAGAGGAACTCTAGAGCGCTGTCAGATTGACCATGGTGTTCTTGGTCACCTCCCTGACCAAGGCCCTTCTCCCCGATTGCTCAGTTTGGCCATGCAGCAAACTCTAGGAAGAGTCTTGGTAGTTCCAAACGTCTTCCATTTAAGAATGATTGCGGCCAGTGTGTTCTTGGGGACCTTCAATGCTGCAGACATTTTTTGGTACCCTTCCCCAGATCTGTGCCTCGACACAATCCTGTCTTGGAGATCTACGTACAATTCCTTTGACCTCATGGCTTGGTTTCTTCTGACATGCACTGTCAACTGTGGGACCTTATATAAAGAGGTGTGCCTTTTCAAATCATGTCCAATCAATTGAGTTTACCACAGGTGGACTCCAATCAAGTTGTAGAAACATCAGGGATGATCAATGGAAACAGGATGCAACTTAGCTCAATTTCGCATCTAATAGCAAAGGGCCTGAATACTTATGTAAATAAGGTAATTCTGTGTTTTATTTTGTCATTAATGTGGTATTGTGCATAGATTGCTGAGGAATTTTATTAATTTAATCCATTTTAGAATAAGGCTATATAGCGTAACAAAATGTGGAAAAAGTCAAGGGGTCTGAATACTTTCCGAAGGCACTATCAACTAGATGCAGGCAAGTGTGCAAGGCAGTATTTAATGTCACTGTCTGTCCATGTGTCCCTGTACGTCACTTTAAATTTGTTTCTCGACCTGGGTGCACCTGCGTTGTAAAATGTCCTTCATAGGCTAGGTTGTAGCAACATCATGATGGTCATAGGGAAAATGTATCATGTAGTAGCCTAAACCTGTCACTGTTACATTGGCCTGGGTGAATGGAATATGAGAGTTATCCAATATGCTGTAATAGATATAAGGCCATGCTCATGAAGAAAAATGGCCCTCCATCTTAAACAGCACTGGTGTGCATCTATCAGTTACACATACATGTCAGTACATATACAAGTAGGCCAAAGGTCTGAAATAAAATATTAACCTACACATTTGTAGAAGCAAGAGCTTAAAGTAGTAGTAGTAGCTATTTGGTATCAAGGATAATACAAGAGCAGTGTTCTCTAATCCTGAGTTCAAAATTCGAAAAGCACATTTCGCAAGTGCAACATTGCCATCTATAGGTATCACTCAATTGAAAACATTTAATTTATCAACCATTTCATTAGTTGTGCTATATAAAGATCAACTGTGCCCAGATGGACAACACAGCACCAAAACAGTATCACAACCATTTTAAATCAAATATACTTTATTAACCAACAACTATTTCTAAAACACAAACACAAAAGCATTCCAAACTGGGTCCCCATTGCTTCTTCTTGAAACGTCAGTAATATGCCTCAGGAGGAAATTAACAACACCACATATGTTCAAATGATACAATACAATGGGTTTACAAAGAACTTAGTCACTAGAGATGCTAACATAAAGAAACAAAAACTTCCCAAGTTCAGTCGTCCCTCTCCGAGCTGTCACTTCGACGAGGACTCCTCGAGGTAGAGTGGCTGAAAGAGAGAAAAACTAAAATTAGTTTCCCCTAATTTATTTGCTGTCCATTAACCCCAACTTAAAGTCATTACCTCAGCTGGGAGGAAAAACGCACCTTAGTTTTTGAGGTGGAGCTTTAGATTTTGAACAGCTGGAATTTAAATTAGAATTTTCATTTTAGAGCTCATTCTTACAAGACTTTGACAGTGGCAATTTGTAGCAAGCAAAGTATTTAAAGACCATGCATTAAATGAAAGTTTGTCATGCAAAATGTATTACTTGGGTGAATTGAAAGAATACAATTCAAATAACCTTTAATACATATTTCACATATCGAATTAAAGATGTGAATGTAATTGTTGTTGATTTATTGCAGTCTACCTTTCACTTGTAATGCTTTAGTAGCCTGACTTAACGAACCATCATGCATCTACACCGTTAACTGTAACCATGCATAACGATTGCATGGACATTTGCATTGTCTCGTTTTGCTGCTTATCATGCATTGTCAAACTGTTCCACAGATCGTTTAGAGAAGAGAATGGTGGAAAGAAAATTGGGGTCAGACTCAAGACTTCTGCATACCTCCTCGTGGGGGAACCAGACTTGGATCTGCCCACAGAACCAGACCTGAAGAAGTAAACATACAAGGCATTCATATTCTAGTGTCCCCTTTTCTTGTTTGTCATTGTGGTTTTTATCTCCACCAATAGGTTAAGATCACTTCTGTTACCTTTCCTGCAGTCTGAACATTCAAAAGCTACATGGAATCTGATATTTCAAGCCACCATTGCAAACCACCTTCAATCTGATTGCTGGCAAAGCGACTTGTCTGAACAGTCAAATCTGATTTATTTGCCCTCAAGATACTTTGTTGAGTTTGACAAGAACGTGACGTTGTAGCTAGCTAGCTTGTTAATTGCTTATCAACAAATTAGTGAATGTACTACAAACCTAAACGGCTAGCTAGTTGACTGCTGCGGCTAGCCAAAAAGGACTAGCTTTGAAAGTTGGATAAGCTTATCCTGAGGCTTTAAAAGTGTTCTTACACTATGATTTTGAACATTCAAATCAACTGGGTAAAAGTCCATGGCAAACATTGTTGTCACCTTAGGTTTGCTACAAATGATTCTGAGTAATAGGAAGCACAAGCACCACCACCAATCAGCCTACACCACTGCACACACACCCATCATTACTATGACAACTAGTGTAGCCATGTCAGCAAATGACTGCTATCTGAACACACACATGTATTTTTTATTTAACTAGGCAAGTCAGTAAAGAACACATTTTTGTTTATAATGACGGCCTACAGAAAGGCCTGGGGATTAAACAATATATAGGACAGAACACACATCACCACAACATAAAGAGAGACCTAAGACAACAACATAGCATGGTAGCACCACAACATGACAACAACATGGTAGCAGCACACAACATGGTACAGACAACAGAACAAAGGGCAAGTACGATTTGGTCACTTGTAACTTGCTGTTTGAACAGTCACCATTACAAAACTGATTTGAGCATTAAGGCCTTCAGTGTGAACAAGGCTTTTAGGCCTCACTTCAACTCATTCCATGGAGGTCCGAGTGCCTGCGGGTTTTCGCTCTTCCCTTGTAGTTGATTGATGAAATTAGGTCACTAATTACACTCAACAAAAATAAAAATCAATATGCAACAATTCCAAAGATTTTACTGCGTTACAGTTCATATAAAGAAATCAGCAAATTGAAATAAGTTCATCAGGCCCTAATCTATGGATTTCACATGGGAACACAGATACGGTATGCATCAGTTGGTCACATATCTTCAACAAACCCCCCAAAAAAGTGGCCTGTGGATTGTTGTCCCACTCCTCTTCAATGGCTGTGCAAAGTTTCTGGATATTGGTGGGAACAGGAACACACTGTCGTACACGTTGATCCAGAGCATCCCAAACATGGGCCGTGCATTATTTTACTGAAACATGAGGTAATGGTGGCGGATGGATGGCACGAAAATGGGCCTCAGGATCTCGTCATGGTATCTCTGTGTATCCAAATTGCCATCGATAAAATGCAATTGTGTCCCTTGTCCGTAGCTTATCTTCTCTACTTATCTACTGCAGGGGCAGTATTGAGTAGCTTGGATGAAAGGTGCCCAGAGTAAACAGCCTGCTCCTCAGTCTCAGTTGCTAATATATGCATATTATTAGTAGTATTGGATAGAAAACACTCTGAAGTTTCTAAAACTGTTTGAATGATGTCTGTGAGTATAACAGAACTCATTTGGCAGGCAAAAACCTGAGAAGAAATCCAAACAGGAAGTAAGAAATCTGAGGTTGGTCGATTTTCAACTCAGACCCTATTGAATTCACATTGGGATATGAATGAAGTTCCACTTCCTAGGGCTTCCACTAGATGTCAACCATCTTTAGAAACTTGAATGAGGCTTCTACTGTGTTGTGGGACTGAATAAGAGCTGAATGAGTCAGTTTACTGGCAGAGAGACATTTCCTGGTCATGCGCATTCCACATGATATCGCCCTGCGTTCCTAGACACAAAGGAATTCTCCGGTTGGAACTTTAATGAAAATGTATGATAAAAACATCCTAATGATTGATTCTATACTTAGTTTGAAATGTTTCTGTAATATAACTTTTTGAAGTCTTTGTCCGAAGTTTTTGTCCAAACGCTCGTGTACCTGACGCTAACAAAAGAAGCTACTTGGACATATATAACGGACATTATCGAACAAATCAAGCATTTATTGTGGAACTTCCTGGAAGATCATCAAAGGTAAGGGAATATTTATCATGTAATTTCTGGTTTCTGTTGACTCCAACACGGCGGCTAAATTGATTAAATTTCTGAGCGCCGTCTCAGATTATTGCATAGTTTGCTTTTTCCGTTAAAAAAAATGAAATCTGACACAGTGGTTGCATTAAGGAGAGGTATATCTATAATTCCATGAGTATAACTTGTATTATCATCTACATTTATGATGAGCATTTCTGTTGAATCGATGTGGCTATGCAAAATCACTGGATGTTTTTGGAACTAGTGAACGTAACGCGCCAATGTAAACTCCGATTTTTGTTATATAAATATGAACTTTATCAAACAAAACATACATGTATTTTGTAACATGAAGTCCTATGAGTGTCATCTGATGAAGATCATCAAAGGTTAGTGATTAATTTTCTCTCTATTTGTGCTTTTTGTGACTCCTGGAAAAATGGCAGAGTTTTTCTGTGGCTTGGTGGTGACCTAACAATCGTTTGTGGTGCTTTCGCTGTAAAGCATTTTTGAAATCGGACACTGTGGTGGGATTAAGAACAAGATTACCTTTAAAACGGTGTAAGAAATGTATGTTTGAGGAATTTTAAATATGAGATTTCTGTTTTGAATTTGGCGCCCTGCACTTTCACTGGCTGTTGTCATATCATCCCGTTAACGGGATTGCAGCCCTAAGACGTTATGCCTGCCCATACCATAACCCCAACACCACCATGGGGCACTCTGTTCACAATCAGCAAACCACTCGATTCACACGAGGCTGTCTGCCATCTGCCTGGTACAGTTAAAAATCAGGATTCATCCTTGAAGAGCACACTTCTCCAGCTTGCCAGTGTCCTTTGAAGGTGAGCATTTGCCCATTGAAGTTGGTTACGACACCAAACTGCAGTCAGGTCAAGACCCTGGTGAGGAAGACGAGCACACAGATTGCCTTCCCTGAGACGGTTTCTGAGAATTTGTGCAGAAATTCTTTGGTTGTGCAAACCCACAGTTTCATCAGCTGTCCCGGTGGCTCATCCCAGATGATCTCGCAGGTGAAGAAGCCAGATGTGGAGGTTACACGTGGTCTGTGGTTGCGAGGCCGGTTGGACCTACTGCCAAATTCTCTAAAATTACATTGGAGGAGGCTTATGGTAAAGAGATTAACATTTAATTCTCTGGGAACAGCTCTTGCTGAACATTCCTGCAGCCACCATGCTCCCTCGAAACTTGAGACATCTGTGGCATTGTGTTGTGTGACAAAACATTTTAGTGGAATTTTATTGTCCACAGCACAAGGTGCACCCGTGTAATGATCATGCTGTTTAATCAGGTTCTTGATATGCCACACCTGTCAGGTGGATGGATTATATATGCAAAGGAGAAATGCTCACTAACAGGGATGTACACAAATCTGTGCACTAAATTTGAGAGAAACTTTTTGTGGAACATTTCTGGGATCTTTTATTTCAGCTCATGAAAAATGGGACCAACACTTGTTATGTTTATATTTTTGTTCAACGTAGTAAGTCTCTTACTTCATCTAAATGGAAAACCTGCAGACACTATGCCCTCCATGGAATGAGGAACCTGCTTTAGTCTCTTAAGTCAGTGATGTAATATATCAAGGGGACAAATGTCTAAATTGTAATACCCGAAACGGTTAATACCAACACAAAATTGTATTTTGTTGCAGTAGTGACAACCTTTGGGGATTGACAAACTGTTGCATTGTTAATTACTCAACTTATGTAGCTGCATTGTTGACAATAGCAATGTAACGCTGATCAGAGCATTGAAACAGTTATATTTCTCACCTGGTCTTTGCATGAGAATGTGACCTAGACCTTGATCTGGACTTTGATCGAGATCTAAAAAGAAAATTAGGGGAAAAAGCAACACCCATCATTTACTAAATAAGTGAAAAATGTTGTTGTTTTACACAATGTGGGATCTTTAAATAATGCAAGCAAGTCCATTTTTCTACAATTTACCTTGATCTCTTGGGGGTAAGGGCTCTAGATCTTCTAGGAGAACGAGAGCGGCGTGGAGAGAAGGATCTTGATCTAGAACATAAATATCAAAAGCTGTTAGCTAATATACCTTCAGACCCGGTAAACTCTGCACTGCCATTCCTGATCAACTACTCTATCATACTACAGTAACACATATAAATCTGTATATGCATCTGTGGTGAATGTATGCATGCATGTATATGGAGTTGTGTACAGCATAACAGTGTAATGACAATTTACTCTACACTGAGTGCACAAAACATTAGGAACACCGGTTCTTTCCATGACAGACCAGGGCTCTCCAACCCGTGTTCCTGGAGAGCTACCATCCTGTAGGTTTTCCCTCAAACCCTAATCTAGCACACCTGATTCTAATAATTCGCTGATTGATCAGTTGAATTAGTTTAGTTACAACTGGGGTTGGAGCAAAAACCTACAGAAAGGTAGCTCTCCAGGAACAGGGTTGGAGAACCCTGACATAGACTGACCAGGTGAAAGCTGTGATCCCTTATTGATGTCACTTGATAAATCCACTTCAGTTAGTGGAGATGAAGGGGAGGAGACAGGTTAAAGAAGGACTTGAGACATGGGTTGTGTATGTGTGCCATTCATAGGGTGAATGGGGAGTTTTTCCTAGCCACCGTGCTTCTACATCTGCATTGTTTGCTATTTGGGGTTATAAGCTAGGTTTTTGTATAGCACTTTGTGACATCTGCGGATGTAAAAGGGGATCTATAAATGCATTTGATTGATTGGGCAAGACAAAAGATGTAAGTGCCTTTGAACGGGGTATGGTAGTAGGTGCCAGGCGCACTGGTTCGAGTGTATCAAGAACTGCAATGCTGCTGGGTTTTTTACGCTCAAGTTTCCCGTGTGTATCAAGAATGATCCAGCACCCAAAGGACATCCAGAGAACTTGACACAACTGTCACAACCCCCCCCCCTTAAAAGACCTAGATGCACTATTGTAAAGTGGCTGTTCCACTGGATGTCATAAGGTGAAAGCACCAATTTGTAAGTCGCTCTGGATAAGAGCGTCTGCTAAATTACTTAAATGTAAATTAGAATCAACATGGGCCAGCATCCCTGTGGAACACTTGACACCTTGGAGTCCATGCACTGACGAATTGGAGCTGTTCTAAGGGCAAAAGGGGGTGCGACTGAAAATTAGGAAGGTGTTCCTAATGTTTTATACACAGTATATTCAGTAAGTATTCAGACCCCTTCCATTTTTCCACATTTTGTTTCATTACAGCCTTATTCTAAAATGGATTAAACAACACATTTTCCTCATCAATCTACATGCAATACCCCATAATGATAAAGCAAAAACAGGTTTAGAAATGAAAAAAATCATTAAAAAAAAACGTATTTACATAAGTATTCAGACCCTTTGCTATGAGATGCGAAATTGAGCTCAGGTGCATCATGTTTTCATTGATCATGCTTGAGAGGTTTCTACAACTTGATTGGAGTCCACGTGTGGTAAACTCAATTGATTGAACATGATTTGGAAAATGCACACACCTGTCTATATAAAGGTCCCACAGTTGACTGTGCATGTCAGAGCAAAAACAAAGCCATGAGATCAAAGGAATTGTCCGTAGAGCTCCGAGACAGGATTGTGTCGAGGCACAGATCTGGGGAGGGGTACCAAAACATTTCTGCAGCATTGAATGTCCAAGAACACAGTGGCCTCCATCATTCTTAAATGAAAGAGGTTTGGAACCTCCTCCTAGAGCTGGCCGACCGGCTAAACTGAGCAATCGGGAGAGAAGGGCCTTGATCAGGGAGGTGACCAAGAACCGAATGGTCACTCTGACAAAGCTCCAAAGTTCCTCTTTGGAGATGGGAGAACCTTCCAGAAGGACAACCATCACTGCGGCACTCCACCAATGAGGCCTTCATCCCCACGGGGGATGCATGGTGGCGACAGCATCATGCTGTGCAGATGTTTTTCAGCGGCAGGGACACTGGTCAGGATTGAGGCAAAGATGAACGGAGAGATCCTTGAAAAACACCTGCTCCAGAGCACTCAGGATCTTAAGACTGGGGCGAAGGTTCACCTTCCAACAGGACAACGACCCTAAGCCCACAGCCAAGACAACGCAGGAGTGGCTTCGGGACAAGTCTATGAATGTCCTTGAGTAGCCCAGCCAGAGCCCTGACTTGAACTCAATCGAACATATCTGGAGACCTGAAAATAGCTGTGCAGTGATGCCTGTAGAGAAAATAGAGACAATGGGAGAAACTGTAGAGAAAATGGGAGAAACTCCCCAAATACAGGTTTGCCAAGCTTGTAGCGTAATACCCAAGACTCGAAGCTGTAATCGCTGCCAAAGGTGCTTCAACAAAGTACTGAGTAAAGGGTATGAATACTTATGTAAATGAGATATTGATGAGGGGGGGAAACAATTTAATACATTTTAGAATAAGGCTGTAAGTAACAAAATGTGTAAAAAGTCAAGGGGTCTGAATACTTTCTGAATGTACTGTACAATAATTTTTGTTTCATTATACGTGTTACGAAAAAAGAGGTCCAAGAATAGACCCCTGAGGAACTCCATCGATGATTGATGTGACCCTCTTCCGAGGAAGTTGGACAACAGAGCCTTTGGAACGAGAAAAATGTGCATAAGAATGCTCACCTCCTGCCACGGCCCCGGCTGCGAGAGCGAGAGTACCTCCTCCCACCGGACCTGGAGTGAGACCGGGACCTAAACCACATCCAAACGAGGGGGAGGGAGGGAAAGATTGACAGTTCAGAGCAGGCCCCGCGAAGCCCCACATAACACTGCCTCAGTCTGTCTTTAATTCTGACCTGGCCTCTGACAACAACAATTACCCTAAGCCCACTGATGCTCTGACTCTGGCTCAAATCAACACACAAAAAAAGGGGGATTACATTAGATTTAGCATTACACGTGCAATGGAACTGGTAGTAGGAGTCACTACATAGACTAGAGGTCGACCGATTAATCGGCATGGCCGATTAATTAGGGCCGATTTCAATTTTTCATAACAATCGTTAATCTGCCTTTTTGGACGCCGATTATGGCCGATTACATTGCAATCCACGAGGAGACTGCGTGGCAGGCTGACCACCTGTTACGCGAGTGCAGCATAAAAAGGACCTTGTGGCTGCAAAGAGCCAAGGTAAGTTGCTAGCTAGCAATAAACTTCTTATATAAGAAAAAAAATCAATCTTCACATAATCACTAGTTAACCTAGTAATATCATCAACCATGTGTAGTTAACTAGCTTGTTTTGCATTGCATATAATCAATGCGGTGCCTGTTAATTTATCATCGAATCACAGCCTACTTCAACTTCGCCAAATGGGTGATGATTTAACAAAAGCGCATTCGCGGAAAAAGCACTTACTTTGCACAAATTTACCTAGCCATAAACATCAATGCCTTTCTTAAAATCAATATATTTTTGTAACCTGCATTTGTAGTTAAAAGAAATTCATGTTAGCAGGCAATATTAACTAGGGAAATTGTGTCACTTCTCTTGCGTTCAGTGCAAACAGAGGGTAATATGCAAAAGTTTGGGCCGCCTGGCTCGTTGCGAACTGTGTAAAGACCGTAATTAATTTGCCAGAATTTTACATAATTATGACATAACATTGAAGGTTGTGCAATATAACAGCAATATTTAGACTTAGGGTTGCCACCCATTCGATAAAATACGGAACGGTTGCGTATTTCACTGAAAGAATAAACGTTTTGTTTTCGAAATGAAAGTTTCCAGATTTGACCATATTAATGACCAAAGGCTCGTATTTCTGTGTGTTTACTATATTATAATTAAGTATATGATTTGATATTTGACAGAGCAGTCTGACTTAGCAGTGGTTGGCAGCAGCAGGCTCGTAAGCATTCATTCAAACAGCTCTTCACTGCGTTTGCCAGCAGCTCTTAGCAATGCTTGAGGCACAGCGCTGTTTATGACTTCAAGCCTATCAACTCCCGAGATTAGGCTGGCAATACTAGTGCCAATAAGAACATCCAATAGTCAAAGGTATATGAAATACAAATGGTATAGAGAAATAGTCATATAATTCCTATAATAACTACAACCTAAAACTTCTTAACTGGGAATATTGAAGACTCATGTTAAAAGAAACCACCAGCTTTCTTATGTTCTAACTTAAACGTTAGCTTTTTTACATGGCACATATTGTACTTTTACTTTCTTCTCCAACATTGTGTTTGCATTATTTAAACCAAATTGAATATGTTTCATTATTTATTTGAGACAATTGGTTTTATTTATGTATTATAATAAGTTCAAATAAAAGTGTTCGTTGTTCATTCAGTATTGTTGTAATTGTCATTATTACATATATACAGTTCAAGTCAGAAGTTTACATACACTTAGGTTGGAGTCATTAAAACTTTTGTTTTTCAACCACTCCACAATGTCTTGTTAACAAACTATAGTTTTGGCAAGTTGGTTAGGACATCTACTTTGTGCATGACAAGTAATTTTGCCAACAATTGTTTACAGGCAGATTATTCCAGTGGGTCAGAAGTTTACATACAGTAAGTTGACTGTGCCTTTAAACAGCTTGGAAAATTCCAGAAAATGATCTCATGGCTTTAGATGCTTCTGACTGGCTAATTGGGGTTATAAGCTAGGTTTTTGGCTAATTGACATCATTTGAGTCAATTGGAGGTGTACCTGTGGATGTATTTCAAGGCCTACCTTCAAACTCAGTGCCTCGTTGCTTGACATGGGAAAATCAAAAGGAATCAGCCAAGACCTCAGATTTTTTTTTTAGACCTCCACAAGTCTGGTTCATCCTTGGGAGCAATTTCCAAACGCCTGTACAAACAATAGTATGCAAATATAAACACCATGGGACCATGCAGCCATCATACAGGTCAGGAAGGAGACATGCTCTACTTCCTAGAGATGAACGTATTTCGGTGTGAAATGTGCAAATCAATCCCAGAGCAACAGCAAAGGACCGTGAGAAGATACTGGAGGAAACAGGTACAAAAGTATCTATATCCACAGTGGAACGAGTTCCATATCGACATAACCTGAAAGGCCACTCAGCAAGGAAGAAGCCACTGCTCCAAAAACCGCCATAAAAAAGCCAGACTACGGTTTGCGACTGCACATGGGGACAAAGATCGTACTTTTGGGAGAAATGGCCTCTGGTCTGATGAAGCAAAAATAGAACTGTTGGCCATAATGAACATCGTTATGTTTGGAGGTAAAACTGGGAGGCTTGCAAGCCGAAGAACATCATCTCAACCGTGAAGCACGGGGGAGGCAGCATCATGTTGTAGGGTGCTTTGCTGCAGGAAGAACTGGTGCACTTCACAAAATAGAGGGCATCATGAGGAATTGAAAATTATGTGGATATATTGAAGCAACATCTTAAGACATCAGTTAAAGCTTGGTCGCAAATGGGTCTTCCAAATGGACAATGACCCCAAGCATACTTCCAAAGTTGTGGCAAAATGGCTTAAGAACAACAAAGTCAAGTTATTGGAGCGGCCATCACAAAGCCCTGACCTCAATCCCATAGAATATTTGTGGGCAGAACTGAAAAACCGTGTGCGAACAAGGAGGCCTTACAAACCTGACTCAGTTACACCAGCTCTGTCAGGAAGAATGGGCCAAAATTCACCCAACTTATTGTAGGAAGCTTGTGGAAGGCTATTTGACCCAAGTTAAGCAATTTAAAGGCAATGCTAACAAATACTAATTGAGTGTATGTAAACTTCTGACCCAATGGGAATGTGATGAAAGAAATAAAGGCTGAAATAAATCATTCTCTCTACTATTATTCCGACATTTCACATTCTTAAAACAAAGTGGTGATCCTAACTGACCTAAGACAGGGAATTCTTACTAGGATTAAAAGTCAAGAATTGTGAAAAACTGAGTTTAAATGTATTTGGCTAAGGTGTATGTAAACATCCGACTTCAACGGTATCGGTATCGGCTTTTTTGGTCCTCCAATAATCGGTATCGGCGTTGAAAAATCATAATCGGTCGACCTCTAATATAGACATAGCTGTTCATGGAGCTAACGTATCCTGCTTAAAGCAGGCCTTTCAGTTCTCTAGTAAAGAGTGGAAGAGAAGAATGTTATTGTCAAGTCATACATTGGAGATAAAAACACAATTGGTACTTGAAATAAACCTTGCGAGTTTGCCCGGTTGACCCACTTTGGACCAAGGTTCGAGCAGATCTAGGCGTTCTAGAAGTATCTATCAGCCGACCTCTGCATCTAGTCGTGTTCTTCGATTTCTAACGATGATGATTGTATTGACAGCCAAATCGCTTGATTGAGACTTGATAGATGCAAGGCGATTTGTCTAGACGGGACCATGGTCTACCAGGTTGTCCTCTTTACAAAACCCCAGGCTCAAATTGATAACCAAATCATCTGGTGAATTGTCAGCCCTCTATGAAATCTTTAAGGTGCAGCTAGAAGTGGTAGTTGCTTGAGAAGGGGAGGTCTGGTTGATCGATCAACCCCATGGTCATAGGATCGAAAGTGTGGAATTTGCTAGATGCCTCATGAAATCGTTAAGGATCGTGACACTCTGAATCAAACGACGAAACCTGAAATGTTTTGACCAGGTGAGTTGTTAACAAAAAAAACCCACATAACAGTTCAGAAGTATTTCCATATTTTAAAAGGGATTAAGTGACAGATGGAAAGACAAAAGTTGCAACAACAACAGGTTGTATGATAGTATAATAATCATCTTTCATTTTTTTTTATCTACATAAGACACTGAAAAATCAAGACAATGGAAAATAAGCGACAACTATCAAAATAAGAAAAGACCAAAACAAGCTAAATCTGATGTATTGGTTAAGGAGGCTTTACCTGGTCCTCCTTCGTCGACCGTAGCGGTGGCAGTCGTAGGCATAGTGCCCCCGCTCACCACACTCATAGCACTTGTCGTTGGAGTCAAAGGGCCGGTTGGTGGGCGCACGCTCGTACCGAGATCGCCGCGGCATTCCTGTAGATAATTCAACTCGAACTCGAGATCCAGAAATCAACCTGAAAAACAGTCAGTTCGACAGTCAGCAAATTGCACAATGGCATAGTTCACTTTAAAAAGAGGACTTAAGGAAACCCATCTAAAGTGTAACAAGCATTTAGGAACATACCTTAAGTGTATGATCTGGATAGTAGCAAATGAGTAACAAGATAATACCAGCTACCTGCTTACCATCTACTGATAGATGTCCCTAAACCAATCAAATCCTTCAATATTTGCAAAGAGCAAATTACATTATTGATTGGCAAACGTCAACAACACAGGTGCCCTTTGAGCCCTTTCAGCTTGTAGGTCCTGGAAAGTAGGCTAAACTTGGGGGAAAAGTCTGAAGTCTTGAGGTATCACTTACTTGCCGTCAAGGCCTCGGACCGCATCTTCTGCATCCCGGGTGTCTTCAAACTCCACAAAGGCAAAGCCCGGGGGGTTCCTAGCAATCCACACGGTTCTTAAAGGTCCGTAATACCCGAACGCCCGCTCTAGCTCTCCTTTCCCTGCACCAGTGCCCAGGTTACCGACATAAATCTTAGAGTCTGCAAAGGAAAAACAGAAAGAGGTGCCACCACTGCTGCAACTCGCTGACATCTGTTCTGAGAGGCCTTTGATTTCCCAATCCCCTAAGCACAGTATCAAAAGGGTTGTTGGAAGTAACTGCACAAATGTAAAAATCACATTGAAATGCAGCCCTCTCAAGGCATCCCATTTGTATTGAGGTCAGTGAATAATTAGCATAGGGTTGGCCTGAGGCAGTTCCTCATGCTATGGTCTAAATAAAATTATAAATTACTAGTGTCAGGCATATGAATATAATATTGTGTATTTTTCCACATGACAATGAGCTGTATGTAGTGATTTCCTGTAATTACGTATGACCTAAATCACACTAGAGCAAATATTTGAAGCCTGAAAATGTGATAAATTAGGCAAAGGATCAACCTTATCTCCATACCTTGCTACTAGATTGTGTAACATCTAGTAATTTATCAATTTCTACCTGTCTGATTCAGAGGGGTTGTGTTAAATGCGGAAGACACATTTCAGCTGAATACTTTCAGTTGTACAACTGACTCGGTATCCCCCTTTCCCTTTCTTTATAATAAGACAACATGTTTATGGGGTTATGATTAGGCCTAGGCCCATGTTTGATTTGCATTAGTTGCCAAGTGAACGTGTAATTTGCTCTTTGAATTTAGATGTAATCCATCCCCTAACATATGTCATACATAACCATTGAATTCTTTATGACACCGACTAACGTTACAGAGGAATGGTGTATTCATCAAGCGTAGCTATGTTTGGCTCTGTGGTGAACGAGTCAACACATCAACTAAGACAGAAGGTGGAACAGCCAGTGAGGTGAGGATTTTGTTTATTTTTGTTACTTAGCCTAATTAAACTGCAAATAAGGTCCAATTTTATTTCTCAAACGTCTTGGGGACCACAGATGTTACATGTTATTGATCTATTCCAGAGCTAGCACACCTAATTCAACTTGTCTACTAATCCCTACTGATATATTTAAAGCCGCAATCAGCAGTTTAGCCTAAAGACCCAAAGTTGAATTTCATTGATTTCTACATCAGGCAGAAATTGGCATTTGGATCAGGAAAGTTTCCTCTCATGACCTCTACAAGCTAGAGTGTTGAATAAAATAATATTTTCGTTTTTTGTACTTTTACCACCTTCTTCATGATATCCAATTGGTAGTTACAGTCTTGTCCCATCATTGCAACTCCCCTACGGACTAAGGAGAGGCGACAGTTGAGAGCCATGCGTCTTCCGAAACACAACCCTGGCAAGCCGCACTGCTTCTTGACACAGTGCTCGCTTAACCCGGAAGCAAGCCACACCAATGTGTTGGAGGAAACACCGTCCAACTGATGACCGAAGTCCGCTTGAAGGCACCTGGTTCCTCAACAAGGAGTCACCAGAGCACGATGGGAAAAGGAAATCCCAGCCGGTCAAACCCTCCCCTAACCCAGACGGCGCTGGGCCAATTGTGCGCCGCCTAATGGGTCTCCTGGTCACGGCCGGCTATGACACAGATCAAATTGTATTTTTACTCACTTTCCCGGTTGTCCACGTGGTTGGTCCTTTTGCAGGTAGACATATGTCTACCTATGTCTCAGGTATGTCTACCTGAGACATATCGACAGGAAGTACAAATACAAACATTTCAAAGCGCTGGTAGTGCGTTCAGATTTCTATCACCTGAAGCATGCACACAAGAGAGACAGGCATACTTGGCGAGCACGTGAATGTATTTAAATGGTTCTGCGCATGCTTCAAGTGAAAGAACTGAATGCACCACCAGCGCCTTGAAAGGTTATTATTATTATTTTTATTTGACATTTATTTTACTAGGCAAGTCAGTTAAGAACAAATTCTTATTTTCAATGACGGCCTAGGAACAGGGGGTTAACTGCCTATTCAGGGGCAGAGCGACAGATTTGTACCTTGTCAGCTCAGGGATTCGAACTTGCAACCTTTCAGTTACTAGCACAACGCTCTAACCACTAGGCTACCCTGCCACCTCGTTAATGTAAGTATATTTTCCTGTGAATATATTGTCTGTAGGAATGTAAGTAATTCAACATTCTGGCTTGTGAGGAAATTTTCCAAACAAATGTAATGGCATTAATAACAAAGCCTTCCCCGCCCCTGCTGAGAAATGTAACCTATCTCAAATTCATAGAGCAATGGATATAAGGAATGATATAAGGAATGACCATCCTATGATATCAAAATTATAGTTTTAAACTTGTTTTGAGGCTTTATAGCTAGTTTTTTGTTAACATTTACATTTTTTGTAAACATTGGAGTAAAACAAACTTATATTTTGGGTTCTGATGGGGTACAACAGTTGAACTAAGGTCATGAGGCATTTAAGCTGCAATATGTAACTTTTTGTTATGGAAAATATATTTCACAGCGGGTTAGATGGTACAATGATTCTCTACACAACGACTGCTTGTTTTGTCGCAAACTATTAGAATTGTAGCAACCAGGAAATGGCGGAGAGATTTCCGCATATTGCACCTTTCAATTCTTCAACAAACAATGGGCACATTTCATTAATTTAATTTATACGTCCACAAATAGATGTAGCAACTGCAGATTGCCCCTTTAAAACATTTTGATTAAAAAAATAGCTACATAATCAAGCCATTGATTAGAGAATCGGGTGTGCTCGTTTAGGGCAAGAGCTAGGAAAGCTAAGTAACGTTACGCCTAATGTAGCTAACGTTAGATAGTTAACTAAGCATGAGATTATCTTCACGAATACTGTATTTTGTCTACTATTGAACATGCGTTAGATAATATTTTTGTGAAGTGAAAATCTGTTTTGCTATTTAGTTTACCTCCTCCGTTTCGACCGTGTCTTGACATGATTCAAGGCCCGCTTTACAATCGATCTGCGCATGCGTGTGGCAAATGATTCTTCTGAAAGGACTGTCAAAGACAGGACGGGTCACTAAATGTACTCGGGCAATGCAATAAATTGCTAAATGACTCATATTTCATTCCATGAATCACACAGTAGACTATTAGGTTGGTGAAGAGGTTAGTAATATGTAACGAGGTATTTAATTCTTCGGGCTGGAACCTTTGGAATTGTATCACTGTTTTCTACGACACATTTGACCGTCGGACAAATTTAATCACAGGCTCAATCCAGCTAGCCAGTAGCCAGCTCATTCACCTGATTTGGAGATTAAAGCCCAGTGTAACTTATTCTCGGTCAGTATATTGAAATAGTAATGGACACGTGGCGTCAACTGAAGCCACTGGAGTGGTGTAAATATGTCAACAAAGAGGTCAAAGTGACAGCGCACGAGAAACAACAACATCATGGTTGGGTTTTTACCGTTGATCCAGTATCTGCCAGGTAACTTCGTCAACTTCCCAGTACTCTTTCCCGATGGCCATGTGAACAATTTGTTGATGGATAGCTATCATATGAAAATAATACACCAATGCACTGATTTGTCAGTTTTTTCTCCCACTTATATAGTGTGGTACCTAGCTACAACAGTGACGAGTGAAGACGCCACTCTGTTATGAGATCTAAGTTTGAGCATCCTACTTCGTAACTGCTATCCCTAGCTACAGTGTGATATTTTTGATGTGACTCAGTCATAGACAATACCAGGATTGTTGCTTTGAAAGGGGTGTATATCAGCTGAGTTGACACTCAATGCATTACCTATTTTCTCTCCCTCAGTATAGTCCTAGTGACCTTCCAGGAGAAAGGAGGCACACCGACGGTCCGAGTTGTGACAGGCCATGCAGTGCAGGAAGTAGAGGTCCTCCAGGAGGGTAATGAAGAAACGGCGGGGCGGCTGAGGGTCATTTTCACACCCCCAGGAGCCCACGCTCTTGGCCCGGAAGAAGTGAGGCACAGGAAAGAGCGCCTCCGCCTGTGGCTGGAAAAGAACCGCATCCCCGTGGAAGAGAAAGGCGAGATGCTGTGCGTGGCCAACGTGCTGACAGTGAGCGCCCCTTACGGAGCGGAAGACTGTAGCAGCTCCAACGAGATCATCCTGGCCCGAGTGCAGAGCCTGGTGGAGAGCAACCCTGATTCAACTCCAGACCAGCCTGCCAACTCCTGATGAAGGATTCACTTTGACATATAGGGATAGTTTACCAAACTCAGATCAGGCTCAGCCTAGTCCTGGAATAAAATACATGGTCTATTTCCTTGATCTCCATTGAAATAGCTTTTTAGTTCAGGACTAAGCTTAATCTGTGTCAGGGAAACCAGCTCATAGTGGATGTCAATAGTCTAAAATGGTCTCGTCTCCTTCATCTGCCTCTATGTGGGGAAAAAGATGGACTGGGAATTGGGTCTTGGCCATGTGTCTTTCACCTATCCTACGTTTTTAGATAAGTGAAGGTCGAGGAGGGGAAAGCCACTCTAGACTGTTGGGATGAACTGAGAGACACTTAAAATGCTTTGGATTGTTGATGGTTCAAATGTTACTATAATCATATTAAACAATGGACATTGCTATCACAAAACAAACAGTTGGCAACATTACGAAATGTGACTTTTTGGTTCTAAAGATGCCTTTTTTGTAATATACTTTTGTAATTAAACGTGCACTGTTACTTACAAACCAATAGTTGCATCTGTCCCGCTACACTTAAATATCTATAAAAAATAACAAATAAAATACCTGTGCCTATAAAATCTATGTTATGAATCTTTAATTGTAAATAATTTGACTTGATAAAACTTGAATAAATCTCCAATAATTAGGCTTGGGTGGTATACTGTACACTGGGGTATTTGGAAAAAGCCACAGGATGTTTTTTTTCCCCAATACATTTTAATACTTGTAGCTACTTTTTAAGTAAATACCTACAGTCAACTTGTGCAATATGTTAAGAGATAAAGCAGATCACGTTTGTTCATTTTACCCCTGTCACATTATTTTACATTATGACGCTTACCTTAGTTCCTCAGAACAGTTGACCCAGTCAAGGGTTTGTTTGTAAATAGCACAATGGGAGAAAGTGGAAGCAGGTGAATCCAGGTGGGTATTGACAGGGGTATATTAAACGTTTGCATCAATAGAGTGATCAGGGATGTGCAACTACAGTTTTTCTTCAAAGAAAAGACATTAGCGCAACACATTCAGCAGAAAATAGCTTCATTTTCATCAGATGACAACAGAAGTGCAATGTTATTTGGCTGGTAGAAAATGAAATTACATTGAAATAGCAAATTATTTTATGTAAAAACAATGCCCGGCCATTTAATGTTTATCATAGGAAGAACGTAGCCTGCTACATTTTCTAATGTTTTGCTTAAAGTTAATCGTACTAGAGTAAAGTAGGCTGGCTACACCGAGAAAAGCACTGGAGAAATGTATACTGAACAAAGACCTAAACGCAACCAGTAAAGTGTTGGTCCCGTGTTTCATGAGCTGAAATAAAATATCCCAGAAATGTTCCATGCGCACACAGAAAGCTTTTTTTTAAATGTAATTTATTTTGGTCCAACAGACATATACAACAAAATGCACAATGTGGACCCAGAGGATATTACTGGAAAGTATTAATTAAAACACTTGTTTCCAAAGTGGTCCTCTATGGGAAAAGCAATAACATGTAATGATTAAAAGACAAGTCAAAATTACAACCAACCATAAAAACATGAATTTATATTGACATCCTAAAAAGTGTCAACATTCACTGCACTTCTCCCTAACCTTAAAAATCAATAATATTAATTTCACATTAAAACAATCTATTCATTTCACATCATACCGATCCTTCAAATAATACACCTGACCAGCAGTGGTGGTGGGGGGGGGGGGGGGGGGTACAAGAGACAGTTTAGTGGTTTCCCTTACTTAGACAACCAAATGAAAACCTTTGCCTGCTTTTTTCAAGCTATTTTTACTTTTTATTTGCTTGATTTCTAAGGGCAGGCTATTCCATAGACAAATGCATGTTTGGAAAAATGTGCTCCTTGCAGTACTGTTTACTCTTGGGATTTTACATGACATAACACTATCTTTGGTATTGTGACTGTGTTGGTTATAGACCATATCAATGTGTTTTTTCGTGTAACATGGGGCACGATCATTTAAGATGTCAAACATATGATTAAGTTCAAGTTGGTCCACTCTGGACTCCAAAGGCAACAAGCCCACCTTCCGGAACTCCTGTACCCCTATGTGGGTCCTAAGAGGGACATTCAGCATATACCTAATAACGTTATTTTGCTTGACCTGCATTCTCTTTTTCAGTTTTTTTGAGAACCCACTATACCAAGCAGAGCAGGCATAATCAAAATTACACTGAATCAAGGTTGAGACAAGCAGTTTCTTAACTTTAATTTATTTTAAAATATCTAGTGTTATGATGTAAAAATGTCAATTTGTTTGCCATTTTAGAAATAATTTTAGCTGCAATCAGGTCTTGGGAAAGATCTAGGAACACACCAAGATAAGATACATTTGTTTTAGATTCAATCTCCTTGCCTGTGCAGTATACTTGTCAGCCTTAATAAGCAATCTACATTTTGTTCCAAACAAAATCGATTAAGTTTTTCCCAAATGTAGTGACACTGTTGTCAGACAACCAATCTCTAACAAAATGCAATTCCTTACTCAGGGTCTCCTCTATGTAAACTGCATCCTTCCCTGATACCAGTATGGATGAATTATCAGCATAAAGCAGGAGTTTGCCCTTTACTGTATCTGGAATATCATTAACGTATATAAGAAATAAGAGAGGCCCTAAAATAGATCCCTGCGGTACTCCACAGGATATTTCTTTGGCCTCTGACAGAACATCACCAACATTACATACTTGTGTTCTGTTGGTCAGATAAGACCTAAACCAATTCACTGCTACATACTGTAATTTAGACCCATGTATTTCAGTTTCATCGGGATCATGGTCCACCCACTCCCCAGTGCGTGGGCCTATGCCCTCCCAGGCCCACCCATGGCTGCGTCCCTGCCCAATCATATTAAATCCATATATTAGGGCCTCATTTATTTATTTCAATTGACTGATGTCCTTATATGAACTGTAACTCAGTAAACTCGTTTACATTTTTTGCATGTTGGGTTTATATTTTTGTTCAGTATAGCTACAAATCAGTCAGAGCGCTGTCTGCTCATAGAATGCCTGTTTGTGAATTCTCATCTGAGTGGAGAAGTGCAATTGAACCACGAAATTTGTCTGATGCCGAGCATAAATTACAATAAGAAGCGTTTTCATTTCTGCATTTAGCAAGATAATTCTTATGTGTTTTATAATTTTTCCCTGCTTGAAAAACACAGAATTATGTATTAATTTAATGTAACCCTTAAATGTAACTTGCTCTTTAATCTAAGTAAGTGGCTGAATTAATAAGGTGATGGGGCATCATATTGTGTTAGCTAATTGCCATGTTTGAGAAGTCAAATCCCTTTGGATGAGTTATATGTATTACTGCTACTATCTTGAAATCCTTGGGGTTTTTCTCTCTGTTCTTGGCCTTTTTTCCTTCTCCAGTCTTATATTCTCCTCTCCCCTATTCTCCTATATTCTTTCCCCTATTCTCAGAGCAGGCAGGCCCATTGCCCTAGCAACTCCAGACTCCACACAGACTCAGCATAGCCTATATATACACAGAGCAACGAGGCAGATATTTCACCAGATGTATAAATGTGAAGCATCCGCTTGGCTTTTCCACTCACTACCAACTATGGTTATTAATCTCGTCCAATTTGAGGTCAGTAATTGCTGTTCTTATCACGCCCTGGCCTTAGTATTCTGTGTTTTCGTTATTATTTTGGTTAGGCAAGGGTGTGACATTGGGATTTATGTGGTTTGTTTTGTCTGGGGTTGTTTGTAGTTATGGGATTGTGGTTAGAGTAGTACTCTAGGTAAGTCTATGGTTGCCTAGAGTGCTTCTCAATCAGAGGCAGGTGTTTATCGTTGTCTTTGATTGGGAACCATATTTAGGCAGCCATATTCTTTAGGTCT
Organism: Oncorhynchus nerka; assembly: GCF_034236695.1. Lineage (NCBI taxonomy): Eukaryota > Metazoa > Chordata > Actinopteri > Salmoniformes > Salmonidae > Oncorhynchus > Oncorhynchus nerka. The sequence goes on along the minus strand of NC_088410.1, from coordinate 41,281,865 downwards.
CTTGTGGGTGATTGTTCCTGTCTTTGTGTTTGTGGCACCAGATAGGAGTGTTTCGGTTTTTCACGGTTCTTGTTTTGTAGATTGTTGTATTTTCATCTTTATTAAAGATGTACAAAACTAACCACGCTGCATTTTGGTCTGCCTCTCTTTCACCAGAAGAAAACCGTTACAGAATCACCCACCAAAACCCAACACAAAACATGCTACCTAAATATGGTTCCCAATCAGAGACAATGACTAACACCTGCCTCTGATTGAGAACCATATCAGGCCAAACATAGAAATAGACAAACCAGACACACAACATAGAATGCCCACCCAGCTCACGTCCTGACCAACACTAAAACAAGGAAAACACACAAGAACGATGGTCAGAACGTGACAGTCCTGATGTCCAGAAGCTCTTTTCGGTCATAAGAGACGGCAGCAGCAACATTAAGTGCAAAATAAGTTACAAACAATGCAAAAAAATAAAGTCATTTGCACAATGTCTCTGGTTCACATTCGCTTGTAAATGTCCAAACTCACAAAAACGGACATTCAGTAGGTCCTACCTTTATACAGTACCAGTCAAATGTTTTTGTTTTTATTTACTATTTTCCACATTGTTTAATAATAGTAAGACATCAAAACAATAAAATAACACATATGGAATCATGTAGTAACAAGTGTTGAACAAACAAGTGTTAAACAAAATCTAAATATATTTTATACGTGAGATTCTTCAAATAACCACCCTTTGCCTTGATGACAGCTTTGCACACTCTTGACATTCTCGAAACCAGCTTCATGATGTTGTCACCTGGAATGCATTTCAATTAACAGGTGTGACTTGTTAAAAGTTAATTTGTGGAATTTCTTTCTTTCTTAAAGCGTTTGAGACAAACAGTTGTGTTGTGACAAGGTATGGGGGTATACAGAAGATAGCCCTATTTGGTAAAAGACCAAGTCCATATTATGTCAAGAACAGCTCAAATAAGAAAAGGGAAACGCCAGTCAAGAACTTTAAAAGTTTCTTCAATAGCAGTCACAAAAACCATCCAGCGCTATGTTGAAACTGGTTCTCATGAGGACCGCCACAAGTAAGGAAGACCCAGAGTTACGTCTGCTGCAGAGTACAAGTTCATTAGAGTTGCCAGCCTCAGAACTTGCAGCCCAAATAAATGTTTCACAGAGTTCAAGTAACAGACACATCTCAACATCAACTGTTTAGAGGAAACTTCACGAATCCGGCCTTCATGGTCAAATTGCTGCAAAGGAATCACTATCAAAGGACACCAATAAGACAAAGAGACTTGCTTGGGTCAAGAAACACGAGCAATGGACATTAGACTGGTGGAAATCTGTCCTTTGGTTTGATAAGTCCAAAAGTGAGAGTTTTGGTTCCAACCTCCGTGTCTTTGTGAGACGCAGAGTAGGTGAACGGATGATCTCTGCATGTGTGGTTCCCACCATGAAGCGTGGAGGAGGAGGTGTAATGGTGCTTTACTGGTGACACTGTCTGATTTATTTAGAATTCAAGGCACACTTAACCAGCATGGCTACCACAGCATTCTGCAGTGATACGCAATCCCATCTGGTTTGGGCTTGGTGGGACTATCATTTGTTTTCCAACAGGACAACGACCCAACCCATCTCCAGGCTGTGAAAGGGCTATTTCACCAAGAAGGAGAGTGATGAAGTGCTGCATCAGATGACCTGGCCTCCACAATCACCCGACCTCAACCCAATTGAGATGGTTTGGGATGAGTTGGACTGCAGAGTGAAGGAAAAACAGCCAACAAGTGCTCAGCATATGTGGGAACTCCTTCAAGACGGGTTTAAAATCATTCCAGGTGAAGCTGGTTGAGAGAATGCCAAGAGTGTAAAAAGCTGTCATCAAGGCAAAGGGTGGCTACTTTGAAGAATCAAAAATATGAAATATATATTGATTTGTTTAATACCTTTTTGGTTACTACATGATTCCATATGTGTTATTTCATAGTTTTGCTGTCTTCACTATTATTCTACAATGTAGAAAATAGTAAAAATAAATAAAAACCTTTGAATGAGTAGGTGTGTCTTTTCAATTGGTTTATTTTTGTGTGCATATTCAGCGAGCAGCCTCCATTAAAAATTCGTTATTACTTGTGAAAATGTTGTTAGCATTCTGGTATAGACGCCGAATGGCGCTTTTTGCGTTTGTTTTGGCGCAATCTTGTGTACCAAGCCGCTAATACTATTTATAAATTGGTTGGTTCGAGCCCTGAATGCTGATTGGCTGACAACTGTGGTATATCAGACCGCATACCACGAGTATGACAAAACATTTATTTGTACTGTTCTAATTACGTTGGTAACCAGATTATAATAACAATAAGGTACATCGGGGGTTGTGTCCATACTCTCCGTCGTGCTGAAAACAGCCCTTAGCCGTGGAATATTGGCCATATACCACACCCCCTCGTGCCTTATTGCTTAAATATACCAGTATGAGAGAAGGAGGGTATGACGATATGAAAATCTGGATACCGTCCAACCCTTCCAACAATACATAAGGGATATGTATCACATTGAGCTACAGTATTACATTGTGTGTTATAACTAAGTAGTCCTCCAGAGCTCTACAACTTCACAGATGTTGGGGTCAATTTGGAATGGGCACTTGACACAGAGAAGAAGTGTTTTATGTAATGTCACAGCCAATGAAGTATAACATAGTGCCCCACGATGATAGGCCTCAACTGCAGTCATACCGTAGCTTCAAGTTTTTCAATGCATCTTATTGTTCTGATAACCTTGCATTGATATAAATACTGTATAGGATACAGTTACAGACTGTTTAATGTTAACCCAATAATAAACTAGTACTATGTCAAAATACACAGTTACAAACATGTGTTACCATCTCTTTAGGTTACTGTCATGAATGTCATAACTTTGTTAAAATATGACAAGATTGTGTTATTCTTGTCTCATTGTTTAGCCAGCAAATCATTTTCATGAACGTGTTATACAGTGTGATATTCGTATTTCATTCCCAGAACATTGTTACACTGCCTGTGTATGACATAACATCCTCATGACAAATCAGCTTGTGTCTTATCTATTATTATCTGATCCACCTTTCTTACCACTACATCCCCACCTACAATACAACACAGGAATGAAGAGAGAGATGGTCCTGTAATAGTGTACTTTATTGAACTGTGGAACTGTGGTGGGGGAGAAAGTGAAAGAGAATGAGAGGGAGGGAAGGAAGGATAGAGAGAAAGAAGGATAGGGAAGAGGATTCTCAAATTGGGAAAAAGTCCATCCTCGCCCTGTCCTCCTCTCCACCGGGACCCGGAAACCAAAAAAGTGGTCCTCCTCTCCTCGATAGCCTGAGCACAAATGTATCCTCCCAGCGGGAAACGTGAAAGTGTTTTAAAATCTGCCACACCCCCTTTGAATCAGCTATTGTTTCTCTAAGAAAAGCATGCCCACATTTTAAAAAACGATACAATACTTATTTCTCTATAAAATGCCAAGTGCAACCAGCTACATTTATTTTTACCACTTAACACATGTATTTGGGGATTACTCCTTTGTAAATGTCATTTGCCTGATTACGTGTTGGTGAAGGAGAGTCATTTCATACAAGCACATTTGTTTGCATGTTTCCTTTCCTCCTCTATTTGATTACCTTTGACCTTTTTCAAAAGGAGGTGAGGAGAGGATGGAGGAGAGGACGCGAGGAGTCGAGCAAAACCAATTGAGATTCTCCCAAGGAGGGACAGAGATACTGAGGAAAGGGCAAAAAGGGACAGTGAGAGACAGAGAGGGATGAAGGGAGAGAGAGGTTGACAGTCCTCTACAGATACAGGAGGCTTCATTGGCTCAGCTGGACTTGAAGGAGTGCACTCAGCCACTGTAGCCCTCCAAACAGTGACCTGTGTTCATCTCATTGCAATAATAACACGTGCTGCGTGTACAGCGATATAGGGGGATTTTCTTATGTATTGTATTGAAGGAGTTTAGTACATTTTGCCTTGGGGGATTGGTTTTTGCCCCACCCCACTTAGGTTGCCAGACTTTCTCGAACACAAAGGCCTTAAAGTTTAGGTCTCTAGTACGAAAGGCCCTATCAAGGTCAGGGATAATGCTGTGGCCTCCTCTTTCATTCATACAGGACTCCAGGCAGGGAGAGAATGTGGTAAAGAAGATTATACAGTCCTTGTTGTTATCTGTCAGGTGTAATATGGGGTAGCCCATATCCTGGGTAGTAATACTCAGGAGACGATACTCTGCGTGGTAGCCATTATACGGTATGGCTGCGATGATCTTGTCTCCTTTGTAGATTTGTCCGGCAGTAAGTGCCGCCTTGACCACCTCTGGTTCAACGTTGACATCAAACTCTCCGGTCTGGCACTCGTCTTTGGTGAGCCTGACAGCCATGGCATACTCACGATTTTGCAGTCCGAACCTGAACAACAGCAGAAAAATCGAGAGACAGAGGTGGTGACAGAACACAGAGCACGTACTTTGGTTGACCTTAATTGTAGAGTTTGGGGACAATTCCCTATAGTATATTAATGCAAGGTTTCTTTAGTTAATAAGGCATGTGGTAATAAAACGGAGACTATATGATTACAATGAAACAGAGAAGCACTCACTTTTTCATCTCTGTAATCAGTTTAGCTAAATTTGCTTCACTAATCTGAGCATCCACCTTGTCTCCAGCCCAGAGAGAAAGCAGAAAGAGAAGGACAACCCCCCTCATAGCTGCACACATCTGAAACACACCAGAGTATCAACACACACACACACACACACACACACACACACACACACACACACACACACACACACACACACACACACACACACACACACACACACACACACACACACACACACACACACACACACACACACACACACACACACACACACACACACACACACACAAAGAAACACTATGTCAATACATACACTGCAAACTATTTAAATGGTAAAACCATTACTGGAAACAGATATAAAAGGTATGGAGTATACATATTTAAACTAATAAGGAATCAATCATAACACATGTATAGACTCTTAAAATGCTCTTAAAACAGGCTAAACATTTTGTTTGGTGAGAAATGAAGAACTTCCAGGTACCTGATGATCCATTGCTGCTGTCCGTGTCTGAATCCTCTATCTGTGTGAGCAATACAATGTTTTTATGTATCAATTCAGCTCACCCAGCATGCCATTCATGTAGGGGGAGTTTCCATTGGTCAGAAAGTGCCAGCACGATAAGCAAGTTCATTCCAGATAAACAGATAGGTCATTGTGATGTAATATCATTACGGGAAACCAAATTTCACTAGTTTGACTTGGCTGAGTGGGACTGGTTGAGAAAATGCCAAGAGTGTGAAAAGCTGTCATCAAGGGAAAGAGTGGCTACTTTGAAGAATCAAAAATATTAAATATATATTGATTTGTTTAATACTCTTTTGGTTACTACATGATTCCAAATGTGTTATTTCATACTTTTGATGTCTTCACTATTATTCTAGTGTGGAAAATAGTAAAAATAAATAAAAACCCTTGAATGAGTAGGTGTGTCCAAACATTTGACTGGTAGTGTATTTTTTACTTTATGAGCTGGATTGCCTGTCTTTGCAATTTGTTTATTTTCGTTAGCATATTCAGCGAGCAGCCTCCATTGAAATTCACTATTACTTGTGCAAACGTTGTTAGCATTCTGGTATAGATGCCCAATGGTGCTTTTTTGCTGTGGTATATCAAACCGTATACCATGGGTATGACAAAACATGTATTTGTACTGTTCTAATTACATTGGTAACCAGTTTATAATAGCAATAAGGCTCCTTGGGGGTTTGTGATATATGGCTACGGGTTGTGTCCATGCACTCTGCAATGCGTTGAGTTTAAGAACAGCCCTTAGCCGTGGTAAATTCGCCAAATATCAAATATCAATAAGTTTATTACCGACGTGGCACAATTACTGTTTCTGACACTGCATCAACGTGTTGTGGGTTAAAGAGGTCTCTATTGCCGAGGCTTTTTCACAGTATTGCTGGTAAACACCAGAGTCACTGTCAATGAGATGATCACATACATGCAGTACACACATACAACCTGGTCGCTAAATTCAAGTAACTTTCCTTAAAAGGTCATTATTACTTTCCTAGATATTGGTACACTGATGTTGCCGTCAGTTGACCCATCGCGGGACGTGACTTGAATGTGAATGCACGTTCTAGTCATTCGATTTCTATGATTCTCAAACTCCAGCCATTACATAGTGTACGGGCCAGACAAATAACATGTTTTTGGAAGCAACTGACAGGATGACCCTATGGCACTTTGTCCGTTGGGAAGAAACCTGGGAGAATAGCCAAGAATGATTACAATGAAGACGACAAACCCAGGTTAATTACTTTAGGCTATTGGGTGTGTCCCAAATGGTATCTATATAGTACACTACTTTTGACCAGGGTACTTCGGGCTCATCAAAAGCAGTGCGCTGTGTCTGGAATGGGGTGCCATTTGGGTGACTCACAGCCCACATTTTGACCCTAGGGAACAAACCATAGTATAACCTGAAGGTGGAACACTTGCACTTCTTCAAATAAACCAAATAGTTTGATTTTACATACATAAACTATTGCCACAGTCACAGGATATTGTTCTCTTAATTAAAATGTGGTGTACTCAAGATGTACTGTTAATATATGACCATTCCATAGTGAGTTGGTAACATTTGACTGGAGTGTGGTCTACCTGTGATTAAATGTATTGTATTCATGATCAAGCGAAATGAAGACAAAGACAATTCGCTGTGGCTAGTCATTCATATTTAGCCATCTAGGTAGCGCCAGCAATTCAACTGCATTTTGCTATGGCCCTTTTTGGATGCTTTAAAAAGGCATCCCTTCATCCTTCCTTTAAACATGGGGTTATACGGAACGTTTGCCTCTGTGGTGCACTTGAGTCAAAAGGGGTCCCCTGAATTGACAGAAATATTACCTGTGTAAATCGAACCGTGCCCAGAAATGACCTCATTGGACAGAATGGGGCGCATCTCCTGACACCCATGAGCAAAATCATATTGTAGTCTAAAACTAAGGATTGTGTGGTTTCATGAGTTAAGAAGTTGTAACGTGGCTCATTTGGTAGAGCACGGCACTTGTAATGCCAAGGTTGTGAGTTCGAGTCCCACGGGGGACCAGTACGAAAAACATATGCACTCACTACTGTAAGTTGCTCTGGATAAGAGCGTCTGCTAAATTACAAATGTAAACCTTAAAATGAGTCTTGCATGTATGGGGCATATACACAAGCTGAAGTTTGAGGTAAACAATTAGCAACTACATTTCCATACAGACTCTTTATGTCACTGATAGAGCAAGGTCTCCAAGTACATAACTCGATTAGCTTCAGTCAGATCAGTGACCATTTTGAAGGAAGGGAATCATTAAACAAATATATTCTAACTGGGCATTCAGGACCGTAGCCAGCTCTTCACTAGTTTCATAGCGGACCTACTGCATAGAGTGGTAGAAACACTTTTATTCCCTTGTTTAAAGAAGTCAAATCGTAATTATCTTTACATACTCATTGGCAGAAATGAATCAGAACATAAAAGTACTAACACAAACTTAAGAACAATCACTTCTTGTGTTTCTTGAAAAGTACCTCTTTGGTGTGGATGGGTACCTTAAATCAGGGTTTTCCAAACTCAGTCCTGGACCCCCCACATTTAGTTTTTTTGCCCCAGCACTACACATCTGATTCAATTAACAAACTCATCATCAAGCTTTGATTATTTGAATCAACTGTGTAGTGCTGGGGCAAAAACAACTAAACACGCACCCAGGACCGAGGTTGGGAAACCCTGCCTTAAATCATGGTACTCTGGTCGATCTACTGGCAAAAAAAAAAAAAGCTCGCTCCGGACTGAGTCTCTACACAAAGCCTTAAAACCTACCTAACATGATTTCCCAAGTCCCTTTTTCCATCTGAGTGAGGTGGATTGAACAACAGACATTTGTTATGGGCGAGTTGAATGGGTTTGCAACACCGTGATAGCTAGAGTCCTCTCTGGTCCGTCTCTGGTCAATATGGGCCACTTTAGTAGATCGTTTAGCCCATACACAGGGAGTTAAAACACTATTAAGTTTGTGGATTTCTCCTGGAGTCTGGTCAAACTGGGCAGCAGTCTTTATCGTTCCATCCTCCAGCGTGCGGTGGACTTGTGTGGTCCTGGTTCAAGGTTTATTATGGTTCAAGCTGTATGTGCATGGGTAGGCCACCGAGCTCATAGACAAGTAATGCTGCAATCAATTCACTTAAAAAATAAAAATGAAATAAACATTGGACGATGACAAACGACATACTGTACATACAAACACATACAACAAAACAAAACAGTAAGACCCCCCACAAAATGATTTTTATAGAGAATCTCCAAATGGTCTGCACGAATGAAAAAGGACAATCATCTTTCGTTTAAGTATTTTTTTTTATAAGGGCACATGATTATTTTTCCAGGTAGCTAAGAATCTACACTGGTATTGTCTTTTTTTTCTTCTCAAAGTCAACATCACAATTAATGTTGTTTTTTGTCCAAGTCTTTAGTGTTCAATAATTTCCCCCAGATCACATACACAAGTCTTTTTAAAAGGGGTTGGCATTCTCCAGCAGGGGCGGGCCGTCTCGATGCGCAAGGGACGGGTATGACACCGACTCCCTTTTGTACGTTTTGGGGGGGAGCTTGGGGATGGCTTGGGCAGCAGCGCTGCTGGTGCTCTGGCGGGGGGCACAGGGGGCCAGCTGCACCCCCCGGAGGGAGGAGGGCTGAGTCGCCGCAGCAGTCTGGGCCGCCGGGCCCCAGCAGTGGTAAGGGCGGGGAGGGCAGGTGCTTGCGCGGCCCCAGCGAGGGCGAGGGAGTCGGGGGTGGTGGGGGGTGAGCGGGCCGAACGGCGAGGGAGGGAAGAAGGTCTGGCTCAGCGTGGGTTCGCTGCTGCGGATGCGGCCTTGCGGGGGTGGCTGCAGGTGCAGGGGGCTGTTGGAGCTGGAGAAGACGTCCGGCGTTCTCACGGGCTCCCGTGGTGGCAGTGTGGGTGGGCTGTCAGGCGGCTCCGATAAGGAGGTACGCTCGGTCGAGAGCGAGTAGCGCGGCGAGTAGACCTTGGTGGTGGTGGGCTGCCGCGGAGGGATGGCGGGGGGCTGTCCAAGTGCTTGGACATCATCTGGAATGTGAGAGGTGGAAAAGGAGAAAGAAGGAGAAGCACAAACGTTATGAAGAGTGTGGGAGAACAACTCGACAAACTCAAAATTGTCATCTAAATCTCTAGCAAATAACTGACAGTGCAACTTAGTTGTGTTTCATTGGATATTTAGCATTCCACATCTACACTCTTGAATAAATCAATCGAGAATCCTCCTAATGGTACAGCCTCAGAACTTTAGGTAGCAAACATGTCAAAATAGAGTCACCTTCGAAGGGGAAGATTCAGCGGGGGCGGATTCGGGGCGTCTGCGAGGGGGCACAGGTGGGGGGACGGTGGCGTCTTCAGTGCTCCTGTGGAGACTCACCATGGAGGAAACTGAGGAGGACCCTGGAATAGAAGGAAATCAGGAACTCAAATGAAGTCTTACAGGAAGAGAGTAATTACACATATTTAACCCCAATTCCCCAAATTCATCCCATACAGGGCTCTACAACTCAGGGATGGGCAACTGAGTGTCTGGGGGAGTTCTCTCTTTTGCTTGGCACTTGACTGGTTCCTATGGCTTAAATCAGACAATATCTCCAGACATTCAGGCCCATGAAGAATGGAGTAAAAACAAGCATTGAAAACATTTAGAATAAAGGATGAGGAATGGATGGGTAATAGACACTCTCCTTTCGGGAAGGGTATGCAAACAACACCCCTAAAGTATTATGTTCGAGGCAATGACCAACTTCAATAACTAACTACACACCACAGAGTGATATTGTACACGGATGCTTAGAGCAAAACCCCACAGTGACAATGAATTCAGGACAGGAGAACAGAAGGGGTGACACTGATCTAGGGTCAGTTTAACTGGTTAGTAGCCTGGTCAGGGTCGGTATTCAGAGAGAGGTAAACTGATCCTAGAGCTGTACCCGTGGGCAACGTCTACTTGGAGCTACGAAACGCACACACAGACTAGCGTCCGTTGCCGTGGAGACAGACAGGTGCAACAGTGGGTGGAGATGGGAGCAATGAGGTGGATGTCAGTTGCATGCAGGTAGGGAGAGGCAAGTTGGGCTTGAGAGGGTCAGAATGAGTGAGAGACGGGGGGGGGGGCGAGTTGATGTAGTTGCTTGGATGGGGTGTGGGGGGGATTCACTGACAACAGGTAGGCTGGCTTTGAGAGGGTCATACTAACGTGGGCCGTGTGGTAAAGAGACCGGGGCAAAGATGCTGTCGCAGTCTGGACGGAGGGAGAGGCAGGAAGAGAGAAAAGAGAGAAAAGGCCCTGAGAGGAGGAGAGACTGATGCGGATGGACCAGTTTCATTTCGGACCACTGGACCTATCACCCATTAACCCATTAATGTATTCACTGTTCACAATTCTGAAAGGACTGCGGGTGTCATCACCCCCCCCACACACACGCCTTGTTACAACGGAGTTCTGAAAATGGGAAAGTTACTGGTATAATGTGAGTTACAGGGTAATGTAAAATGGGTTAGTATCTTTAGGACAAGAGGTTGTGTTCCTTTGGCTGTACTCAGAACAATATACTGTAAATCAATTGGAATACTGGCATTATCCATGTCGGTGCCAAACATTTCACAGTGATAACACTCAATTGCACTCTGACTGGTCTTGCATGCATTCTTCCTTCCTTCCTTGGAGTAATCACTGATCTGACATGACTGGATTGGTGAAAGCTAAGAAGTGGAAGACTTTGCATTCACCTAGCTAATCACTTACCTTAGCTCAGTGAATTCTCCAAGAAGGGGAGGAAGGAAGCATTAAATTCAAACTCTCAAACTGTGTTTAACTCTCAAACACTTTCTCTATAAGCTCTAGCTGTGCTCCCACCCACCCAACCTCCCCTCCCTTCCGCCGCGATTCCCACTCAAGCTGCTTCCCCGTCTGGCTCGAAGGACCACCTACTGGAGTGGAAGGGGCTGGAGGGGCCCTGGGGCGAGTCGAACACGCTGCCGATGTCCGTGGAGCTGGAGGCGGCCGAGGCCGGCGGCGGCGTGAGGGCGTGCGCGGCGAGTTGGGCGCAGAGGCGGCGCTCTCCATCTCGCTGTCAGGGATGCGGCTGTAGCTGATCTTGCGTGGCTCGTTCTGCAGTGGCGTCGGGTGGCGCATGGTGCCCGGGCGCACCGAGGACGGGCGCACGCCGGGCGACTTGAGCGGGCAGTTGTACTTCTTGGGCTGGAAGGAGAAAGGGAGAGAGGGGGAGAAGAGAGGTGAAGGAGGGGTCAGGGCAACACTATAATGTCAAGGCTTCTCAACTGTAGACCTTCAGCCCTCAAGTGCTGCTTGTTCTTTTCTATCTGGTAGTTAATTGATAAATTAATGTCGGAAGATTGGGGAACTATCTGGTTAGTGTGTTACCTATAGGTAACTGCCAAAATATACACCAACATACATAAACCAACATAAAGTGTCTTAATAGGGCGTTGGGCCACCACAAGCCTTCAGAACAGCTTCAATACGCCTTAGCATGATTGTACAAGGGTTTAGAACTTTATTGGAGGGATGTGACACCATTCTTCCACGAGAAATTCCATAATTTGCTGTTTTGTTGACAGTGGTGGAAAACGCTGACTCAGGTGACACTTCAGAATCTACCACAAGTGTTCAATTGGGTGAGATCTGGTGGCTGACACGCACTTTAAACCCTCTATGCACCTTTGAGACACCTCTTTCAAAGTCACCAATCTCTTCTTCTAGCTATGGTAGCCAAAATGGGCAAATGGGATTTTTTATACATGACCCTAAGCATGATGGAATGTTAATTGCTTAATTAGCTCAGGAATACCTGTGCGGAAGAAACTGTTGTCAATATACTTTATATCCTTCGTTTCCTCAAGTGTTTCCTCTATTTTGGCAGTTACCTGTAAATGTTCTAGGTATCAATTCTGCTCACAAATTGTCAGTCTTTTTTCTACCTTAATAGCAGGGGCGTTGCGTCCATAGAGGGCGCTCGGACGCCGCCCCACCTGGCAGCAATGAGATAAAAATGGATTTACAAAAATGTATATAATGCTAGAATATTGTAATAATATCAAGTTTGGGGATATAAATAGCTGCATTTAGATTACAAATCGAGTTTTCAAAAAGAAAATGTGCTGCTGTAATCGGCAGCGTAGTTCCAGCGTTCCAGAGAGCTTCTCAAGCCACCTCATTCAATGCAATTCAAAGCGATCCCTATACCCCTAGCGGAACCAAAAAAAACAGAGCCAGAGGGCTGCCTCGCTTCTAGTCCTTAGAAAATTTTACAAGCATTTCGCTACACCCACAATAACATCTGCTAAACATGTGTATGTGACCAATACAATTTGATTATCACAGGATTTTAGCCGCTCTTACTGAACCTATCCAAAGAGCCCCTGGTTTTCAGTTATCACTCTGAACACCAGATGGCGACGATCTACAAAAACACTGGACTGTTGTCAGGTATGAAGTGAGCTCAGACACAGAAGATGACTGTCAAATGAGCCATGACGTTAGCTAAAACTAGACGACACAAGTTTTTGTCTGTTACTGTATTCCCATATGCTTGTGAGTCTAGCAAATAAGTTGAAGTTGAACATTTACAGTAGGCAACTCATTCCGTTTGGAAATGTGGACTTACGTAAGCGTTATTTGTCAGCTACTTATTGTCAGTTACAGCCCCATTTGTTGGACATTTCACGAGACGCCACTGCTTAAGAGTATACATGGAGTATACATGCTTAAGTGTGGCCCAGTCTGGTCCCAGTTGGTAGAGCATGGCAATTGCAATGTCAGGGTTGTAGGTTCGATTCCCACGGGGGGCCACTACTAAAAAGTATGCATTCACTACTGTAAGTCGCTCTGGGCAAGAGAGTCTGCTAAATTACTAAAATGTAAAAAATAAATAATAATAATAGTGGAGAAAAAGTATTTTTCATCTGAACTCATGAAGATCCAATGTCCATTCTAACAAATTTTTGAAATACAACAACTGATCAAACTGCATAGGGAGTCCGAGAGAGGATAATCATGTGAACCGTGAGATCGGAGAGGAACAAGACACTTACAAAGCGAGGCAACGACCGGGCATTCCGAGGCTCGATCTCCAGCGACTTGTTGAACAGATAGTCAGCAAACTCCTTCTCTGCCTTGTCCTCCATTGGATTGAGGTTTTCAAAGAACTTCTGTGATACACAAAGGAGAGGGAGTCGTCAGAAAGATGGAAAGAATGATCCATCGTGATATATACATTGCTGTCCTAATGACGATAGACAAGGGTGTGGGTGATTGGGGACAATTGGATGAATAACCAAATAGTACATGTCAGGAGCTGAGTGGCAGTAACTCTCTACTAAGTGGTGAATCCTACCTTCCACTTATGTCGAATTTTCACTTAGTCATGCACTGATGTCAATGAGACTAAAGTTGACGCCAGGGATCACCACTAAATGTATATCTAATCAAAAACTAATAGGTTGCTATGACTTGGCAAACTGTCAACTGTACATGGTAACTGTAGAGCTGAAATTGTGAAAAGGAAACAGTCCAATAATGTTTTATATTACTTCCATGTGTTACTCATATTTACACCCATTCATATTCCATGTAACTAAATGGTGTTTGTGAAACATCAATGGGTTGGACCATGCTGAAAAGCCAGAATTATTACAATTTCTACAAAAAATGTTGACTATGCGGGCTGGCCATATAGTGGGAGCCGACTTCAACGGAACGTATGACATTGTTTTCGCTCCTCACCCGGATATCGCTCTCCACCCGTAAGCAGTAGGGCTGGTTCTGGTACTGCTGGATCTCCCCGGTGATCTCGGCCACTTTCCGTCGCTTGCTGAAGTTGATCAGCTCCTTGCCATGCCTCTTCAGGAAGTCAGGGTTGCCTTCCTCCGTCTTCAGGATGTTCGTCAAGTAGATCCCTGAGGAGAGAGAAAGAAAAGACATGAGAGAGCAGAGCGATGATGTCCATGGACTGGCACCGGTCCGTGGAATGTTGCTGGCCGGTCCCCGAGATGGTTAACCAACACTAGTTTTAATGTAAGTGGTCCTCCAAAGAAGAAAAACCCTAGCTTCGGATAGAACAGGACAGGATCAACTTCAAAGTTCCCGAGGGGGAAATTGTCTTAGACACACAGTACTGCCATATACAACATTTAAAAAAACCTGTACATTATTTGTGAGTCCCTGACAAAAAAGAGGGCATAGCTTCCTGGTCCCTGGTATCAAATAGGTTGAGAAACACTAGAACATACCAAAGAAGGGGACACAGGGGGGGTTGATGGAGCGTAGTTTTGCCAGGTACTTCTTGTAGTGGTCCTCGCTCAGTTCGTGGGCCTCCTCCAGAATCTTCCGCTGTCGGCTTGGAATTTGCTGGAAAGGGGGCAGAAGTTCAGTCAAAACAAGAATATATATTTCGTCCTACAGATGCGTAGAGACGTACTCATTTCAATACTCAAACACTAGGCACTTATTTGGTACCGCAATTTTCATTGGATTCATGCAATGCCAGATACTGTGATAACATTGTCTTGGTACTATTTCCTAACACCACCACCAAAGAATCTTGTAGAAAGAACCCCTCCGGCCTTCCTCACCTCGAAGGTGTGGTCTAGCCGGTAGACAGGCGAAGAGTTCATGGCGCTGACCACCTCCAGCACGCCATTGAAGTTGTTGAGCTCCTGGAACACCTGCAGGATCTCGATGATACGCGCCACCACCGCTGCCCGCTCTTCCAGGTTCTCCGTCTCTACGATACACCTGGTGTAGAACATAGTACATAGAAAACAAATGCTATTTAAACCCAGGGGCCAGCGCTGTGTTCATTAGGCACCAAACGGACAACTGACAAACATGGAGGGACTACCTGGATTTGTCCAACAAGAAACACACATTTTTGTTTTGAATTGCAAAATGTTTTCTGCTGCAAGCCCTAATAAACATGACTCAGGTCAGCATAGTTCGGTCAATAACTTCCACAGCTGTCGTAAGGTAAGTGGGGGCAAGAAAATAAGCACTGGTACATTTTAATGCGCCCAAATGTGTTTAATTAGTAACATAATATTGACCTGTTAGTCCTCATTTGGTAACATGGCGAGCTATTAAGTCAGTGTAAGGACACATTTCACTCAACCAATTCAGTTGTCCCTGAAAACTAATCAGGAAGTCTCTGGAGATATCAAGCCTGGTGTAAAATCAGACAGGGATTAGCAGCTCATACACAAAGAACAGTCCCAAATGTTTCCTTCCTTTTCACCTTTAGAATCAAGATAGGGAGGCTATGAGTAATCACAGCCTTATTTAGGGTGAAATTCTGCCACCTACATAAAGCATTCATAACATCTTTATGCAAAGGACATGACTATACTGAACAAAAATATAAAGACGCAACATGCAACAATATCAACTATTTCACTGAGTTACAGTTCCTATAAGGAAATCAGTCGATTGAAACAAATTCATTAGGCCCTAATCTATGGATATCACATGAGTGGGCACAGCCATGGTTGGGCCTGGGAAGCAAAGGCCTACCCACTTGGGAGCCAAGCTCACTGTCTGGGGAGCCAGGCACAGCCAATCAGAATTAGTTTTTCCCCACAAAAGGGCTTTATTATAGACAGAAATACTGCTCAGTTTTATCAGCTGTCCGGATGGCTGGTCTCAGACGATCCCGTAGGTGAAGAAGCCCTAATGTGGAGGGGCTTTCGTGGTTACACGTGGTCTGCGGTTGTGACATACTGACAAATTCTATAAAATGTCATTGGACGTGGCTTATGGTCAAGCCTGCCAATTGCATGCTCCCTCAATACTTGAGACATCTGTGGCATTGTGTGACAAAACTGTATGTTTTAGAGTGGCCTATTGTCCCCAGCACAAGGTGCACCTGTGTAATGATCATGCCGTTTAATCAGCTCCTTGATATGCCACACCTGTCAGGTGGATGGATTATCTAGGCAAAGGAGAAATGCTCACTAACCGGGATGTAAACTCATTAGTGCACAAACTGAGAAATAAGCTTTTTGTGCTTATGGAACATTTCTGGGATCTTTTATTTCAGTTTATGATGGGACCAACACTATACTTGTTTATATTTTTGTTCAGTATACATTGAGCTACATAACAGCTACATAATTTACTTTATCATGCCATAAATTCATCATAGAAAATGCTTGGTCAACACTGCAAGTGTAAGGAGTATCATGGTCACATTTCACATGAGGACCGCTTCTTTGTGCTGCCAAAAAACAAAATTGGCGCTCTTACTTTTCGAACCACAACGTGAGGTTGGTGGTGTGGCGGATCATGCGCAGAAGGTTGGGAGAGTTCAGCTCCTTGTCCTCCTTCGTCCACACGCTGCCCACCAGCTCTGATGGCTGCACCGCCCTGTAGATATAGGTCAGAGAGAGGTCAATAATTCTCCAAACCAAATATGTAGGAGGAGATTACCATATACCCTAACTATTCTATGCCATTATCCAAAGCGACTTACAAAAAATGTATGCAGGCACTATACTGTATGTTTATGTGATCCCAGCAGGAATTGAAGCCTCACCATGTGAGCCACAGAGGACCACCGTTATTAGTTAAATGACACATTTTTAAAAATCTGTCAGTGGTCAGGTGCAAACTTCTACCGATTCCAGTCTTGGCAGCAAAAGGAGCTTTCTGTGCCAGCATTGCGGTAAGATTTTCAGACAATACCGGCGACCATTTTTGGGTCACCGAGCCGAAGTGTTGTGATCTTGTCGTAGGAAATGGAGTAGGGTGAATATGTGAATGTTTTTATTTGAACTTTAGTTTAACAGGTAGTCTGCACTGAGACCAAGGGCCTCTTTTCCAGGGGAGCCCTGTGTACACAATACACATCAATATACACATTTAAAACTACATGTGCGTAAATGTGTTAATATATATATTCTTAAATATGCAAAACGCAAATAAACAATCATAAACAGTTACATTTCTCAGCTACTAGGTTTTCAATCAACATCCGAGCAGCACCAGAACATCCAGTTTTAATGAGATCTGTAAATTGTTCCAGCAGTGGGATGCATTAAAACTAAAAGCGGATTGACCTAATTCGGTGGAGACCCGAGGAACCTTAAGAGTTAACCAACCCTGTGAATGCGTTTTGTAACTCATGTTTTTATCCTTCAACAACAAAGTTAGGTAAATCAGATGCTTGTATAGTAAACAAATAGGGAGTAATGAAGTGACCTATTAATGAGGACCAGCTCCATGGACATTTCAATTGATATTCTTACAGTACATACATTGAGTTTCCCATAGATGCTGATCTTGGGTCAGTTTTGAATTTTCCCCACTAACGGTTACAGTTAATATAGGGAGAGAGGAAGCTGATCATAGATCTGCACCTAGGGGAAACTTCACCCCGGAGCGTGGGAAAGAGGTGAGGGGATAACCTTGGGTACGGCCCACCCTAGCTGTTCCCACAGGCCCAGCGACGTCAGAGGGGGAAGTGTGTCCCTGCGTCCCCTCTCTGGTGCTGCACGTTCGTGTGTGTGTAAGTATATGTGAGAAGAAGTGTGCGCATGTGTCCTCTATTGTACTAAACAACTTTAATCTGACAAAATGGGAAAACATAGAAACACATTCAGACAAGAGTTGGATCCAAAGTGAAGACTGCATCAAGTGTGACGAATCATGAACTCAATTTTATTCACTGGGGAAAAAATGGATCACTTAGCCATAAGAATATCAATTGAAATGTCCATGAAGGAGTATCTTCCAATGTAAACGACCTCTTAGGAGGATCTGGGTGCAACTGCAAAGATATGAATCCCGAAAGAACATCCCAAACTACAGTTGTTCGTTTTTTAAAGTCCTACTACCACTGAGAACTTTCTAATTACATGAAATTATATAACAAAATTGATAACAAATAATTACCGGGAATTTAGGGGACTAAATAAAGTGGAACACCTCCACCCTTCACACCCCACCTGGTATTAAGGCAACAAATACAGCACGTGTGCCCCATTTCAGGAAGCTAGGCGTATGTCGCACGTCACTACTTCACAGGAGAGGCATTTGAACGTCTTTTACTTTTTATCAAAATGTGTTTTTGGGCAGAAATACCTTCTGGAACATGTGAACGTTCATGTGCCTTAATAGAAAATGTATATTCCATCTGTAAATACGAATTCAATTGTTAAAATTACAAGCCTAGTTGGTTTAGCTACGGAAAAAGCCAGGAACCTTCCCGCTAGCCATGATTGGCTGAGATGGGTGGGCTGGACATGCCGGGAGATGAGTTTGGTTTGGTCTGCCATGTAGCAGGCTTCTGTCTAGAACCTGAACTCTTTAGTATGTATTGATAGTCCTTTCTACCGCGCCGGATTTTGAAAGTTTTAACATTAGCCATTGAGAACTACAAAAGTTTTGCTACTTTTCTCAACAACATTGATGCCCTGAATTTAGCAGGCACTATCGACAGATCAGTTGGAAAAAGTTGTGATGGGCTACTTCTGCACACGCCACGGTCAGTGTGAACCGGAGTGACTTAACACAACGCTGGCCAAAAAAGATGTAGCTACAAATAAAACTGAGTTAAATGGTTCCAGTCTGCCGTCAAGATTTCATCCATGTAAGAGTCATTTTCAGATATTATAAGTTTCTAATTTTGTCAGAAAGTCATTTTTCATTGCAAGTTAAAGTGTACTGTTAGCTAGCTAGCGAATGTTAGCTTGCTGACGTTACGTGTATGATCTGTAGTAATATTATTTGAATCAGAAAACTATTTACATTGCTAGTTATAGCTTAATGTTAGCTCGCTACCTAGCCATCTGTTGTATTTTACGGCCATCTGTTGTATTTCATGAACATGTGTACGTCTAGACAATAGTGGCCCATACACTTAGCTAGATGTGGCTGGGGGGTGGATATAGCATTTCTTTCACATGGCCTATCAATTTAGGCAAGTGTGTCTGGGTAAGCATCATCTAATAAATGATCAAATATTGACACTATGTTTTTATCTGGACACTTTGTTTTTTATATTACTTGCAAATATGCAAGTAACCATTTCACAGTACCATTTACACCTTCTGTATCCTGTACATGTGACAAATAAACTTTGATTTTATTTGATATAAATCAAATCCAATTTTATTTGTCACATACACATGGTTAGCAGATGTTAATGCGAGTGTAGCGAAATGCTTGTCATCTGCTAACCATGTGTATGTGACAAATACAATTTGATTTGATTTGATATAGTGTGTGTTTACCAGAGATGGTAAAGAAAAACATGGCCTACACCAAAGCCAAATTAGGATATTGGACAAGGACTAGATGAAGTGTATTTTTTCCTGGAACTTACTTATTGTAGGCTACTACTTTTAGCACTTTTAGTCTTGAAATCCTTTGTTGTTTACTACACTTCTCACCCGGTTTATCACATGGCCTCAAATGTGCATCCTTAGATGGGTTGGGCTAAGGCTTAAGAGGGTGTGAACAATGCTGAATGGGTGTAGACAAAGAAGAGCTCTCCAAGTAGGTGTACCAAAACATTCAAGGGCCATTTTCTCAAAAGTGGGGTTACAAGTTTATCAACATTCAAAGCAGAATGACTTTCTCAATGTTCCTCAACTGGAGTGTACGATATCCACATTTCTAGCTCGGAGTCTGTACTTTTATCCAATGTAAAAGACACCATTTGAAATTTTGCTACATAGGACCGAATCCAGGTGGTGGATCACATTTTTGCTCTAGGACAACACTTACACAGCTGATCCAAGTAATCAAGCCAGTGACAAATTGAGGTGCCTTAGTACTGGACAGGAACAAAAAGGAATGGGAGTTAAAAAAAAACACTGGCGTGGACGGCCATACGGTCCTGTAGGCCTACCTGTAGAAGTCGGATTCGAGCAGTGTGAGCTGCCGGGCGATCTCAATTGGGTGGAGGGTCATGAGGTCAAACTGGTCTGTCTGGCCCGGCTTACTGAGGTGCCACTCGATGGGTGGCGGCGAGGTCTCGAAGGTGATGTTGTGGCTGGGCCCGTTGGCCTGTGCCTGCTTCTTCCTCTGGATGATCTTGGTGATGGACTCCACCCACTTCTTCATGGCCTTGCCTGGGAGGGGTCACAGAGAGGGAGATTGTCACTCCGAGAAGAGAAGTGAAGGAGAAGAGAGGAGAGAAAAAATACACTAAATTAGAAAAATAGAATATAAGAGACGGGAGAGGAAAAGAAGAAATAGGAGAAAATACAAGACAAAAAGAGAGGATATGCAACGGGAGGAGAAGAGAAAGTCCTTGTCCCCATCCACACATACCTCGCACCAATGCAATGAACTCCTCCAGACGCTTCAGTAACTGGCAGTCCCGCTCAAAGTCATAGAAGTGGTGCTCCACCCAGTGGCGACATACATTCAGTACTCTGCAGGAAGAGAGGGTAGGTCAAAACCAGTTAGATAGCGGTCTCTTGCTGGTCCGTAACTGCTAACTACAAATCCTGACCTAAAAACTAAATAAATCTGACCCTGGATTAGCAACTTAAACCAACTCCTAAAATACTGGGAAAGAGATGAGTTAACTGATAAGAGACAAGAAAGCCACAGATTGAGAACTACAAAGAGTGCATGCTGGAAAAATATATGGCAGCTAGAAATGAAAACTCCATGTTCTTCAGAGAGAGATGGGAAGGGTTGAGGGTAGCTGAAGGCTGGGACTAAAAACCAACAAAAAAGATAACGTAAAATCTATTGTCTGTGAAATCTATGTAGTATGTATAACCTGAAGTGAAGCCTGAGTATTGTTGTCCATTAGTTTACTCCAATTAGGGGAGGGGTGACAGGGTTAGTGGAAAATAATAAAGTAGTGAAATATTTGCATTAAAAAATTATATATATTTACAAAACAATATTTACAATGCATTCGGAAAGTATTCAAACCCCTTGACTTTGTCCACAATGGTTTTTCACAGCAAAAACAGGTTTTTAGAAATGTTTGCACATTTATAAAAAAATTATAAACAAAAACATAACATTTACATAAGAATTCAGATCCTTTACTCAGTACTTTCTTGAAGCATTTTTGGCAGCAATTACAGCCTCGAAACTTCTTGGGTATGACGCTACAAGCTTGGGACACCTGTATTTGGGGAGTTTCTCACATTCTTCTCTGCAGATCCTCTCAAGCTCTGTCAGGTTGGATGGGGAGCGTCACTGCACAGCTATTGTCAAGTATCTCCCGAGATCTTCGATCGGGTTCAAGTCTGGTCTCTGGCTGGGCCACTCAAGGACATTCAGAGACTTGTCCCAAAACCACTCCTGTGTTGTCTTGGCTGTGTGCTTTGGGTCGTTGGCCTGTTGGAAGGTGAACCTTCACACTAGTCTGAGGTCCTGAGCATTCTGGAGCAGGTTTTCATCAAGGATGGTCTGCGTCCTTCATGGTCTGAGAGGGCTGTCATGTGCCTTTTACTGATGAGTGTCTTTCGCCTGGCCACTCTATCATAAATGCCTGATTGGTGGAGTGCTGCAGAGATGGTTGTCCTTCTGGAAGGTTCTCCCATCTCCACAGAGGAACTCTGGAGCGTTGTCAGAGTGACCATCAAGTTATTGGTCACCTCCCCGACCAAGGCCCTTCTCCCCAGATTGCTCAGTTTGGCCAGGCAGCCAGTTCTAAGAAGAGAATGATGGAGGCCACTGTGTTCTTGGGGACCTTCAATGCTGCAGACATTTTTTAGTAACCTTCCCCAAATCTGTGCCTCGACACAATCCTGTCTCTGAGCTCTACAGACAATTATTTCGACCTCATGGCTTGGTTTTTGTTCTGACATTTACTGTCAACTGTGGGATCTTATATAGACAAGTGTGTGCCTTTCAAAATCATGTCCAATCAATTGAATTTACCACAAGTGGACTTAAATCAAGTTGTAGAAACATCTCAAGGATGATCAATGGAAACATGGTGCACCTGAGCACAATTTCACATCTCATAGCAAAGGCTATGAATACTTGTGTAAATAAGGCATCTGTTTATTTATTTTTTTAAATACATTTGCAAAAAAATAAAAAAATTGACTGTTTTCGCTTTGTCATTATGGGGTATCGTGTAAATTGATGAGGATAAAAAAGGCTGTAATGAATAAGGCTGTAATGTAACAAAATGTGGAAAAGGGGAAGGGGTCTGAATACTTTTCCGAATGCACTGTATATAAAAAAAAGAGAAAAAAAGTGCATGCTTCTGTTTCAACCCAGCATTGAAACAGTTTGAAACCTTTCTCTGCTAATCAGGACAGACTACCCTCCATGTGGCACCATAAGGATCACAAGAAAACCAGGATGTTTTGTTGACCCCTAGGTCATGTTCATTAGGCACCAAAATGAAAAACAGACAGGGGCTACCTCAACTTTTTTGCTGTCACATGTTCTGTTACAGTCCCTAATGAACACATCCTCTGGAATTAGGTATGGTAAATTGGGAGGTGTGGAGAGGTACCGGAGTTGGACTGGCTGGACAAACTCCTTGCGAAATCGTTTGAGTTCGGCGCTGAGAGGTTGGTCTCCGTTCTCTATGGCCATCTGGTCTGCCTCTGTGGGCTTTGGCTCTGGGATTTCAAACCTGGAAGGTTCCGGAAAACAAAATCACAACCGAGAAAAGACAGTAGTGTGGAATCTGGGAGACACCTTTAAACCAGACAGTAGATGGTGATTGTTATACACTAGATGGCAACAATAAAGATTGGTATAATTCGAAATGTTTGAACACCTAGGTATGTTTCTACCACGACTGATGCCATTTAGTTAACTGTTTGATTGTTTGGTCGATAGGCTGCTGGTCAGCCGGGATTTTTTGAGCGGAGCAGTCGCGAACATATATATATTTTTCATGGCATACAAGACACCTGTCTGATTCACGCATGCCTTAGTGGAATATGCAGAGGCCGCGGTGATCCAAGAAGGGGAGTGTGGCTAAGTTGCACAATGTCTCTTTCCTGACATTTTGCGCGCAATCCCCCAATTACATAGATCATCAGCAGAGTAGTACATTTACTGTTAATTCTCAATTTCTAATCTATAATGTTTGTTTGGTTACAGTCATTTCTGTTAATGGATTCAATATATCATTATTACAGATGTTTACCGTTCTCATCGTCGGAGGGGACAAGTTGTTTTGTTTGCAGAGCTCACAACCTATCCTACATGTGAGAAAAAATGTCTGATTGTCTTAACTCACCATCACAAATGTTTTATTTTACCTTTATTTAACTAGGCAAGTCAGTTAAGAACAAATTCGTATTTACAATGATGGCCTACTTCAGCCAAACCCGGGCCAATTGTGCGCCGCCCTATGGGACTCCCAATCACAGCCGGATGTGATGCAGCCTGGATTCGAAGCCAGGGACTGCAGTGACGCCTCTTGCACCGAGATGCAGTGCCTTAGACCACTGCGACTCTCTAGTTGTGGAGCTTCTCAAAGTTATTTATTCTTCATCTCAAACAGCGAGTAAAGTGTGTTTATTGATAATGACAATGGTTCCTCAACATATTTGAAAAATATTTCCAGCTCTCTCCCTTTCGATCGAATCCCTCAGCATGAAAGGGAAAAATGTAATGTTCTGATCCAGTGCAAACATCATAAAATACCTAATTACTTCTTATCCCTTGCACAAATAGCTTACAGCTGTGTGTCTGTCCCAAGTTCACTGGCGCAAGAAACTGAGGGCCCAGAATAATTTATAAAATGTTACAAGTTTGCTAGCGCGAGCATCGGGCCCGGATCCAGTTGATAGCCTAGTATAGGTATTCCCAAACTGGGGTACGCAATGCCATCGGGGGTACGCAAAATAAAAATGTGATAGTCATTTTTTAAAAATATAATAATATATATATATTTTTTTTTCCCGCATTTTCAAACAGCCCAACGGGGCTATACATTTAGGTGACATTTTTATTTTGCCTGAGAAGCCTCGTTTCACTGCCAAAAATAAAATTAAACCATCTAGTGTTCAGCAAAATAACAACACAATGTCAAATACAGGTAGCCAAGTCAAATAATTAACATCCAATCACATTAACTGTTACTCTCTCCACTGGCTTCCAGTTGAAGCTCGCATCCGCTACAAGACCATGGTGCTTGCCTACGGAGCTGTGAGGGGAACGGCACCTCAGTACCTCCAGGCTCTGATCAGGCCCTACACCCAAACAAGGGCACTGCGTTCATCCACCTCTGGCCTGCTCGCCTCCCTACCACTGAGGAAGTACAGTTCCCGCTCAGCCCAGTCAAAACTGTTCGCTGCTCTGGCCCCCCAATGGTGGAACAAACTCCCTCACGACGCCAGGACAGCGGAGTCAATCACCACCTTCCGGAGACACCTGAAACCCCACCTCTTTAAGGAATACCTAGGATAGGATAAAGTAATCCTTCTCCCCCCTTAAAAGACCTAGATGCACTATTGTAAAGTGGCTGTTCCACTGGATGTCATAAGGTGAAAGCACCAATTTGTAAGTCGCTCTGGATAAGAGCGTCTGCTAAATGACTTAAATGTAAATGGAATTCCACTAACAGTCTGTATGGAGCCAAACGTAGCTGCTGCTCATGTTGGTATCTGTACTGATGGCGCAAGCCAAGACAGGGAGACATAGTGGAGTGGTAAAGCTCGTGCAAGCATTTGCTCCCGAAACCACTTGGGTACACTGCAGCATCCACCCAGAGGCTCTTGCTGCCAAGGGAATGCCTGACAGCTGGAAAGACGTGTTGGATACTGCAGGGAAAATGGTTACCATTGTTAAAGCAAGGCTCCTGAACTCTCGTGTTTTTTCTGCACTATGCAATGGATATGGGCAGCGACCATGTAATGCCTTTACAACATACAGAAGTGTGCTGGTTATCAAGGGACAAAGTTGACACTTTTTAAAAATTGAGAGACGAGCTTAAAGTTCTTTACTGACCACAATTTTCACTTGTCTGACCGCTTGCATGATGACGAGTTTCTCACACGACTGGCCTCTATGGGTGATGTTTTTTTTTACCTGAATGATCTGAATCTAGGATTACAGGGACAATCTGCAACTATATTCAATGTGCGGGACAAAATTGAGGTTATGATAATGACGTTGGAGCTTTTCTCTGTCTGCATTAACAAGGACAACACACAGGTCTTTCCATCACTATATGATTTTTTTGAGGGCAAATGAACTCAAGCTTACGGACAATTTAACATGTGATATAGAGAAGCACCTGAGTGAGTTGAGTGCGCAATTACACAGGTACTTTCCCGAAACGGATGACTAACAACTGGATTCGTTATCCCGTTCATGCCCTGCCTCTAGTCCACTTACTGATATCTGAACAAGAGAGCCTCATCAAAATTGCAACAAGCAGTTCTGTGAAAATGTTACTTAAATCAGAAGCCACTGCCAGATTTCTTGATTGGGCTGTGCTCAGAGCGTCCTGTCTTGGCTAATCTCGCTGTTAAGACACTGACGCCCTTTGCAACCACGTACCTATGAGTGGATTCTCGGCCCTCACTAGCATGAAAACTAAATACAGGCACAGACTGAGTGGAGAATTATTTAAGACAGACTCTCCAATACAACCAAACATTGCAGAGTTATGTGCATCCTTTCAAGCACACCCTACTCATTAACCTGTGGTGAGTTATTCACAATTTTCAATGAACAAATAAGGTTTTATATGTAATATGATTAAATAAAGATGATTGATTATTATTATATTATTTGTGCCATGGCCCTATAAAAGCTCTTTGTCACTTCCCACGAGCCGGGTTGTGACAAAAATTCCTACTCATTCTAAATGTATTGTATAGTGTGTGTGGCAGGCTTACAATGATGGCAAAAAACAACCTTTGAGAGTGCGCTGACCCTGGTGCTAGAGGGGGCAGGCAGCTGGAGGTTAAATGTTTGAAGGGGTACGGGACTATAAAAAGTTTGGAAACTACTGGCCTGGTTGATACAATGTTTCAAGTTCGATACAGACCGGCCATACGTAGCCAATGTGATTTATAGGATATACATTTTCTTATATCAGGATATTTTCTACCTGCAGGCAGCAATGTTATAATTTGTTGGCTTTATGTAGCCTATTTTTTACAGAGTTGGCAATGGCAATATAAGTTACTTTTAGATTTGTTTAATATTCATTTAGATAGAACTTAGATGAACCACATGGCAAAGATTTTGAGATATGAAGACTTTATTATAAATTAAATGAAACCGTTTGTTTTGATAATTGATAATCCTAACTGGCACGCAGAACGGTAGAAATGCTAACATAAATTGGCACTCCAAATGGAAAAGGTCGCCGACCCCTGCTGTAGCCTATTATCTGCAAAGGCCAGCAGCAGAGGGAGGAGGGCGGCACAGTTTTTTTTTTCTTTGAGTGATTTGTGCGTCTCAATTATTTGATCAAACAGTGTACTTAAAGCATCAGACAAGCTACATATAGTTGATTTTATTAAAAAAGTCAAAATACGTTTAAAATATGGAAAAATACACGTTTAAAAATGTCGACCAATTGATCGGTCGAAACAGAGGACTCTCGGTTGATCAAGATTTTTTAGTCAGGGACAGCCCTAGTTTCTATAAATGTATATAGGAATATATTGTCCATGATAAATACATCTCTGTCTTTGTTCTGACAAAGGTCAGAGTCAACGAGCACGGACAAATAATCTTGTTGACTGAAAACATTTTCCGAAGTAAAAGGCAATGTATCTGATGTTGAAAAATATGATACAATATTAGACAAAGGCGGTTCTTCATAGAATAATAACAGTGGAGCCCAAATCGTAGAATGGCATCAACATTCTCACCTCTCCATAAGAAGACCCAGCAGCTCCTGAGGTTTGCAGAAGGACCTGTAGGTTGTTAGAAATGTTCGGACAAAATTTGGATCTGCAAGAAGGAAAAACAATGGGATTGTCAGCCATTTTGTTAATCATTCCCAGCAGTGTGCAAGTATCTATTTTTCTTTCATGACTTTCAGTGATCCCGATTTAAATTTGCTACTGTTTGCCGGCTAGATATCTTATAACTTTTCAGTTAACAGTCTAAGATATGCTAACCAATGTCATGCGTATTATTAGGCACCAAACAGAAAAAAACGGACTGAAACATGGTCGACAACTCGACTTGTCCAATAAGAAAGATGTCAAACATTCCCAAGTGAACATGACCCAGGTCTGTGTGTATATTAGGAGTGCGGATGCTGTGGTTATGCGGGCCTTGGAGTGTGAGCTACAGGGCACCTAGCAAGGGCTAGATCTTCTGCAGTCCAAACAGGATCGTTAGCTCGTGGTTCACATGATGGATCTGTCCAAGCCCTTTCGCCGGGCCTGGCGGGCAGTGGGGGGGACAATAGCTGCCTCAGTGTGGATTTACAAACAATCGGCCTGGAACCATTTCAGCCAGGAAACAGACGCTGCTCTGACGCACGCAACTGCCACTCCACCACACACACGCTTAAAAATAGATTACCCGCCTGCCCTTCCCACCACCGACATACACACTGCAGTGTTTCTCCTAGGCTTTGGCCACACATACAAGTATACTGTAGGACAAGTCAACAACATTACTTGGGTATGACTCAACAGAATACGAACTTATAAAAAGTTACATTTTCACTGGGCAGTTACTTTAATGTTAACTTCCTGCAATTTTACACATGTTTTGCCTTGGCTTATGTTGTGTTCTTATGCTATCGGAGTGACTCAAACTTTAAAACAAAATTTTAGATTCTCACTGGCAGTTTAGTTTTTATTCTGGTGGTTGTTAGTTCTCAAAGAAGATCTTATTAAAAAACAATACAGCTCCATGATCTTTTCTGCATATGTTATATCTGGATTTAATCATTCAAGTTTACACTGAACACGGTTTACCATCCCAAACCTTTGTAACTTATTTCTCACACACACATGTAAAAAGTGTGGACACCTACTCATTCAAGGGTTTTTCTTTATTTTTTACTATATTGTAGAATAGTGAAGACATCAAAACAATGAAATAACATATGGAATCATGTTGTAACCAAAAAAAGTGTTAAACAAATCAAAATATATTTTATATGAGTTTCTTCAAAGTAGCCACCCTTTGCCTTGACGACAGCTTTGCACACTCTTGGCATTCTCTCAACCAGCTTCATGAGGTAGTCACCTGGAATGCATTTCAACTAACAGGTGTTCCTTGTTAAAAGTTTCCTTGTGGAATTGTTTTCCTTCTTAATGCATTTGAGCCAATCAATTGTGTTGTGACAAAGTAGGGGTGGTATACAGAAGATAGCTCTATTTGGTAAAATGCAGAATCAAATCAAACTTTGTCACATGCGCCGAATACAACAAGTGGAGACTATCGTGAAATGCTTACGTACAAGCCCATAATTAACCAACAGTGCAGTTCAAGAAGAGTTTAGTTAATTTGGTAAACATTTTCTTAACCTCTTGAAACTAGGGGGCACTATTTTTATTTTTGGAAAAATAATGTTCCCAACGTAAACCGCATATTTCTCAGGACCTGATGCTAGAATATGCATATAATTGACAGCTTAGGATAGAAAACACTAAAGTTTCCAAAACTGTCAAAATATTGTCTGTGAGTATAACATAACTGATATTGCAGGCGAAACCCTGAGGAAAATCCAATCAGGAAGTGCCTCTTATTTTGAAACCGTTGTGTTCCCATGCACCCCTATTGGCAATTGAAAGGGATATCAACCAGATTCCTTTTTCTACGTATTCCCTAAGGTGCCTACAGTAATTTCACACCTTTATGTTGAAGAATGAGCATAAACGACTACATTGCGTAAGTGGCCAGCTGAGGGCTCTCAGAGTGATTCTTGCGTAAAAGACAGAGGTAGTCGTTTTTCCTCTCGCTCCTACTGAAAAGCCAATTGTCCCGGTTGATATATTATCAAATAGATATTTGAAAAACACCTTGAAGATTGATTATAAAAAACATTTGCCATGTTTGTCGATATTATGGATATAATTTGGATTTTTTTCCCGGCGTTGTCGTGACCGCTATTTCCGGGGAATTTCTGAACATAACGTGACCAACAAACGGAGGTATTTCGGCTATAAAAATAACTTTATGGAACAAAAGGAACATTCGCTGTCTAACTGGGAGTCTCGTGAGTGAAAACATCCGAAGCTCATCAAAGGTAAACGGTTCATTTGATTGCTTTTCTGATTTTCGTGACCAAGCTTCCTGCTGCTAGCTGGACATAATGCTATGCTAGGCTATCAATAAACTTACAAACACTTGTCTTGCTTTGGCTGTAAAGCATCATTTCAAAATCTGAGATAATAGGGTGATTAACAAAAGGCTAAGCTGTGTTCCAATATATTTCACTTGTGATTTCATGAATATGAATATTTTCTAGTAATATTTCTTGACCGTTGCACTATGCTAATTAGTGTAGTTGATGACAATTCTCCCGGATCCGGGATGGGTAGTTCCAAGAGGTTTCTTAAGTAAAAAATAAATAAAGTAACACAATAACAAGGCTATAAATACAGGGGGTACCAGTACCGAGTCAGTGTGCGGGGGTACAAGTTAGTTGAGGTAATTTGTACATGTACAGTTGAAGTCGGAAGTTTACATACACCTTAGCCAAATACATTTAAACTCAGTTTCACAATTCCTGACATTTCATCCTAGTAAAAATTCCCTGTCTTAGGTCAAGTTAGGATCACCACTTTATTTTAATAATGTGAAATGTCAGAATAATAGCAGAGAGAATGATTTATTTCAGATTTGATTTCTTTCATCACATTCCCAGTGGGTCAGAAGTTTACGTACACTCAATTAGTATTTGGTAGCATTGCCTTTAAATTGTTAAACTGGGCTAAAACGTTTCAGGTAGCCTTCCACAAGCCCTGTCACGTCCGACGAGCATCAGAGACGGTGTAGTAGGATTCAATCTTAATGCTGTATTGACGCTTTGCTTGTTTGATGGGTCGTCTGAGGGCATAGCGCGATTTCTTGTAAGTGTCCGGATTAGTGTCCCGCTCCTTGAAAGTGGCAGCTCTAGCCTTTAGCTCGATGCGGATGTTGCCTGTAATCCATGGCTTCTGGTTGGTATATGTACGTACGGTCACTGTGTGGATGACGTCGTCGATGCACTTATTGATGAAGCCAATGACTGAGGTGGTATACTCCTCAATGCCATTGGATGAATCCCAAAAAATATTCCAGTCTGTGCTAGCAAATCAACCCTGTAGCGTAGCATCTGCGTCATCTGACCACTTCCGTATTGAGCGATTCACTGGTACTCCCTGCGGTACTCCCCGCTTTAGTTTTTGCTTGTAAGCAGCAATCAAAAGGATATAATCATGGTCAGATTTGGCGGGGGAGAGCTTTGTTTGCATCTGTGTGTGTGGAGTAAAGGTGGTCCCGAGTTTTTTTCCCCCACTTGTAGCACATGTGACATGCTGGTAAAAATCTGGTGAAACTGATTTACGTTTGACTGCATTAAAGTCCCTGGCTACCAGGAGCGCCAATTCTGGATGAACATTTTCTTATTTGCTTATGGCCTTATAGAGTTGGATGAGTGAGGTCTTAGTGCCAGCATCGGTCTGTGGTGGTAAATAGACAGCTACAAATAATATAGATGAGAACTCTCTTGGTAGATAGTGTGGTCTACATCTTATCATAAGGTACTATATCTCAGGCGAGCAATACGTTGAGACTTCTTTAATATTAGACATCGCGCACCAATTCCATACCATGGCAAGAACAGCTCAAATAAGCAAAGAGAAACAACAGTCCATTACTTTAAGACACAAAGGTCAGTCAATATGGAACATTTCAAGAACTTTGGAAGTTTCTTCAAGTGCAGTCGCAAAAAACATCAAGCGCTATGATGAAACTGGCTCTCATGAAGACCGCCACAGGAAAGGAAGACCTCTGCTGCAGAGGATAAGTTCATTGAAGTTAACTGCACCTCAGATTGCAGCACAAATAAATGCTTCAGAGTTTAAGTAACAGACAAACATTAATTGTTCAGAGGAGACTACGTGAAATCAGGTGTTCATGGTCAAATTGCTGCAAAGAAACCACTACTAAAAGGACACCAGTAATAAGAAGAGACTTGCTTAGGCCAAGAAACACGAGCAATGGACATTAGACGGGTGAAAATTTGTCCTTTGGTCTGGTGAGTCCAAATTTGATATTTTTGGTTCCAACTGCCGTGTCTTTGTGGAACGCAGAGTATGTGAACGGATGAACCCCGCATGTGTGGTTCCCACCGTGAAGCATGGAGGTGGTGGTGTGATGGTGCTTTGCTGGTGACATGGTCTGTGATTTATTTAGAGGCACACTTAACCAGCATTCTGCAGCATTAAACCATACCATCTGGTTTGCGCTTAGTGGGACTATGATTTGTTTTTCAACAGGACAATGACCCAAAACACCTCCAGGTTGTGTAAGGGCTATTTGACCAAGGAGAGTGATGGAGTGCTGCATCAGATTTATTTATTCCACCTTTATTTAACCAGGTAGGTAAGTTCAGAACAAGTTCTCATTTACAATTGCGACCTGGCCAAGATAAAGCAAAGCAGTTCAACAGATACAACGACACAGAGTTACACATGGAGTAAAACAAACATACAGTCAATAATACAGTAGAAAAAACAAGTCTATATACAATGTGAGCAAATGAGGTGAGATAAGGGAGGTAAAGGCAAAAAAAGGCCATGGTGGCGAAGTAAATACAATATAGCAAGTAAAACACTGGAATGGTAGATTTGCAGTGGAAGAATGTGCAAGGTAGAGATATAAATAATGGGGTGCAAAGGAGCAAAATAAATAAATAAATAAATACAGTAGGGGGAGAGGTAGTTGTTTGTGCTAAATTATAGATGGGCTATGTACAGGTGCAGTAATCTGTGAGCTGCTCTGACAGCTGGTGTTTAAAGCTGGTGAGGGAGATAAGTGTTTCCAGTTTCAGAGATGTTTGTAGTTCTTTCCAAAGGAAGAATTGGTTTTGGGGTGACCAGAGAGATATACCTGCTGGAGCGCGTGTTACAGGTGGGTGCTGCTATGGTGACCAGTGAGCTGAGATAAGGGGGGACTTTACCTAGCAGAGTCTTGTAGATGACCTGGAGCCAGTGGGTTTGGCGATGAGTATGAAGCGAGGGCCAGCCAACGAGGGCGTACAGGTCACAGTGGTGGGTAGTATATGGGGCTTTGGTGACAAAACAGATGGCACTGTGATAGACTGCATCCAATTTATTGAGTAAGGTATTGGAGGCTATTTTGTAAATGACATCGCCTAAGTCGATGATCGGTAGGATGGTCAGTTTTACAAGGGTATGTTTGGCAGCGTGAGTGAAGGATGCTTTGTTGCGAAATAAGAAGCTAATTCTAGATTTAACTTTGGATTGGAGATGTTTGATGTGAGTCTGGAAGGAGAGTTTACAGTCTAACCAGACACCTAGGTATTTGAAGTTACCAACATATTCTAAGTCAGAACCGTCCAGAGTAGTGATGTTGGACGGGCGGGCAGGTGCAGGCAGCGATCAGTTGAAGAGCATGCATTTAGTTTTACTTGTATTTAAGAGCAATTGGAGGCCACGGAAGGAGAGTTGTATGGCATTGAAGCTCGTCTGGAGGGTTGTTAACACAGTGTCCAAAGAAGGGCCAGAAGTATACAGAATGGTGTCGTCTGCGTAGAGGTGGATCAGAGACTCACCAGCAGCAAGAGCGACATCATTGATGTATACAGAGAAGAGAGTCGGTCCAAGAATTGAACCCTGTGGCACCCCCATAGAGATTGCCAGAGGCCAGGACAACAGGCCCTCCAATTTGACACACTGAACTCTATCAGAGAAGTAGTTGGTGAACCAGGCGAGGCAATCATTTGAGAAACCAAGGCTATCGAGTCTGCCGATGGGGATGTGGTGATTAACAGAGTCGAAAGCCTTGGCCAGGTCAATGAATACGGCTGCACAGTATTGTTTCTTATCGATGGCGGTTAAGATATCGTTTAAGACCTTGAGCGTGGCTGAGGTGCACCCATGACCAGCTCTGAAACCAGATTGCATAGCGGAGAAGGTTTGGTGGGATTCGAAATGGTCGGTAATCTGTTTGTTGACTTGGCTTTCGAAGACCTCAGAAAGGCAGGGTAGGACAGATATTGGTCTGTAGCAGTTTGGGTCAAGAGTGTCCCCCACTTTGAAGAGGGAGATGACCGCAGCTGCTTTCCAATCTTTGGGAATCTCAGACGACACGAGAAGTTGAACAGGCTAGTAATAGGGGTGCCAACAATTTCAGCAGATAATTTTAGAAAGAAAGGGTCCAGATTGTCTAGCCCAGCTGATTTGTAGGGTTCCAGATTTTGCAGCTCTTTCAGAACATCAGCTGACTGGATTTGGGAGAAGTGGGGAAGGCTTGGGTGAGTTGCTGTGGGGGTTGCAGTGCTGTTGACCGGGGTAGGGGTAGCCAGGTGGAAAGCATGGCCAGCCGTAGAAAAATGCTTATTGAAATTCTCAATTATAGTGGATTTATCGGTGGTGACAGTGTTTCCTATCTTCAGTGCAGTGGGCAGCTGGGAGGAGGTGTTCTTATTCTCCAATGACTTTACAGTGTCCCAGAACTTTTTTGAGTTTGTGTTTCAGGAAGCAAATTTCTGCTTAAAAAAGCTAGCCTTGGCTTTTCTAACTGCCTGTGTATATTGGTTTCTAGCTTCCCTGAAAAGTTGCATATCACGGGGGCTGTTCGATGCTAATGCAGAACGCCATAGGATGTTTTTGTGTTGGTTAAGGGCAGTCAGGTCTGGAGAGAACCAAGGGCTATATCTGTTCCTGGTTCTAAATTTCTTGAATGGGGCATGCTTATTTAAGATGGTGAGGAAGGCCTTAAAAAAACAAAAAACAGGCATCCTCTACTGACGGGATGAGATCAATATCCTTCCAGGATACCCCGGCCAGGTCGATTAGAAAGGCCTGCTCGCTGAAGTGTTTCAGGGAGCGTTTGACAGTGATGAGTGGAGGTCGTTTGACCGCTGACCCATTACGGATGCAGGCAATGAGGCAGTGATCGCTGAGATCTTGGTTGAAAACCGCAGAGGTGTATTTAGAGGGCAAGTTGGTTAGGATGATATCTATGAGGGTGCCCGTGTTTACGGCTTTGGGGTGGTACCTGGTAGGTTCATTGATCATTTGTGTGAGATTGAGGGCATCAAGCTTAGATTGTAGGATGGCTGGGGTATTAAGCATGTTCCAGTTTAGGTCGCCTAGCAGCACGAGCTCTTAAGATAGATGGGGGGCAATCAGTTCACATACGGTGTACAGAGCACAGCTGGGGGCAGAGGGTGGTCTATAGCAGGCGGCAAAGGTGAGAGACTTGTATTTAGAGAGGTGGATTTTTAAAAGTAGAAGTTCAAATTGTTTGGGTACAGACCTGGATATTAGGACAGAACTCTGCAGGCTATCTTTGCAGTAGATTGCAACACCGCCCCCTTTGGCCGTTCTATCTTGTCTGAAAATGTTGTAGTTAGGGATGAAGATTTCAGAGTTTTTGGTGGTCTTCCTAAGCCAGGATTCAGACACGGCTAGAACATTCAGGTTGGCAGAGTGTGTTAAAGCAGTGAATAAAACAAACTTAGGAAGGAGGCTTCTAATGTTAACATGCATGAAACCAAGGTTATTACGGTTACAGAAGTCATAAAAGAGAGTGGAGCTAGGCACTGCAGGGCCTGGATTCACCTCTACATCACCAGAGGAACAGAGGAGGAGTAGGATAAGGGGACGGCTAAAAGCTATGAGAATTGGTCGTCTAGAACGTCCGGAACAGAGAGTAAAAGGAGGTTTCTGGGGGCGATAAAATAGCTTCAAGGTATAATGTACAGACAAAGGTATGGTAGGATGTGAATACAGTGGAGGTAAACCTAGGTATTGAGTGATGATGAGAGAGATGACCTGGCCTCCACAATCCCCCGACCTCAACCCAATTTAGATGGTTTGGGATGAGTTGTACCGCAGAGTGAAGGAAAAGCAGCCAACAAGTGCTCAGCATATGTGGGAACTCCTTCAAGACTGTTGGAAAAGCATTCCAGGTGAAGCTGGTTGAGAGAATTTCAAGTTTGCGCAAAACTGTCATAAATGCAAAGGGTGGCTACTTTGAAGAATATCAAATATAAAATATATTTTGATTTGTTTAAGCCTTTTTTGGTTACTAAATGATTCCACATGTGTAATTTCATAGTGTTGATGTTTTCACTATTATTCAATGTAGAAAATACAAAAAAATAAAAACCCTTGAATGACTAGGTGTCCAAATTTTTGACTCGTACTGTAAATATGTATAGGGGTAAAGTAACTAGCCATCGGGATATAATAAACAGAGTAGCAGCCTACATGATGGATTGTATGTGAGTGTGTGTAGATTCAGTATAAATGTTTGTGCATGTCAGCAAATGGTCCCTCTCACACTCATGATAAAGTATTCAGACCCCTCAACTTTTCCACATTTTATTACGTTACAGCCTTACTCTAAAATGGATTAAATAAAAATTGCTTATCAATCTACACAGAATAACCTATAATGACAAAACGAAAACAGGTTTTTAGAAATGTTAGCCAACGTATTACAAATAAAAAACAAATACCTTATTTACATAAGTACTCAGACCCTTTGCTATGAGACTTGAAATTGAGCTCAGGTGCATCCTGTTTCCATTGATCATCCTTGAAATGTTTCTACAACTTGATTGGAGTCCCCCTGTGGTAAATTCAATTGATTGGACATGATTTGGAAAGGTACAGAACTGTCTATACAAGGTCTCACAGTTGACTATGCATGTCAGAGCAAAACCAAGCCATGAGGTAGAAGGGATTGTTTGTAGAGCTCAGAGACAGGATGGTGTCAAGGCACAGATCTGGGGAAGGGTACCAAAACCTTTCCGCAGCATTGAAGGTCCCCAAGAACACACTGGCCGCAATCATTCTTAAATGGAAGACGTTTGGAAGTACCAAGACTCTTCCTAGAGTTGGCTGCACGGCCAAACTGAGCAATCGGGGGAGAAGGGCCTTGGTCAGGGATGTGATCAAGAACCCGATAGTCACTCTGACAGTGCTTGAGAGTTCCTCTGTGACGATGGGAGAACCTTCCAGAAGGACAACCATCTCTGCAGCACTCCACCAATCTGGCCTTTATGGTAGAGTGGCCAGGCGAAAGCCACTCATCAGTAAAAGGCACATGACAGCCTGCTTGGAGTTTGCAAAAAGGCACCTAAAGTACTCTCAGACCATGAAGGACTCAGACCATCCTTGATGAAAACCTGCTCAGGACCTCAGACTAGGGTGAAGGTTCACCTTCCAACAGGCCAACGACCCAAAGCACACAGCCAAGACAACACAGGAGTGGTTTTGGGACAAGTCTCCGAATGTCCTTGAGTGGCCCAGACAGAGCCCGGACTTGAACCCGATCGAAAATCTCTGGAGAGACCTGAAAGTAGCTGTGCAGCGACACTCCCCATCCAACCTGACAGAGCTTGAGAGGATCTGCAGAGGAGTATGGGAGAAACTCCCCAAATACAGGTGTCCCAAGCTTTTAGCGTCATACCCAAGAAGACTGGCTGTAATCGCTGCCGAAAGTGATTCAGCAAAGTACTGAGTAAAGGGTCTGAATACTTATGTAAATGTGATTTTTTTTAAATGTATTTTTATATATATTTGCAAACATTAAAAAATTTTTTTTTTTTGCTTTGTCATTATGGGGTATTGTGTGTAGATTGAAGAGGCGAATTAAAAAATATATATTTTAGAATAAGGCTGTAACGTAACAAAATGTGGAAAAAGTCAAGGGGTCTGAATACTTTTCAAATGCACTGTATTATATATCATTTGAAAGGTCATGAAAGAACCACTTGTCAATCAAAGTTTAAAATATATCAGGGTTTCCTTTTTAATGGCTTTACAGGTCATTCGGATATGCAGTGGTGTAAAGTACTTAAGTATAAATACTTTTAAAAATTACTTAAGTAGTACTTCAGTGCATCTGTACTTTACTATTTACTCCATACATTTTCCCTGACACCCATAAGTACTTGTTACATTTTGACAGGAAAATGATCCAATTCACACACATCAAGAGAACATCCCTGGTCATCCCTACTGCCGCTGATCTGGTGGACACACTAAACACAAATGCGTCATTTGTAAATTATGTCAGTGCTGGAGTGTGCCCCTGGCTATCAGTCAATAAAAATATATAAAAAATAATAATTGTGTCGTCTGGTTTGCTTAATATAAGGAATTTTTAATGGTTGGTTTATACTTCTCCTTTTGATATTTAAATACATTTTAGCAGTTCTGTTTACTTTTGATACTTAAGTACATTTAAAACCAAATATTTTTTACTCAAGTAGTATTTCACTGGGTGACTTTCACTTACTTGAGTCATTTTCTATTAAAGGTATCTTTACTTTTACTCAGGACAATTGAGTACTTTTTCCACCACTGCCGTTATATACCAGAGGGGTCAATGGTCAACGTCCTGTTGACCTGAACATTCCGAAAATGTGTCTGTATCTCTAAGCTTTCCAATGATATTAGATTAAAAGGGTACAAGTGAGCAATAACTTGTTGTATAGTGATAGTTTGTCATAGGGTAAAATCCCAATGGGAAAAATAGATGGGACGGAGAGATGAAAGACAACACGCAGAAAGCTACCATTAATGCACTGCTATCACCCATTTTCCAACTCTAGGGACATAGACCTTCAAAGAAATCACTAAGAGACATCGTTGTCCCAAGTGAGCCCGACCGACCCTCCTGGCTCATGGACTACATGGATTCTTGATTACAATTTATGGCAAAAGAGAAGCATAGTTCCATGCAAATTGTAGATAGTCAGGACAGAGAGATAAGAGAGAAAGTGTGTGTTGTCCCTGCCCTGCTGTCTCCTGGGTGGGAGTAGGGTGTGTGTCCAGGCATGAGGTGCATCGCACAGGAAGCACCTTTTTCCCCTTTTCAAATTACCGTGGCCACACAGACACACTTTTCCTCAAAAGGCTTGTTTCCCTTGGCTTATTTGAAATCAGTGGCACACAGACTGTTGGAAACTAAAAAGGAAAATAGTGGCCTATATTTACACCCTACTCTTTATTCGGGGGAGGAAGTTTACACAGGGGTGTGAGCTGGACAGTCCACCCATGAGAGGAATGTTCTCTCCTGGCTTTGTATTGTGCTGGAATAACCTTGGACCAGTGTTTTTCAACTCCAGTCCTTCAATACTCCCCACAGCACACAGGTTTGGTGTAGCCCAGAACAAGCACACCTTAATCAACTGGTCAACTAATCATCAAGCACTTGGGTGAGTTGAATCAGCTGTGCTTCAACAAAAGTGTACAGTTTGGGGGTACTCATGGACCACAGTTGAGAAACACTGCTCTAGACTTGCAGAGACAAAATCCAAACGTATGTGTAAGAGTTCAGAAAGGATTCTGTGCTAAACAAAGGAAAACTTGTGTCTTTAAGAAGATTTTATACAACACCTGTATGGTTACATGACATTGAATAGCAATGCATAGAAACAGACCAAATTCAGAAGTGCTTGGCCTAAATGTTTTGCTCCCCAGATTACCAGAGCCCACATCCACTTGGACTTTGAGCGATTGAATTTGGTGATTTATTTCCCCAAAATTACGTCATTACTTTTAATTAATGAAGAGCTTATTGGTCCAATCGCAGCCTTGTATCCGGTTAAGTAGAATGGCACCCGTCCGTTGAGAAGAATACAGACCCCATGGTCTAAGAACTACTATGCATGCTGGGTCATTCAGCCTTTCTAAAGAGCAACTTCTCACGAAACCCAGACAAAGAATGACCATGATTTACTGAATTTTCACAAAATATAATCCATAGAACAGTCCTTAGGTTGAAGGATTGTTGACATACAAATGTCAATTATATCTAAAAGTATAACTGAGAAAGAATTAATACAAGTTGGCATATTTCTGACACTTTAGCCTTATCCAGGCCGCCTTTAAAACACCATAGTGTTTCATCTGTAGGTGCTACTAAGCAAACATTGATGTCATTAAGTTTTATTGCTTGCTCTGTAATATGAGTAGTAATTTGGTTTCAATCACATATTTACATTAATTTATGAATATAGAAAAATAAACATTAAGACTTTTGATTTGGCATTTAAAAATATATATATATTTGAACATGATATAGCCTACTCTACAGGCATATCAAAGTTCCAGATGGGATCTCTGCTACTCTTAGAGTCATGATCCAATTTGTAAGCATTACCAACAGTGAACGTGAAAATGTATTCAAAATGGTCGCCCTCTGCTGGTGATATGCAGGATACAAGTAAAAGGGGGGCTGTGATTGGTGACATTGCCAACTACGCCAATTTCTCTGTATAAAATGGACCATAACTTTAAAACTAACGAACGTTGATATGCCTGTAGAGCATATTATGTTCCAGAATATATTGAAACATTTGCCAAATCAAAATGTTATTTTC
This sequence comes from Oncorhynchus nerka, assembly GCF_034236695.1. Lineage (NCBI taxonomy): Eukaryota > Metazoa > Chordata > Actinopteri > Salmoniformes > Salmonidae > Oncorhynchus > Oncorhynchus nerka. The sequence continues at coordinate 41,242,204 of NC_088410.1, read as the reverse complement.
AATAAACTCTAAAAAATATATTTTTTAAATCAAACTCTTCATATTACAGAACAAGTGGTAAAGCTTCATACGACAATTTCTGCTTTGTAGCACCTACAGATGAAGCATTATGGAGTCTTTAAGGAGGCCTGGGTAAGCCCAAAATGTCATAAATATGCCAACTTTTAGATAAATGCAGTTGAAGTCGAAAGTTCACATACACCTTAGCCAAATACATTTAAACAGTTTTTTTCCACAATTCCTTACATTTCATCCTAGTAAAAATTCCCTGTCTTAGGTCAGTTAGGATCACCACTTTATTTTAAGAATGTGAAATGTCAGAATAATAGTAGAGAGAATGATTTATGCCTCATGATGCCATCTATTTTGTGAAGTGCACCAATCCCTCCTACAGCAAAGCACCCCCACAACATGATGCTGCCACCCCTGTGCTTCACGGTTGGGATGGTGTTCTTCAGCTTGCAAGCCTCCCCATTTTTCCTCCAAACATAACAATGGTCATTATGGCCACATTGGTCATTATGGTTTTATTTTTGTTTCATCAGACCAGAAGACATTTCTTCAAAAAAGTACGATCTTTGTCCCCATGTGCAGTTGCAAACCGTAGTCTGGCTTTTTTAATGGCAGTTTTAGAGCAGTGGCTTCTTCCTTGCTGAGCGGCCTTTCAGGTTATGTCGATATAGCACTTCTCGCACCAAAGTACGTTCATCTCTAGGAGACAGAACGCGTCTCCTTCCTGAGCGGTATGATGGCGGTATGATGGCTGCGTGGTCCCATGGTACACCTCCAATTGACTCAAATGATGTCAATTAGCCTATCAGAAGCTTCTAAAGCCATGACATAATTTTCTGGAATTTTCCAAGCTGTTTAAAGGCACAGTCAACTTAGTGTATGTAAACTTCAGACCCACTGGAATTGTGAAACAATGAATTATAAGTGAAATAATCTGCCTGCACAAAGTAGATGTCCTAACCGACTTGCCAAAACTATAGCTTGTTAACAAGAAATGTGTGGACTGGTTGAAAAACAAGTCTTAATGAATACAACCTACGTATGTAAACTTTGACTTCAACTGTATATGTCAACAAACCTGTCTCCAAAGGACTATTTTATGGATTACATTTCATGAACATCCTGAAAATCATGGCATCTTTGGCAACAACACTGTAATGGCTCACCAACGTTCCACAAAGGGCTGTGTCTAAATTGTATTTTTATTTGATTTAACCAGGCAAGTCAGTTAAGAACACATTCTTATTTACAATCACAGCCTACCAAAAGGCCTCCTGCGGGGACAGGGGCCTGGGATTAAAAAATAAAAATTCCAATATAAAAATAGGACAAAACACACATCACAACAAGAGAGACAACACCCCATAAAGCGAGACCTAAGACAACAACATAGGCTGCAACACATGACAACATAGGCAGCAACACATGACAACACAGCATGGTAGCAACACAACAACAACATTGTAGCAGCACAAAACATGGTACAAACATTATTGGGCAGACAACAGCACAAAGGGCAAGAAGGTAGAGACAACAATACATCACACAAAGCTGCCACAACTGTCAGTGACAGTGCCCGTGATTGAGTCTTTGAATGAAGAGATTGAGATAAAGCTGTCCAGTTTGAGTGTTTGTTGCAGCTCATTCCAGTCGCTAGCTGCGGCAAACTGAAAAGAGCAGCGACCCAGGGATGTGTGTGCTTTGGGGACCTTTAACAGAATGTGACTGGCAGAACAGCTGTTGTATGTGGAGGATGAGGGCTGCAGCATGAGGGCTGCAGTAGATATCTCAGATAGTGGGGAGTGAGGCCTAAGAGGGTTTTATAAATAAGCATCAACCAGTGGAAGGGGAAGTTCAGTATTTTACAACTTGATGCTAGAGGGTTCCTAACCCTGAAAGTAGTCTATGGGCCTGAAAAAACTGTAATCCATGGTTTGGTTCTCTTTAAACAGCTATGCACAAGGTGAGGATACTGAACTTCCCATTTAAACACTAAACAGATAGGCAAATTACAGGCAGGAAAGATCTGCTACTACCGGTCGCTTACTAAATGGCGACGTGAAGATGAATAGGCTTCATCCACTTGTTTTTTGTTCTTTATCAGTTCTCGTTGTGTTATCTGGGGCTAAAATGACACTGAAACAAAGCAGGTCATCACATATCCGCGTTCTGACGTCAACAGTGGCCAAATATTTACGAGCGGTGTGAAAACAGCTATAAATGGATGCGGGGATGACGAAAGTGGGGGGAAGAAATAGGCCTTCCACTATCTTGTCTTTTATGTTTAGCATAAACAGCGTTTGCGCCATGTTCCAAGGTTTTGTGTGTAGAACAACAAGGTGATAACAGGAACAGACACGCCAGGTACTGGGCAAGTGCATAATTGCATGAACACAAAGATTGGAGGTGTACAATGGTGTGGACAGGTGAGTAAAAAAAATAAAAAAATAAGTCAGGACAAAATTAACAAGATACAGAAAATATCTAAGTTTATAGGAATTCGCTTTCACCTGTCCAGTTCTCTCACATTCAGGAAAAGAAACGTGGAGAGGGAGCCATAAAAGTTGCGACCCATGTCTACTTCCTGCTCCTCGTAGCCCTTTACACTCGTACCTGTATACAGGTTGGAAATAGCAGATTTGGGCACTGATAAGCGCCTAAATTGGAACACAGTGGCAATACAATAACATGCAGTGTTAAAGTTTATGATCACTATGTATGATGTACAGTTACAAGATGACATGGCGTCAATACCCTGGGTTGTTCTGAACAGAATGAGCCTGTTTGTCCGCACCAAAAATCACAACCCGTTTCTCTGAATTGCCCTGTGAAAGCTTAACACTGTAAGATACTATTTTATAACTTAGCTAGTCATCATGTTGGCAAGAGAACAAGCTTTCAAGATGCCCAGCTGACTGAGATTGCGATTTATAATGGTCCGTTTTTGGATTGCATGAACAACAGTAATTGTGTGACGGCGGTGATGCAGGTCTGTGTTACAAACAAAACAACTACAAGAGTGCTTGCTCTAGTTCCTTAACGGCTCAGCCGTTAAAAGCACCTTATAGTTGAAGACTCTGAGTCATTAAAGTACATTGAAATTACTTCGGAACTCTGCACACCAGTTACTCCTCTCACTCAAACTATTTTTTATCCGAGGTCGCGCCTACCCCACATTTTCCAGGAATATTGTTATCATGTTACTGAATGCATCTAGAGTATTTTCAGATTTCATTATCGACAAACGCGGTGAAAAGTACAGTAAATGTAAAATGCACATAAAATCAACTGTGTAATGTTTGGGTTCAGTCTTGTGAAAGGTGAACTATCGTGTCCTCAACTTTGGTATAATAATGTTCCCATAAGCTCATATTTCTTCTGTAAAAAACATTTCAATGTAGCCCTATCCATATAGGCCAATTCACACAAGTGTAAAGGGTTAAACCTGTTCAACACCAAATTGACACCTACCAACTACTTTTTAACACCAAAACCCTGCCCCTTCCCCCCTGTTCTACGATGGGAAAGTGTCTGCAAGATGTTCTCTTTCAGGATTTAGCAACTACTGTCACTCCACACATCTGAGGGAGGTATTTGTATAGCCCGCTGTAGGAAAAAGGCATTTTAAAAAGGTCATAACAGGTCAACACAGGAAACCCTTTCTGTGTCGTGTGCTTTTTCTCACCTGCATACATGTGGAAGGTGAGCCTTTCGATGAGCTTGAGCACTGTCCCCGCCTTGATGATAGGGATGCCCGACTTGGACTGCACGTTCTCCTCGAACACCACGTTTTCCTCAGAGTCGGGCGTGGCGAACCGGTAAAGCTCCGCCCCGGGCAGCCTCATTTGCTCCTCCTTCTCCTCCTGTAGCATGGCCGAGTCCAGCATGCGCTCCAGCGTCGAGCGGTACTGTAGCGAGATGAGTGCCGCCATCCAGCCATTCTTGTCCTCGGCCGACTTGGCGGCGAACACCACGCTGTTGCCGTCTTTGAGGATGATCTCAAAGGCGTGCCGGTACTCGCCCTCCTTGTCGTCCTTGTCGTTGATCTGCACCTTGCGCATGAAGAACTTCTCCTTGAGGCGGTACTCGGCGGTGGACGAGGCGCCAGGCAAGCGCGGCTGGCCGTGGTTGGACTTGCAGCAGATCATCAGGCCGTCGAAGAGGAAGATGTGCCGTTCGTGTTTGGCGCCCACGCGTGTCAGCGTCCCCTCCATGATGAACTCGTTGCAGCACTGGCCGATGTCCTTGCCCTCCCAGCCATCAATGTTCTTCTGGATCTCGTTCATCTTCTTGATGGCCAGGTGCTTGCCCTTCATCTGCTGGCTGTAGAAGCGGCAGGCCGACTCGCTGGCGCCGTCGAAGAGTTTGAGGGGAATAGTTGAATGTAAGAGAAAGAATGTGAGAGAAAAAAAAGGGAGAGAGAGAGGGGGGGGAAGAGAGAGGTAGGGAAATGTGGGTCTGGTGTTCACAGAACAATGGAAAACAAATCAACAAAGCCAGCGAGACTGAGATGGAGTGTAGGGTCAGTGTGGGTGGCTGAGTTTCTAAAGCAGCGGTATAACTAAAACTGGTCCAGGAGAGGGTTCCTACAAACAACATCTCATTAACAAAACACTGGGTGCGACTGAAGAGACGTGACTGGCATCCCCACCCATAACTGTAATCCTGACCCTAACCTTAAAAGGACAATTCCACCCAAAAATGATCTTGTTGTATTTGTTTCATCAGATTTTCAAGATATACAACTTTCAAATACAGAAATAGCCAATACGATGTGTTTTGCATACATCTTGAAAACTGGATTGCTGACATGTAAAAACATTTTATAACTTTATCAACAGTGAACCAAAGAAACAAATACCAAAAGAGTTCTTGGGGTAGAGTTTTCCTTTAACCACACCAATAACCCTAAACTTATCCGAACCAATTAGGTCATTTAATATCAGTTTGCTGGTCAGTCATGTCCCTTCAGTTTCCACCCAACACTGGTGGACCAGCAGGCCAATTGACTAGACTTCCTCACCATTCCAGCAGTTGAACAAAACGGTAGTCTACCGAGGAAGGGCCCACACCCATGGTTAACAGGGTGCCCCGGAGGACCAACTGAGAAAGTGCATAAGAATAGAATGAGTCTAAAAAGAATAAAGAGCATCTGATTATATTTCTTTGAGCCAGACACTCTTTAAATATTGCTTTGGTTCATCATACCTTTAATATGGTCTATGGCATGACTATCATATTCAAAAATGAGGTATGAGTATCTCTCATTTCAGTTCTTTTAGGAGCACAATGTAGACTAGTCTTTGTTTTAATCAATCTCTTTATTCTCATATTATACCAATGTCTATTTTCAGTCTATATTCATTATTAAGGGCCATAATAGTTAGGTCATGTGAGTAGTAAGTTCAAAACTCTTTCAGAAATTCACTACGAAAAGACTGGTTTGAGTGAAAAACCAGCACATGCGGTGGTCTTTCAAAACCAGAATGACAAAAGTAAACAGAAGACAAGAAAGCTCTGTGGCCCACCAGAACCAGAATCTTACCTCTATTGCACATAACAAATCAGCTGAGCAATAATTCCAATGATCACTTCTAAAACCATCTACTTAGAATAATAGAACAGCATTGAGCCACTGGGGGGGGTTAAAGGTTTGTTGGGGGGGGGGGGGGTTCTACAATCGATTGAGTGAGAGGAGAAATAAAAAATCAACAAGGATTTAACACCCGCTAGTACAGTGCATCTGAACTAGACCTACTAGTAAACAATCGCAGGGGGGAGCTTACTTTGCTTTCCACGGACGCACAACAACTTGCATCAGCACTCCCGAGAGGCAGGCAAAGCCAACTTGTGCGCGCCTGTCTTCATACCAGCACCTCAAAGTACAGGATGACTGTCAACCGGACAGAATTAGCTTCGCTGAGAGACAAGGGGCACCTCTGAAGGGCAAGGGATAGACTACACTCAAAACTTGCCCCAAAATTTTTAATTCCCATTTCCCAGTCCCATTAAGTGTGAAACTCTAAAAACTACATACAGAAAGAAAGTCAAAACTTTGCCTACTCTCAAGTCTGATCAGAGGTTATATTTGAAGTGCATTTACATTCATCTTTAAACTAGCAGTCTTATGATGAAATGAAGTAGTTCATTAAAGCAAAAATATATATAACGAGCATCATTATCAAACCATCATTTATTCCAGGCAGCGATGGACCTTGCTAGAGGATTAGCGACTAAGAGGTTATTACGTTTTCCTAATGAACAGCAAGCTTGCGAAAGAGCAAGCATAATTCAAATGGCTGTGACAATAGAACTCTTGGGTTGTTCTTTGTTCTGGCTCTGGAAATACAAAGACCCCTAGAGACAGGAAAGGTGTAGCGAAACAGCCAAAGTCAACAAAGGTAACCCTTGTCGGGTACCCCAACTCAGTGTGTCCTCTCGAACTGTCCATTTTAGCCTCCTGTTTGTGTCACCATCCCCACGTTCCCGCCAAAGTATGGGGTGCAAAGACATACCGTAAGATAAGCCATCCTTTCCCCATGAAAAATAAAAACAAAAAACAAAAAGAACAGCAACAAAAGGGGTAATTTTTGGGGGTTTATACCCTACGTCCTCATACTCCACGCTCTTCGCTTCCACGCAGGTAAAGAACGAGCAACAACCGCATGTAACCAAAAAAACACCCCGTTTTCTTCACCAATACAAAAGGAGGGATGGAGAGAAAAATGGTCTGCAAGGTTGGGACGCTAAAGTCCACTGCTGAAAGCAATGGGATTCTTTTTTTTCCCCTTTCAAACTCTCTCACCTTTTTTTTCTTTTCTCAAAGCCGGGAACAATAATACCAGAACAGGACAGCCCAATTCCTGACACAACTTCCCTCCGACAACACAGTGGCGAGCCCCCCCTCCAACCCTCTCCCTCCCCCCACAGGTCTATTTTAGGTCCAGAGGGAAACTCAGAACTGAGCTTAGGGTGGGGGGTGTGCAGAGGATGGGAGGAGTACACCAATGAGGCAGTAGAATGAATTGCTGTGTGTGTCTATCATGATGTCTGTGTTGTGCAAGTGTTAACGCCTCTATGAGCATACATAGTGCACATTCAAGACAAATCCATCTACTGATGCACATGTGGTACATATGTGCTTCTCTGGTCTGTGCCATTATGTGGGTGTCTGAGTTAGCTTTCCATATTTTGCTTGTGGATTTCTATTATTGGATCAGCCAATGTGTGTGCAAAATCTCGTGTGTGTCAGAGCTAGATTTGTATCTTCTTGGGTAAAGAGAAGCAGGTGTGGACGGACCAGGAGGGGTGGTAAATTGGCGCACCCCTGCCTACCTCAGCCTCCTCTTGGCCATGTTCTTGGAGCAGATCCTCTCCATGCTACTCTGCAGATTGAGCAGCGCCGTGATGGCCTGCTTCAGACACTCCTTGTCCTCCTCGTCCTCACTTTTCTCCTCCAGTTGCTGTGGAAAAAAAGGGGGGTGGACAGAGAAAGAGTGGGTAGAGAAAAACATGTTGGGTCAGGTGGTTTCGCTGGTAGGGGGAGTCCGGTGAAGGATCATGATGCGGTCGGTATAAGGCTAAACTCATGAGCGAGATTAGGGCTGAGTAAAGAATAAGTTCTTCATCACTCGCCCTCTCCATCATTCTCTCATTCCCAACCCCCTCAACTCCAATGTTTCCCCTTAAGTTTTACTTTCTTTAGTGAAGACCTAGGAACAAAATGGCAACCAACATTCAACTGACACCACATGACCCTTTGTGATATACCACGCAAGTCTTGCCCTCCTTATATATATATATATATATATATATACACACACACACACAGTACATTCGGAAAGTATTCAGACCCCTTGATTTTTACCCCACATTTTGTTAACGGTACAGCCTTATTAAAAAAAAAGGTTTCCTCATCAATCTACACACAATACCCCATAATGACAAAGTGAAAACAGGTTTTTAGAAATTTTACCAAATGTATAAAACCCCCCCCGCAAAAAACACCTTATTTACATAAGTATTCAGACACTTTGCTATGATACTCGAAATTGAACTCAGGTGTCTCCTGTTTCCATTGATTATCCTTGAGATGTTTCTACAACTTGGAGTCCACCTGTGGTAAAATTAAATTGATTGGACAAGATTTGGAAAGGCACACACCTGTCTATATAAGGTTCTACAGTTGACAGTGCATGTCAGAGCAAAAACCAAGCCATGAGGTCGAAGAAATTGTCCGTAGAGCTTCGAGACAGGATTGTGTCGAGGCACAGATCTGGGGAAGGATACCCCAAAATTACTGCAGCATTGAAGTCCCCAAGAACACAGTGGCCTCCATTCTTAAATGGAAGACGTTTGGAACCACCAAGACTCTTCTTAGAGCTGGCCGCCCGGCCAAACTGAGCAATCGGGGGAAAATGGCCTGACCAACAACACAATGGTCATTCTGACAGAGCTCTGGAGTTCCTCTGTGGAGATGGGAACCTTCCAGAAGGACAACCATATCTGCAGCCCTCCACCAATCTGGCCTTTATGGTAGAGTGGCCAGACGGAGGCCACTCCTCAGGAAAAGGCACATGACAGCCCGCTTGGAGTTTGCCAAAAGGCACCTAAAGCACTCAGACCATGAGAAACAAGATTCTCTGGTCTGATGAAACCAAGATTGGCCTGAATGCCAAGCATCTAGTTTGGCAGAAACCTGGCACAGTACCTAAGGTGAAGCACGGTGGTGGCAGCATCACGCTGTGGGAATGTTTTTCAGCGGCAGGAACTGTGAGACTAGACAGGATCGAGGGAAAGATTAACGGAGCAGAGCACAGAGAGAACCTTGATGAAAACCTGCTCCAGAGCTCTCAGGACCTCAGACTGGGGTGAAAGTTCACCTTCCAACAGGACAACGACCCTAAGCACACAGCCAAGACAATGCAGGAGTGGCTTCAGACAAGACTCTGAATGTCCTTGATAAACCCAATCGAACATCTCTGGAGACCTGGAAATAGCTGTGCAGTGACGCTCCTTATCCAACCTGAGAGCTTGAGCGGATCTACAGAGAAGAATTGGAGAAACTCCCCAAATACAGGTGTGCCATGCTTGCAGCCTCATACCCAAGAAGACTCCAGGCTGGAATTGCTGGCAAAGGTGCTGAGTAAAGGGTCTGAATACTTATGTGATCAGTATTTTTAATAGATTTGCAAAAAAAACGAAACACCTGTTTTTTGGTCATTATGGGGTATTGTGTGTAGATTGATGAGGGAAAAAACAATTTAATTAATTTTAGAATAAGGCTGTAACGTAACAAATTGTGGAAAAATTTAAGGAGTCTGAATACTTTCCTGAATGCATTGTATAAGCCATATATTACACGTACATGGCTCTGGGGTGAGCTGGCCTAAAGTAACTGTCAGGGAGAAAACATTGAATATTCAATTACTTTTTTCTCTGTCTATCCTTAAACCATGTCATCGTCTTCGCAGTTTTTATTCAAGAGTCTCCAAACTAATAAGGTTGCTAGCATGCTGTGGTTAATGTACAGAAAGCCCTACCTTTTACATCTGTAGTGACAGTGTCTATATTATGGTTTGATAGTCTTGTATACCTGTACAAAACGCATGACAGGCAAGGGATAATCAAGTAGGGGCTATGCGTTCTATGGAAAATAATGAACGACGTGGAAGTTCTACGATGTGCTAGCGGAGTAGAACTAACCTCCCACTGAGCAGCATTATTTTCCAGAGAACGCATAGAGCCCCGAGTTGATTATCCCTTTTATGTCTATAAGTAAACACATTTGCAGCTAAAAATGTGTTCATTTGCAGGTAGAAATGTATTCAACATCCACTGAAGTAGCTAGAAAGTTCACTAGTTTCCTTGGTAACCAAACAACCAGACGTGCTACTATGAAAATCTAATTCAACAATGGCAAATGTTTTCAATTGGACTTTTGCTTTCAAAAGCAGCTCAAACATAGAACATGTAAGGATTAAATATAGCCTTTGAATTCTACCGTGCTGATATGCCGTGCCCTTGAGGGAAATAATGCACACTCTAGAATGCCCTTCAAGCCAATCAGAAACAAGTATTTAACAATGCCATGGTACAAGTCTACATACTGCATTTGCACAACGATAGAAGATAATTATCTTTCCGAAAACTAGGATAATCATGTTTTTACATCTTGGAATGGCTTGATACACATACGTTTGCCACCTTGTGAGAAAATAGAGAAACCACACACCTCCAGGAGTGGCTGGAGAAACCACACACCTCCAGGAGTGGCTGGAGAAACCACACACCTCCAGGAGTGGCTGGAGAAACCACACACCTCCAGGAGTGGATGGAGAAACCACACACCTCCAGGAGTGGATGGAGAAACCACACACCTCCAGGAGTGGATGGAGAAACCACACACCTCCAGGAGTGGATGGAGAAACCACACACCTCCAGGAGTGGGAGTGGATGGAGAAACCACACACCTCCAGGAGTGGATGGAGAAACCACACACCTCCAGGAGTGGATGGAGAAACCACACACCTCCAGGAGTGGATGGAGAAACCACACACCTCCAGGAGTGGATGGAGAAACCACACACCTCCAGGAGTGGATGGAGAAACCACACACCTCCAGGAGTGGATGGAGAAACCACACACCTCCAGGAGTGGATGGAGAAACCACACACCTCCAGGAGTGGATGGAGAAACCACACACCTCCAGGAGTGGATGGAGAAACCACACACCTCCAGGAGTGGATGGAGAAACCACACACCTCCAGGAGTGGATGGAGAAACCAAGGTCATGTTCATTGGAACATACAACATAAAATGCTTTAAAAGCATTTTGCACAAAAAAAGGTAGCCCCCCCCGTTTTGTCTGTTGTCCGTTTGATGCCTAACGAACATAACCCATGTGTTTGCATCCTAAGTCTGTCCCTTTGACTATGCCGTCTAAAGACAAGGAAAGAAACTACTTCTCTCCACACCCGCATTTCCTTTACCCTTGACTCGCAGTAAGTAAACTGGGGGTAGAAAAAAAAAAAAAAAGAGGGATTTCAGCGATTTAGCCCTCTGCAGAGAGCCGCCACCTCTATGGCTTGCTGGAAAGAGGCTCACTGGAGAATAGGGAGTGTGGGGGCCAAATCTAGGCCTAAGGGTGAACAAGGAGCCCAAACACTAAGGCTCTCTCGGAGGGGGCACATGGTTCAGATAGCAGATATTGCACACTAGTACAGATCATGTGGTCCCCGTTTGGGGAGAAACCAAGGCTTTCTGATCCATATGCAGTGCATTTCAGTAATAGATACACAAGCTATTTATACACTAATATTAAAACATAATATATGCCATTTAGCAGATGCTTTTAACCAAAGCGACACCCAGTCCAGCGTGCATACATTTTACATATGGGTGGTCCTGGCAATCGAACCCACAATCCTGGCAATACAAGTGGCATTGCTCTACCAATTGAGCTACAGAGGACCAACCACAGTAGGAATGCTCATATATGCCTACCTTTAAGATCTCAAAATAGTGGAGACAATGATAGACAGGGGTCAGGAGTAACCGGGGCAGGACGTACTGGACTGCTTCCTTAAAGCCTTCGCATATAGACTGGGGGTTCAGAGACAGACAGAGATGAGTGTTAACTTGGGCAGGTAATACAGTGTCAAATCTTATCAAGGTATATAGACCAGGGATATGCAAACAGTGGTCTGGGGGGAAAAGTCTTATAAAGTTCTGACCTTAGGGAAAATCCACCCAGAAATGGCCCATAACATTTCTAGTATCTCAGATTATTCTGGCAGTTCTCACAGGGACTTCATTGGGAGGTATGTTTGACATGCTTTTTACATTTTAAATCACTTTTATTTTATTTATTAAAGTAGCCGTTTTATTCCCTTTTTAGCCCTTTACATGCCTCCTGTAAGACCTTATGATCCATTAACCGTACATGATACAGACAACATCTTGATGCAATTATACTCATTGTAGTGTGCTCGAAAATATGGAGTATGTCTAGATTCTGAAATTGTTGACATTAATTCTCATTCATATTTTGGAGCACCACGACACCAAGATGTTGTCTGTATCATGTACGGATCACAAATCAAAAGCTTTTACACGAGGCAGGTACAGGTCTAAAAGGGGCTTAAATGGGCACTTTCATCTCAATGAAAAAAAATGTTTGCGATACAAATGTAAAAAGCATATCAAACATCCTTCCACACAGTGAAGTTCCTATGTGAGAATTTCCAGAACAATCGGATACCAGAAGTATTTCTGGACCTTCCTGGCGTGGACCTTGCCTGGTTGCCTTAGCAGTCAGAATTTAAACGCCAAACTCTGTTAGATGCACATCCAAGAATGGCCACCAACCAAAAAGTTAATGAGCAAAATTCTTCCAATTAAATTCACATGTAAATAGCGCGTCATTAATATTTGTAGTACATGATTAATTACATTACAACTCTTTACTTTCTTAAAACATCATTTGAATACATCAGTTGTTTACAATGACAAAAACAAACAATGGAGTAATCAAGCCTGACTTTTGGGGTTATGATAAGGAGTGGTCAGCGAGGGGCTGGGGGGTGTGGTCAGCGAGGGGCTGGGGGGTGTGGTCAGCGAGGGGCTGGGGGGGTGTGGTCAGCGAGGGGCTGGGGGGCTGGGGGGGTGTGGTCAGCGAGGGGCTGGGGGGGGGTCAGCGAGGGGCTGGGGGTGTGTGGTCAGCGAGGGGCTGGGGGGGGGTGGTGTGGTCAGCGAGGGGCTGGGGGTGGTGTGGTCAGCGAGGGGCTGGGGGGGGGTGTGGTCAGCGAGGGGCTGGGGGGTGGTCAGCGAGGGGCTGGGGGGTGTCAGCAGGGTCAGCAGGGGGCTGGGGGGTATGGTCAGCAGGGGGCTGAGGGGTGTGTGGTCAGCAGGGGCTGGGATCAGAGGGGGCAGGGGGGTGTGGACAGAGGCTGGGGGGTGTGGCCTCTGACCTGGAGGTAGAAGGCAGCTCCCGGTTTAGACAGCTGGCTGAGGAAGTGATCGTGGAAGCCAGTCCGTAGGATGTCTTGAGCATACGTCTCATAGGGGTCGAAGGCCAGCTCCTGGAAATAAAAAATATGAAATGTCATGTTTTAGGACAATGGCCACAGCCATAGGGTGTAAGTGGGGTCTGTGAATGACAAGGAACCTTGCCTGGGACCTGAAGACTTGTGTTAGCTACCTGGGCTAATGTCTCGGTCCTGAGCTTAAGCTCGGCAGACTAACAGTGTTGTGGTGCACAAGAGCAATGTATTTTCAGACACAGGTTTAAGTGTAACAGAAGTGGTTTGTGTAATGAGCAACCTTCACTGGTACCTGAAGACTCATGTTAGCTCCCCAAGCTAATGCCTAAGCTTTAGCTCAGTCTTTGGGTGCCCAGGAGCAATTTATTTGCAGAAACAGCACACACACCAAAACAATATATACGCGTGTAAACACACACACACACACACACACACACACACACCTCCACAAAAACACACTTTTTTGCAGACAGCAATTTCTTACCACAGACAGCTTCACACACACCTACCTTGGCCAGGTCTTTGAAGCAGCTGCCCACCACAAACAAGCTGGGCACCCCCCCCCCCACAAACACACACCCACCCACCTCGGCCAGGTCTTCGAAGCAGCTGCCCACCAGCGGGTGTGGGCTCCCCTCATCTGTCATCTCCACCGTGTCTTCAATGAGGCCCAGCAGCTTGAGGGTGACCTCGTGGATGTCCACGATGCGGCTGAAGATGTTCTCCACATCCTGCAGGGTAGTGTAGAGAGCGACGTGTGAGAATAGAGGGATGGTGATGGAAAGATGGGTGGAAGGGGGAGATGGGGAACAGAGTAAAGCAGGAAGGCGGCAGTAGAGAAGTGAGAGCGGTGATAGAGAGGAGGAAAAGGAGTGGAAAAAGGCCAGAGTCAAAAAAAAGTCCTGATGGAAGACCATAGATGCGCAAGTGTGTACGCGAGGGTACCTCCATCACTACTCACATGGTGGGAGAAGAGCTTGGCGTCGGAGGCGATTGGCTCGCGGAACACCTTGATGATGAGGTTGAGGTCGCGCAGGTACTGTCGGACCTCTGCCATGAAGGTCTTGACCAGGTCGTAGTAGGTCTGCTCCTCGCTGGTGGACGGCTCCTCGTCCATCAGGGGGAAACCGCTGATGTCCTCCTCATCCTGGTGGAACATGTCCATCAGAACCTGGAGATGAGGGGGAATAGAAGTGGCCAGAGACTTATTCTTAACAATTACACAAAGAGTGTTCCGGACCACTTTTTGCTCCCGAGTGGCGCAGCGGTCTAAGGCACTGCATCTCAGTGCAAGAGGTGTCACTAAAGTCCCTGGTTCGAATCCAGGATGATCACATCCGGCCGTGATTGGGAGTCCCATAGTGCAGGGCACAATTGGCCCAGCATCATCCGGGTTTGGCCGGGGAAGGCAGTCAAATATGAATTTATTTTAAACTGACTTGAAGAGTTAAATAAAGGTTCAATAAAAATAAAATTCATAGATTATTCAATACCAGGTTGGAGTCAATTCCATTTTAGTTCAGTCAATTCAGGGAGTAAACTGAAATTCCAATTTTCTTCAGTCATTTTCTGTAAAGAAAACATGGAATTGGAATTTCAGTGTACTTCCTGAATTGAAATGGATCCCGAGAGACCCAAGCTTAGAAACATGCATGCGCACACACGCACAGGCGAACAAAAGCGGGCACACATTCTCCCTCATTCAGCTGGCATTCTTCATCAGCTTACGTTCACAAATGACCCTACGGACTCCAGCTTTAGTTGTATATTGGCCAGTCAGTGTGGTTCCTGAAACTTCTCACCATCACACGCCACCAGCCATACAACAACAGTTACAAGACAATCTAATATCAGTCATAACAACATAAAAAGGGGGCCAATCTGGGATTGGAAAACTAGAAATTGTTTATTGGCACATACGGCCAGTGATGTCCTGCTGGGAGATCTCATAGTAGCGGATGTTGAAGATCCTCTTCATAATGCATTACAACACACTGTGAAGCACAACACAGGTGTTAACTCTCACCTTATCGGCACACATGGCCACGGTGATGTCCTGCTGGGAGATCTCGTAGTGGCGGATGTTCCTCACGTAGTTCCCTGCCAGCTTCAGGATGTCTGCTGAGATGTACTCCAACACGGCCACGATGTACACCGACACCTGGTGGTCAATCTTGTACCCTAGTACCTCCTGAACAAGGGAGAGGGATTATGGGAAAATGAGTCCACCACGTACACATATACCTACTGTGTACTGGCGGTCTTGTACCCTAGTGCCTCCTGAACATGACCCAGGAAGAGAGGAATCATGGGTAAAAAGCAGGGTCAGTGTGGTTTGACTACTGTACAATCTGACCACTGTACTTTCAAACTAGTGTAAACGGTGCAGGCCTGAATGGTACACAGAACACAGAAAGCGCAGGGTAAGATTTCCTTTATGCGTTTTAGTTACCGGTACATCATTGAACAGTAATTGGGCACAATGGGTACTTTAAATACTAATTAAGTCATGTATTACGGTTAATGCAAGGCTCAGAATTATATAACCGGTGTTGTTAAAATTATGTCAATCAAGTAATTCTGTTGTTGCTGCACATCAGTATGTGTATTTCTAAAACAGAGCACTACCAGCTCATAGCAAAAAAATGTCTAAAGAATATAGGTGGAATATTCTTATCAGGTATCCAATAAGAGACATGTTTTTTTAAAGGTTGCTTGGTCACTCAAAGCATCTATATGGTTAGGTGTTAGTTCGCATTCTAAAATGTGAATCCTATCCTTCCTTATTTAAAAAGGGGGCAATATGTAAAAGAATACAACAAAAAGTGCAAAAAAGTTGAGGCCTAAATTAAGTAAATCTTTGCATCTCGGCCTCCTTGGAATTTTCCCTTTCATGGTTTGAGTGAGAGTACCATTTGAACTCTACAGCCACCATTCATTCTAGCCTGAGCGCAAACCCTCATATTGGCTTTCGACATTTCTCCATACCCATCCCACAGCTTTTTACCAAAATGTGTTATTGTTTCAACTGCATATCGCCCCTTTAATATCATCTCAATTAAATTATTTGGCATGGGTGAATACATTTAGTTAAGCATCACAGGTTCATGGATTTTCAATAAGTGACCAATTCCACAAAATAGTTAAATGTCTCCCTCTATTGGTCAGTATAGGTACTGTGAGAAGTGGCCAATACCGAAACAGAACATTTTTGACAAAGAACACACAAAATATTGATTTTGTTTATTGAATCACGTTAAAAGCGGTTCAATCAATACTTTGTCTGTTTCATAACATTTTTTTCTGAAGTGGAGAGCACAATTCCTCCTTTGGCCGCCTTTCCTTCCAGTTCTCTGCTGCCAATGACTGGAACGAATTGCAAACATCACTGAAGCTGGAGACGTATATCTCCCTCACTAACTTTAAGTATGAGCTGTCAGAGCAGCTTACAGATCATTGCACCTGTACATAGCCCACCTGTAAATAACCCACCTAACTACCTCATCCCAATATTGTTATTTATACATTTTTGCTCCTTTGCACCCCAGTATCTCTACTTGCACATTCATCTTCTACACATCTGTCACTCAAGTGTTTAATTGCTAAATTGTAAATATTTCTCCACTATGGCCTATTTATTGCCATACCTCCCTAATCTTACCTCATTTGCACACACTGTATATATACTTTTCTATTGTGTTATTGACTAAGTTTGTTTATTCCATGTGTAACTCTGTGTTGTTGTTTGTGTCACACTGCTTTGCTTTATCTTGGCCAGGTCAGTTGTAAATGAGAACTTGTTCTCAACTGGCTTACCTGGTTAAATAAAGGTGAAACACATGTTTTTAAAGATATCAGTAACTGGGCTCTGTTCAGGAGGATGTAACATTACAACACTTTCAGATATATTGTGTAGAACAGCTAGAACGGATGCATAAATGAATACTTGACAGACAGTCCTGTTTGCAACATTCAGGACTTTTTACTGTGCCCTCAGAAAGTACTCACATCCCTGGACTTTTTCCACATTTTGTTGAATTTTGATTGTGTCACTGATCAATACACAACACCCCATAACATCAAAGTGGAATTACGTTTTTAGAAATGTTTACATATTCATTTTTAAAAATGTAATGCTGTAATGTCTTGAGTCAATAAGTATTTAACCCTTTTGTTTATGGCAAGCCTAAATATGTAAAAATGTGCTTAACAAGTTACATAATAAGTTGCATGGACTCACTGTGTGCAATAATAGTGTTTGATATGATTTTAAAACGACTACCCCATCTCTGTCCCTACACATACAATTAGTAAGGTCCCCCAGTCGAGCAGTGAATTTTAAATCACAGATTCAACCACAAAGACCAGCTAGGTTTTCCAATGGTTCGCAAAGGGAACCTATTGGTAGACGGGTAAAATAAAAATATAAAGCAGACATTGAATATCCCTATGAGAATGGTGAAGTTATTAATTACACCTAGGATGGTGTATCAATAAACACAGTCACTTCAAAGATAGAGGCATCCTTCCTAACTCAGTTGCCGGAGAAGAAGGAAACCGCTCAGGGATTTCACCATGAGGCCAAAGGTGATTTTAAAACAGTTAAGAGTTTAATGGCTGTAATAGGAGATAACTGAGGATGGATCAACATTGTAGTTACTCCACAATACTAACCTAAATGACAGATCGAAAAGGAAGCCTGTACAGAATAGAAATGTTCAAAAATATGCATCCGGTTTGCAGTAAGGCACTAAAGTAATACTGCACACAATGTTGCAAAGAAATTAACTTTATGTCCTGAATACAAAGCGTTATGTTTTGGGAGAATCCAACACATCACTAAGTACCACTCTCCATATTTTCAAGCACGGTGGTGGCTGCATCATGTTACGGATATGCTCAACTCCGGCAAGGACTTGGGAGATTTTTGGGGATAAAAAGAGTATAGGAATATAGCTAAGCACAGACAAAATCCTAGAAGAAAACTTGCTTCAGTCTGCTTTCCAACAGACACAGGGAGACAAATTCACCTTTCATAAGGCCACATATACACTGAAGCTGCTTAGCAAGACGACATTGCATGTTCCCGAGTGGCCTAGTTACAGACCGATTTTCAAGAAGATTTTGACAAGACTTGAAAATGTCTGTCTAGCAATGATCAACAACCAACTTGACAGAGCTTGGAGAATTTTTTGAATAATGGGAAAATATTGTACAATCCAGATGTGCAAAGCTCTTAGAGACTTACCCAGAAAGACTCACCGCTGTAATCGCTGCCAAAGGTGATTCTAACAAGTATTGACTCAGGGGGTTGAATACTTATCTAATCAAGATATGATTTGATTTTGTTTTTACTTTGACATGAGTATTTTGTGTAGATCCTTGACAACAAATGAAAAATGTTTTGGGGAAAATAAAGTCAAGGAGTGTGAATACTTTCTGAAGGCACTGTACATCACTGAATACACCCAGCATTTTCAAAGCCTGACGAATGTACTTGGCGCTAAAGACCTAGGCTACATCCTGACCTTCATTATGATTGGTCTAGCCACCAGGGTCATGTTCAGTAGGCGCAAAACGTTTTGAAACAGCTACAAACTACCTGAAATCAGGGTCCAACGTTAACCTTTTCTTTGTAAATGCATTAAGGTCATGCAGGGCCTAGGTTGATATGCTTGGTCTGTATATATTCAGTTCGTAATAGGCTACATTTGGTTATTATGGTAATACTGTATTAAAAAAACAATATAATTTAGCAATGTAGACATTGTATTATTTTTGCTAGTATGTTCACTATTGAAGTTTTACTTTTGTAAACCCCTTTCCCTAAAATAAATAAGCTTAGCGAGTAGTACTCTGGACAGCTCATATGTGAAGGCATCAAGTCATGTAGTGAGAGCGCTCAAGAAGTTCTGACTAGCGAGGAGCGTGGTTGAATTAACGGCCAATCATTTTGCTCAAATACAAATAACATGACTTTTCAGAGTGTAGTTTTCAATGGTTTTCAATAGCAGACTGACTCAGCAGGTAAACTGGAACAACAATATGCGCTGAGAAGATACTGCCTCAACATGTTTTTACTGGCCAGCGGGCCATCAGCAATGTCAGATCCTGCTGAAAGTGTCCAGTAAGACACGTTCATTTTCGCTTTCCATTTCAAATTGCTTTGCCCTACTGAACATGACCCAGAGACATTTGGGATGATGGGTTACCTTGAGCAGCGGGTGGATCTTATCCACTGGCAGGGCCAAAGGATTCCTCCTCTTCCTCTTTTCGATGGCTGCCTGCGCGTCGGCGATAGCCCACTTATCGATAGGGTGAGGGAAACTCTTCTGCACTCGCTCCTGAGGGGAGGAAAGGAGGGACGTGTGAGGGAGATTGAGAGCCCTTCAATAGTGTAATAGTTTTGACCAGAGCCCTATGGGCCCTTGTCAAACGTAGTGGACTACGTAGGGAATAGGGTGCCATTTGGGCTGCAGTCCGGCCTTATCTCTTATTTACTTGAATTACATATTTCCTGGTCCTCTGTTGATGCTGCATCAATAGGCAAAGCAAACATGTCTTCGTTCACTGGGGGTAAACATGACTCCTCCTCCTTCAAACTGCCCTATGACACTTGACATAAGCATTTCCATGCGTTCACCATTGTTTTATTGTCGCAGACGTTTCACATGGGACTTTTCCCTTAAAAAAGGGACATCTATAGGTTATGTCAATGGGAGGGCGGGTGCATGACATGTACATGTCAAGTGTCATGTCACACTTCTGCTGCAGGCACTACCAGGATGTCCCTCCCTTGATGTATGAGTTAGGTAAAGAGTTCATTCAACTCTTTAAAAACAAAGGGTGAGAACTACAAAATACATCCACAGTTAACGGAGGACATCTTCATAAGCACTACATAAAAAGTCATAAGCGCTTATGTCAACAACTTCAAGTTGACATAGGCTTTCTGAGGCCTAGGCATTTACAAAATGTTTGTGTTGTATATTTGCGGGAATCAAACATTTATTTTGTGCTTACAAAAGGTATTAAGGAGCTCTTTATGAATGCGTTATGTAGTCCTTATGTAGGGTACATACATAGTACACAAACAATACAAATTTCACACAATCCGTTGGATTCAAATGGGTCACAAATTACAATATACACAAGCACAAATGAGTGTGGTCAGTCACCAACCCAGGCAGGCCAAGGGTTAAAGTTCATACAGACAGGGTCACAGGGAGAGGTCAACAGAAAGAGAGAGCACAGAACTAAGGGAGGAGTAAACATGGTACAAAGAGACCACATATCCATGGTTTGACTTTACCATGCCCCATGGTTAGGGCCATTGACCGTAAAAAGCACCTGCGGATTTCACGTGATCCGTCTGCTAGCAAAAAATGAGTCAAGGTGGACAAAACAAAAACAAGAGGTGAAAACAGGTTGGCCATCTAAAAACATGGACAGAACAAAGCAAGATGTCAGATGTTTTCTGCATTAGCTCATGTCAGTTATCATTGTAGAAAAGCAACAGTGTGATGCGCAAGAAAACGTTCTACTGTTCAATGACATAAAATAAAACAAGATATGGGAATGCTGTGAGTTCTGTTCAAATGATTGTCAAAGCAATACAAGTCAAAATACATGTCCGTAAATAGCTTAACTTTTCTACCGGTCACTTTGTAAATGGATTGGATTGGATTTGTAAGAATACAAATGAAAACTGAGTTTTATCTCAGTGCAAAACAAACCGTCTAAAGTACACAATGACCTGAGCTTAAAAGAAATCCACTTCAAAAACACTGATAATTTCCCCTTTTTGGGTGGGCACATAAAATCCACATCCTCTTTTACTGCAACCCTGACTTCACCAGCTGTCGATAAAAAGTGTGCTAACAGAATAAAATGAAGCGGAATGCTATGCTGTGACTGTGAGGGACATTAAAGCAGCAATCAGCAGTAGAAAGAGAAATGTAACCAACCAAATTCAGACAGTGCTATGGATGCAAGGACTGGCCATCCATGATATCAACATTATAGTTTTAACCATGTCTTGAGGCTATATAGTGTTTGTTTACACACATTGGAGTAAAACAAGCTTATATTTTGGCTTCTGATGGGGTACGACAGTTGAACTAAGCTCATGAAGCATTTATAAATTATATTCTTCAAGAATTATTACGTACAAATCATTCATTTAAGTCCTAAAATTGATGTATACTGAAACCAAATATAAAACACCTAAATTTCAACAATTTATACGATTTTACAGTTCATAAAAGGAAATCAGCCAATTTAAATGTATATTAATTAGGCCCTAATCTAAAGAGTTCACATGACTGGGAATAGATACAGTGGGGCAAAAAAGTATTTAGTCAACCAATTGTGCAAGTTCTCCCACTTAAAAAGATGAGGCCTGTAATTTTCATCATAGGTAACACTTCAACTATGACAGACAAAATAAGAAGAAAAATCTAGAAAATCACATTGTATGATTTTTAATGAATTTATTTGCAAATTATGGTGGAAAATAAGTATTTGGTCACCTACAAACAAGCAAGATTCCTGGCTCTCACAGACCTGTAACTTCTTCTTTAAGAGGCTCCTCTGTCCTCCACTTGTTACCTGTATTAATGGCACCTGTTTGAACTTATCAGTATAAAAGACACCTGTCCACAACCTCAAACAGTCACACTCCAAACTCCACTACGGCCAAGACCAAAGAGCTGTCAAAGGACACCAAAAACAAAATTGTAGACCTGCACCAGGCTGGGAAGACTGAATCTGCAATAGGTAAGCAGCTTGGTTTGAAGAAATCAACTGTGGGAGCAATTATTAGGAAATGGAAGACATACAAGACCACTGATAATCTCCCTCGATCTGGGGCTCCACGCAAGATCTCACCCCGTGGGGTCAAAATGATCACAAGAACGGTGAGCAAAAATCCCAGAACCACACGGGGGAACCTAGTGAATGACCTGCAGAGAGCTGGGACCAAAGTAACAAAGCCTACCAGTAACACACTACGCCGCCAGGGACTCAAATCCTGCAGTGCCAGATGTGTCCCCCTGCTTAAGCCAGTACATGTCCAGGCCCGTCTGAAGTTTGCTAGAGAGCATTTGGATGATCCATGAGAAGATTGGGAGAATTTCATATGGTCAGATAAAACCAAAATATAACTTTTTGGTAAAAACTCAACTCGTCGTGTTTGGAGGACAAAGAATGCTGAGTTGCATCCAAAGAACACCATACCTACTGTGAAGCATGGGGGTGGAAACATCATGCTTTGGGGCTGTTTTTCTGCAAAGGGACCAGGACGACGTAAAGGAAAGAATGAATGGGGCCATGTATCGTGAGATTTTGAGTGAAAACCTCCTTCCATCAGCAAGGGCATTGAAGATGAAACATGGCTGGGTCCTTCAGCATGACAATGATCCCAAACACACCGCCCGGGCAACGAAGGAGTGGTTTCGTAAGAAGTGGCCTAGCCAGTCTCCAGATCTCAACCCCATAGAAAATCTTTGGAGGGAGTTGAAAGTCCATGTTGCCCAGCAACAGCCCCAAAACATCACTGCTCTAGAGGAGATCTGCATGGAGGAATGGGCCAAAATACCAGCAACAGTGTATGAAAACCTTGTGAAGACTTACAGAAAACGTTTGACCTCTGTCATTGCCAACAAAGGGTATATAACAAAGTATTGATAAACTTTTGTTATTGACCAAATACTTATTTTCCACCATAATTTGCAAATAAATTCATTAAAAATCCTATAACGTGATTTTCTGGATTTTTTTTCTCATTTTGTCTGTCATAGTTGAAGTGTACATATGATGAAAATTATACAGACCTCTCATCTTTTTAAGTGGGAGAACTTGCACAATTGGTGGCTGACAATACTTTTTTGCCCCACTGAATGCATCGGTTGGTCAAAGATGCCTGAAAAAAAAAAAGTAGGGGCGTGGATCAGAAAACCTGTCAGTATCTGGTGTGACCACCATTGGTCTCATGCAGCGCGACATCTCCTTCGCAGAGTTTATCGGGCTGTTGATTGTGGCCTGTGGAATGATGTTCCACTCCTCTTCAACGGCTGTGCGAAGTTTTTTGATATTTGCAGGAACTGGAACACACTGTCATACACGTTAATCCAGAGCATCCCAAACGTGCTCAATGGGTGACATGTCTTGTATTCAGGCCATGGAAAAACTGGGACATGCTCAGCATCCAGGAATTGTGTTCAGATCCTTACGACATGGGGCCGTGGATTATCATGTTGAAAGCACTCCACACTGCCCTTTCCCACCTGGACAAATGGAACACCTATGTGAGAATGCTGTTCACTGACTATAACTCAGCGTTCAATACCATAGTGCACACAAAGCTCATCACTAAGCTAAGGACCCTGGGACTAAAACACCCTCTGCAACTGGATCCTGGACTTCCCGACGGGCCGCCCTCAGGTGGTAAGAGTAGGCAACAAAACCATCTGCCACACTGTCATGAAGAGGGCACAACACCTATTCCCCCTCAGGAGATTGAAAAGATTTGGCACGGGTCCTCAGAATCTCAAAAGGTTCTACAGCTGCACCAGAGACTGGTTGCATCACTGCCTGGTATGGCAACTGCGCGACATCCGACCATAAAGCGCTACAGAGGGTGGTGCGTCACAGTTTCACACGGTTTCTCTGTACATTCAAATTGCTATCGATAAAATGCAATTGTGTTCATTGCAATTGTGTCACCCTGGTGAAGACAGCGACCATGCAGATGAGCTTCCCGGAGACGTTTTCTGACCGTTTGTGCAGAAATTCTCCAGTTGTGCAAACCCAAAGTTTCATCTGCTGTGCGGGTGGCTGGTCTCAGACCATCCCGCAGGTGAAGAAGCTGGATATGGAGGTCCTGGGCTGGTGTGGTTACACGTGGTCTTGCAGTTGTGAGGCCGTTCGGCGGTACTGACCAAAAACTTTAAAACGACATCGGGGGCGGCTTACGGTAGAGAAATGAACATTCAATTCCCTGGCAAAATCTCTGGTGGACATTCCTGCAGTTAGAATGCCAATTGTACACTCCCTCAAAATTTGAGACATCTATGGCATTGTGTTATGTAACAAAAGTGCACATTTCAGAATGGCTTTTTATTGTCCCAAGCACAAGATGCACCTGTGTAATGATCATGCGGTTTAATCAGCTTCTTGATATCCCTCACCTGTCAGGTGGATGGGATTATCTTGACAAAAGGAGAAATGCTCACTAACAGGGATGTAAACAAATTGTTGCACAGCATTTGAGAGAAATACGCTTTTTGTGCATATGGAAAATGTCTGGGATCTTTTATTTCAGCTCATGAAACATGGGACAAACACTTTACATGTTGCGTTTATATTTTTGTTCAGTGTAGCAAATGCTGATTGCCCCTTTAAGTAGAAGTAGCCCGCATCACTGGTCAAGGGTCAGTTTATTTCCCAGATGATAGGTTTAAATGAGAGGATCATGGGAACAGTCGTCTGATCCTAGACCTGTGATTTAGAGGCAACTTCTACCTCGCCACAGTTCGTTGTTGATTCCATGAGGGACTCCAAAAGGGAAGGTCTGCTCACTGTTTTTCTGCTTCCAAACGTGATCTGTTAATAATAAAGATTAGACAACACAATCACAACGATTCAACTTAATTGTGATTGAAATGCGTTATCACCTTGACCTAAGCTTCAGTAAAAGATCACATTTGAGGGCAAAACAACACTGAGCAAACACTCCTATTTCTCTACGTAAAGGACCTGTTTGTCCAAAGCTGCTGCTATTGCTTTGGAAGTATGTAAAAAAATATATTTAAAAAAACTCTGTTTACACTGTAAAAAAGGGGTCAACAAGGTTTTTGGTCCAGACACTGTTGCACTATTGACGGAGATCCTTACCTCCACATCCTGCACGCTGCGTGGCTGTGCCTGGCAGAGCATGCTGAGCAGCAGTAGGATCAGCTCCTCAATGTACTGCAGTGCATCCTCCTGGGACGACAATTTGGGATGTACCTGGCTCAGCACCTTCACAGAGAGAGATGTGTATTAGTTCAGTATGAGTAGATTTTTTTTAAATCAGCTGTTAAAAAAAAGGTTGGATCGGCAGAATACGTGGTAAACATGTATTAGTTCAGTATAGGTTGAGTTGATTATCATTACACTTTTTTTTAAATCAAGTGTTAAAAAGCTTGAGGTGCATCTGACTCAGCACCTTCACACAGAAAGAGAGATGTGGCTAAGCTACTAGTTCAGTATAGATTCCAGCTGGGCCCAAACTGGTTGAATAAATGGTGTTTCCATGGAATAGAATCAACGTGGGAAAAGTAATCAACGTAAGGGAATTTAGAGACATGTTGAAATTTTTACACCCAACTTTGAACCTAAATCCAATAACAGTTCAAATGTTTGTTGATTTCACGTTAGTTGAGAACTCAAATGTAAAATCAAAACTAGACGGAGTGACGTCTATGTTCAAAAAAACCTTGGGCTGCGACTGGCGAGATATTTTCTAGTGTAGTATAGTTTCACACTTAGTCCTTTTTCAGACAATTTTTGTAAACTCAGTGCAGTTCGCTTAATTTGTTGTGCCGTGTGAACACTCCAAAGTAACTCGGACCCCTCAAAAGAGCCCCGAAACAAACCAAACAGACCATCGCGAGAGGTTGTCTGAATTCGGTTTGTTTGCTTGCCATTATTTCTGCACCACACACTAGACTACTGCAACACCATTTCCCCTGCCATAAGACCAATGTGCCACAAAAGAGAGAAGATGAGGTAACCCATTTACTTGACCTGCACGGTCATAACCATATCATGTCCTAACAGCTGACATAACACTGTCATGACACATATTTAGACCTGTTGTGACAGTGTTATTTCCTTGCTGTTATGAAACCTACATAAGAGTGGGAAGGAAACTTATTTGCAGAGAAAACTTATTTTAATAAATGTGGGTTCTGACACTTCAGGCTAGGGTCCTTTTTTCTCAATTTCCACCTGACTGACGTGCCCAAAGTAAACTGCCTGTTGCTCAGGCCCTGAAGCCAGATATGCATATAATTGGTACCATTGAAAAGAAAAAATGTTGGAGACTATAACACAAAAGATATGGTAGGAGAAAATCCATAGAAAAACAAACCAGAATTTTTTTTGAGAGAGAGCCTATACTATTACAATGGAAAGTATAGATAAATAATTAAATCTAGCTCCCAGAATGCAATTCCTATGGCTTCCACATGGTGTCAGCACCGTGTTCAACGTTTCAGGCTTGTTTCTTCCAAAACGAGTAAGAAATATGAGTTTTAGTACTGGGACACACTATTGGAAATTCATGTTTGGTCGCACGAGGAAGACAAGACACACCTGCTAATATCGGTTTCCTATTGAACATACTACTTTCCGTATGAAAAATTATAGTTGGATTACATTTTAGGGTATCTGAGTCAATAGAAACTTATTTAGAATTGTTTTAACAAAGTTACATATACATACACACACACACAACTAGGTTGGAGTCATTAAAACTCGCTTTTCAACCACTCCACAAGTTACTTGTTAACAAACTATCGTTTTGGCAAGTCGGTTAGGACATATACTTTGTGCATGACAAGTAATTTTTCCAACAATTGTTTAAAGTAAGATTATTTCACTGTATCACAATTTCAGTGGGTGAGAACTTTACATATACTAAGTTGACTGTGCCTTTAAACAGCTTGGAAAATTCCAGAATATTATGTCATGGCTTTAGGCTAATTGAAATCATTTGAGTCAATTGGAGGTGTACCTGTAGACATATTTCAAGGCCTACCTTCAAACTCAGTGCCTCTTTGCTTGACATCATGGGTAAAATCAAAAGAACTCAGCCAAGACCTCAGAAAAATAATTGTAGACCTCCACAACTCTGGTTCATCATTGGGAGCAATTTCCAAACACCTGAAAGTACCACGTTCATCTGTACAAACAATAGTATACAAGTATAAACACCATGGGATTGCGCAGCCGTCATACCGCTCAGGAAGGAGACGCGCTCTGTCTCCTAGAGATGAACGCACATTGGTGCGAAAGGTGCAAATCAATCCCAGAACAAATGCAAAGGACCTTGTGAAGATTCTGGAGGAAACGGGTACAAAAGTATATATACCAACAGTAAAACGAGTCCTAAATCGACATAACCTGAAAGGCCGCTCAGCAAGGAAGAAGCCACTGCTCCAAAACCGCCACAAAAAAGTCAGACTACAATTTGCAACTGCACATGGGGACAAAGATCGTACTTTTTGGAGAAATGTCTTCTGGTTTGATGAAACAAAAATATAACTGTTTGGCCATAATGACTATCGTTATGTTCGGAGGAAAAGGGGGGATGCTTGCAAGCCTAAGAACACCATCCCAACCGTGAAGCACAGGGTGGCAGCATCATGTTGTGGGGGTGCTTTGCTGTAGGACAGACTGGTGCACTTCACAAAATAGATGGCATCATGAGGTAGGAGAATTATGTGGATATATTGAAACAACATCTCAAGACATCAGTCAGGAAGTTAAAGCTTGGTCGCAAATGGGACTTCCAAATGGACAATGACCCCAAGCATACTTCCAAAGTTGTGGAACATTTGTGGGCAGAACTGAAAAAGCGTGCGAGCAAGGAGGCCTACAAACCAAACTCAGTTACACCAGCTCTGTCAGAAGGAACGGGCCAAAATTCACCCAACTTATTGTGGAAGGCTACCCGAAACGTTTGACCCAAATTAATACATTTAAAAGGCAAAGCTACCAAATACTAATTAAGTGTATGTAAACTTCTGACCCACTGGGAATGTGATGAAAGAAATAAAAAGCTGAAATAAATAATTCACTCTACTATTATTCTGACATTTCACATTATTAAAATAAAAGTGGTGATCTTAACTGACCTAAAACAGGGAATTGTTATTCGGATTAAATTTCAGGAATTGTGAAAAATTGAGTTGAAATGTATTTGGTGCATGTAAACTTCCGACTTCAACTGTGTATATATAGACATATTTTTTAAATGTACTCTTATTTTTTTTATTGTGTCTTCTGGTTTGCTTTATAAGGA
Source organism: Oncorhynchus nerka (assembly GCF_034236695.1). Classification (NCBI taxonomy): domain Eukaryota; kingdom Metazoa; phylum Chordata; class Actinopteri; order Salmoniformes; family Salmonidae; genus Oncorhynchus; species Oncorhynchus nerka. The sequence goes on along the minus strand of NC_088410.1, from coordinate 41,214,080 downwards.
ATTTGAAATAATTTATAATACTGAAGTAGATTTTAGCAATTACATTTACTTTTGATACTTACGTATATTTAAAACAAAATACTTTTACTCAAATAGTGCTTTACTGGGTGACTGACTTTTACTTGAGTGTTTTTCTATTAATAAGGCATCTTTACTTTTACTCAAGTATGATAATTTGGTACTTTTTCCCCACCACTGTAAGTAGGTATATATAGCGGTCTGAAATTCTGATGGGATGGCTTGTCCTGCACTTTGTAAAAACCCAGAGTGCATTCAGGGAATGTTGGAAAAAGCTTTTGGATCCTTTCTGAACTTGGCAAATGTGAATAAAGAGGACTCGGACCACAAAATAGGTGAAGTGAACTGGCGAGAGAGTTGAGTCCTCATTCAAAGGCAAGGGCAGTGTGAATACAAAGAGGATTTAGTATATATATATATATATATTTTTTTTTTTTTAAATACCCTTTGTAAAAATTTAAAATAAATGGAGTTTCTCATTTGGACCACTCGAATACAGACAGAATACAATAATAGTCAACTTTTTACTGAAAGTAGGCTAGACTTCACACTCTCTTTTGGTTGGATAGGATGCGGTGGAATATAATGTAATGAATAAAAAAGACAAATAGGCTTGTAGTGTGGCTCCCCTTTGGAAAAGCCCTCTAGATATGCATTTGCAAATTGCAATACAGCCAACGAGTATTAGGCCTACCTGATGAAATGCAAATTCAGAGTGCTGTGTTCACCAGTACCTAGTCTACTCAAATACATTCTTACTCTGGATAGGCCCATCTGCATTCCAGTCAAGTGCACTCCATCATAACAGTCACAAGTCACTGTGACCTACACGAGGAGTTCTTGCAGAACATACACATCATAACATAGACCTAAACTCCTTGAACACAGCCCATGGTTGGCTTTAAATCAAACACTAGACATAGGCTACATGATTATTGATGAAAGCTATTTTCCAAATCAATTCATATATTTTCAGCAGGAAATTGCTATTAAGTACTCATTATCCAAACTAATTTTGTGTTGACTACTGACAAACTTGTGCCCATTTCATGCAGTCACTCAATCAGTGACACACATGGCTAGAAAAAGAGATGACCAGCGACGAAGGGTTGTCGCTACGAACATAACTATAAAGACACATTATTCTAACGTTGAGGCCTACCTTTTGGTCCTGCATCTCCTAACCATCATCCATTGAGTTGGTACAAGACAACACATCAATCTTAACTTTACGGCTGGTAATGGGTCAAATACGTTAGGGAAAAAGTACACAATTAGGCTACTTGAGTTTAGGTTGGAATAAGCATACGTTTGCGGTTGTAGCTCGTGGAGTGGGACTACTGCCTCTAACTCTGTGTCCCTGGTAACTGACTGAGCCCAGTGACGAGAGCACAGCATAGACACTCCGGTCTCCTCAGTTCGCCTCGCCAGCCGAGGCCTCCTATCAGAGCATGACTAAGCAAGCTCTGAGAGTCTCTACTCCCCTCCTCCTCTTAGAGAGGGCACGGTCCTACTCAACTTGGCAGCTCTTCAGAGGCAGAGAGAATTACAAAGGGAGAGAGTGAGTGTGAGCGAGAGAGGGTGTTTTCTGAGGTCAGAGTGAAAAGATGGAGACCTTAGAAATAGAAAGTAAAACTATTTTTATGAATATGCCATTTAATTTTAAGGGAGAGACTGCATCAAATAGTAAACTAATCGGTAAAAATGGTGCAGAGTGAATAAAAGCAAAAAGGCGCAGATAGCGTGAAAAGCTAAATGAAAGGGAGGTAAGTAACAAGGGGACTATAACCTACAGCAGGGATCATTAAGATTTTTTCAACATGATTACTAATTATTTGGAGAGAGCAAATTGACTGCAAGAAGCCCAAATAGATGTATTTGACTAAAACAATACATTTCAAACCTTGCTTACATTTGTATGCAATTACACGTATCTCTCTATTAGGCATGGGAATACTGTGGAACAGATTACCTAAATTAAAATCACTTGGAGCTGATTTCCTGCTGTTAACAGTAATTTATTTCCAACAATTAAAATAAACTAAAAAACTAAATACAAACTCCAAAATACATACAGTACCAGTAGTTTACACATCTACTCAATCAAGGGTGTTTCTTTGTTTTGACTATTTTCCACATTGTACAATAACAGTGAAGAAATCAACACTATGAAATAATGCATATGGAATCATGTAGTAACCAAAAAAAGTGTTAAAATCAAAATATATTTGAGATTCATCAAAGTAGCCATCCTTTGCCTTGATGACAGCTTTGCACACGCTTGATACTTCATTGGAGCAAGAAATACGGTGGAAACCAATTCGAGCCCATGACAAATACCAATTCAACAAGCAAGTGACAAAACTTCAGATAGAAAGGCAGAGAATCGGAACATGGCGAAAATCGTACTGCAGCTGAAGTGCAATCTTCTCCCATCACAAGGCAAAGAAAACGCCCATCTTCTATGGAAATACAGAGGTTGCTGTACTGGGTCAATAAAGCCTGAATGTTCTCTAATGCCTCCATTTTACACACACACACGGCTCCTCAGTGGAGGACCATCCTCAGTGAATTTAATAGAAATAAAACTATACTAAATATATTCACCTCACCAAATAATTGATTAAAACACACCATCTTGCAGTGAAGGTCTACAGTAGCCTCAACAGCACTCTGTAGTGTAGTACCATGGTGTAGCTGGAGGACAGATAGCTTCCATCCTCCTCTTGGTACAATGACTTCAATACAAAACCTAGGAGGCTCATGGTTTTTCCCCTTCCATAGACTTACAGTCATTGTGATAACTTCCTGAGGACGACCTCCAACCTATCAGAGCTCTTGCAGCATGAACTAACATGTTGTCCACCCAATGAAAGGACCAGAGAATGACACTAAGTACTGAAAAAATAAACTACAGCTATCTAGCACAGAAGTGCCTAAAATGTGGTGAGTGGAAAGACAGTTGAACAGTTTTGAATATAAGTTTCTTACAAAACTAAGGAGAAGCAAGAGTGAGATTAAATATGGTTGTATGTTTATTTTTAAACTTTCACTTAGCTATCGAATGTAGCTAGCTAGTTTAGCCTACTCAAATAGAGAGGGATGCCATGTTAGCTTGCTGGCTATCCAACACTGGAACTCTTCCAAGTCAAGATTTTGATTTGATTAATTTATTGCCACCGGGGCCCACCAGTGTAACTGCTAAACTGCTTTCTGACTGTACGTTGTACTGCATGATTGTAGCCGGTTTACTAACACGTTAGTTCCAGTAGCTATGTTGACTATGACGGGACAACGATGTAGGCTGTGTATTGCGGCCAGCGGTCCTGATATGAAGGTTTGGCTTGGAAAGGTTTTTTCACCTGGTCAGACAGCTGATGTGTTGTGCACTGAAGTCGACAAGCAACAGGAAAAGGTGATAGGAGGAAAGCATGTTGATAGTTGCGAGAAGGAATTATATATACAACAAGCAAAGTGAGCATGCTATTTTTTTGGTGGCTGCTATGAATGTGAACTGTGTCTGATAAGGGGTGTATTGATCCCGCTAATTCGGTTGAAAAACGTTCCTTAAAACGGAAGCGGGATGAACATACATGAATTTGTACAATAGAAACTAATTTGTAACTGTTGGACTAATGATTACACCCTAGATCAGCTAGATGCAGGCAAGAGTGTGCAAGGCGGTATTGAGTCATTGGCTCGCACCTTGATTACTCAATTCTCTCGACCGGTGCACCTACGTTGTAAACTTTCACTCATTGGTACAGGGAAAATGTGAGTAGCATATGAGCCTAAAACTATCAACGTTAGATTGAGCTGGGTGAATGGAACATGAATGAGTCATCCACTATGCTGTAATTGAAAGACAATGCTCATAAACAAAGATCATCCTCCCTCATCTTAAACGGCAATGACCGTCACTGACACACACCTCTACCTACCTTTCTCACCTCGCGACGGAACAAACAGAGGTATTCATCTGTCGTGGGCATATACGTAGGTGCTTTCAGAAGTGTGTTTTGAGTGGGGAACGATCAAAGTCTAACAGGAGGTCCTGAGATAATGTAAAAGATGTAGCCTAGCCTGACACAAGGCTTGTGTTAGGCTACATCATGATTGCCAATGGGGGGAAAAAAATAGAAGATTGACTAGAAAGCTCTCCTTGAAGATAACCTGTATGCTGGAATACATTGCATGCTACAATTCTTTAGACCGTTTGATCAGACTTCTTCATTTGCGCTGCTTCCTTGTGAAGGCAAATGATAAATAAACAAAAAAGTGAAAACAAGTCTTAAAACCCATTATAATAAAGGTAATAATCATCTGAATAAATGAGTTGCAAATAAAATCTGCACACACACAAGATAAAATATGGAGGATAGGTTTATGGGAAGCTCCAAGAAAAATTGGAATAAAGGCTCATTATTCTAACTGAAAATTGGGGGCCAACTCAATACTTCCCCACAGAAACAATGCCTAAGGTGGACTTCAAATCAAAAAGTGTTGTGTGTTTTACATTGTCAAGCCTTGTCCTCACCTCCAGACATGTGTAGTAGAGCAGTGTGGTCCTCTGATAGACAACATCAAGTAAAGAGTAGAATGAAATACTTGATTTCAAATTCAAGGTCACTCTCCAACCCCAGGTTATGAGTGGACCGAGTGTCGTTCTAGAAGGAAGCATGGGAGTCTCAAATCCAGAGTAAGCTGATGATCCTATCATCTCTTCCCTCTGCTCAAACCTTCTCCAACCTATCTCCTGATTCTGCCTCCTCAACCCTCCTCTCCTCCCTTTCTGCATCCCTTGATTCTCTATGTCCCCTATCCTCCAGGCCGGCTCGGTCCTCCCCTCCTGCTCCGTGGCTCGACGACTCATTGTGAGCTCACAGAACAGGGCTCCGGGCAGCCGAGCGGAAATGGAGGAAAACTCGCCTCCCTGCGGACCTGGCATCCTTTCACTCCCTCCTCTCTACATTTTCCTCTTCTGTCTCTGCTGCTAAAGCCACTTTCTACCACTCTAAAGTCCAAGCATCTGCCTCTAACCCTAGGAAGCTCTTTGCCACCTTCTCCTCCCTCCTGAATCCTCCTCCCCTCCCCCCTCCTCCCTCTCTGCAGATGACTTCGTCAACCATTTTGAAAAGAAGGTCGACGACATCCGATCCTCGTTTGCTAAGTCAAACGACACCGCTGGTTCTGCTCACACTGCCCTACCCTGTGCTCTGACCTCTTTCTCCCTCTCTCTCCAGATGAAATCTCGCGTCTTGTGACGGCCGGCCGCCCAACAACCTGCCCGCTTGACCCTATTCCCTCCTCTCTTCTCCAGACCATTTCCGGAGACCTTCTCCCTTACCTCACCTCGCTCATCAACTCATCCCTGACCGCTGGCTACGTCCCTTCTGTCTTCAAGAGAGCGAGAGTTGCACCCCTTCTGAAAAAAACCTACACTCGATCCCTCCGATGTCAACAACTACAGACCAGTATCCCTTCTTTCTTTTCTCTCCAAAACTCTTGAACGTGCCGTCCTTGGCCAGCTCTCCCGCTATCTCTCTCAGAATGACCTTCTTGATCCAAATCAGTCAGGTTTCAAGACTAGTCATTCAACTGAGACTGCTCTTCTCTGTATCACGGAGGCCCTCCGCACTGCTAAAGCTAACTCTCTCTCCTCTGCTCTCATCCTTCTAGACCTATCGGCTGCCTTCGATACTGTGAACCATCAGATCCTCCTCTCCACCCTCTCCGAGTTGGGCATCTCCGGCGCGGCCCACGCTTGGATTGCGTCCTACCTGACAGGTCGCTCCTACCAGGTGGCGTGGCGAGAATCTGTCTCCTCACCACGCGCTCTCACCACTGGCGTCCCCCAGGGCTCTGTTCTAGGCCCTCTCCTATTCTCGCTATACACCAAGTCACTTGGCTCTGTCATAACCTCACATGGTCTCTCCTATCATTGCTATGCAGACGGCACACAATTAATCTTCTCCTTTCCCCCTTCTGATGGCCAGGTGGCGAATCGCATCTCTGCATGTCTGGCAGACATATCAGTGTGGATGACGGATCACCACCTCAAGCTGAACCTCGGCAAGACGGAGCTGCTCTTCCTCCCGGGGAAGGACTGCCCGTTCCATGATCTCGCCATCACGGTTGACAACTCCATTGTGTCCTCCTCCCAGAGCGCTAAGAACCTTGGCGTGATCCTGGACAACACCCTGTCGTTCTCAACTAACATCAAGGCGGTGGCCCGTTCTTGTAGGTTCATGCTCTACAACATCCGCAGAGTACGACCCTGCCTCACACAGGAAGCAGCGCAGGTCCTAATCCAGGCACTTGTCATCTCCCGTCTGGATTACTGCAACTCGCTGTTGGCTGGGCTCCCTGCATGTGCCATTAAACCCCTACAACTCATCCAGAACGCCGCAGCCCGTCTGGTGTTCAACCTTCCCAAGTTCTCTCACGTCACCCCGCTCCTCCGCTCTCTCCACTGGCTTCCAGTTGAAGCTCGCATCCGCTACAAGACCATGGTGCTTGCCTACGGAGCTGTGAGGGGAACGGCACCTCAGTACCTCCAGGCTCTGATCAGGCCCTACACCCAAACAAGGGCACTGCGTTCATCCACCTCTGGCCTGCTCGCCTCCCTACCACTGAGGAAGTACAGTTCCCGCGCAGCCCAGTCAAAACTGTTCGCTGCTCTGGCCCCCCAATGGTGGAACAAACTCCCTCACGACGCCAGGACAGCGGAGTCAATCACCACCTTCCGGAGACACCTGAAACCCCACCTCTTTCAGGAATACCTAGGATAGGATAAAGTAATCCTTCTCACCCCCCTTAAAAGATTTAGATGCACTATTGTAAAGTGGCTGTTCCACTGGATGTCTTAAGGTGAACGCACCAATTTGTAAGTCGCTCTGGATAAGAGCGTCTGCTAAATGACTTCAATGTAAATGTAAATGTAATGATCATGTGAATCAATATCGTTGATGACGATTCAAGCTCAAGTGAATTGACTCCAGATGTGCAACGTGGCCTTGTGAGCCCTAGCCCCACATGACCTCTTCACCTGATCCTGTGTCACTCTTGGCCCAGAGGTTTCCGATGACAACCAAGCTGGTGTACCCAGGTGCTCCTCCCTCAATCCCAACTCAACTCTGGTAACCAACCCTTGCCCATAGCCCTTTCCTCAAGAGTCTTAACAGAACTGAAGGGACCAGACAGATCTCCTAATCTGCAACCTATAGCACCTCTCCAATAGCACTTCCACCTGTCCAGGTCCTGTCAGGTCTGCGTGAATTATGTGGGAAGGGGCTAAGGGTTTATGAAAAGGGGTTAAAGAAGGAATCCGGGCCAGAGCTGCCCGTCCCAGGCAGGTGGGTGTGGTGGAGAGAAGGCCCTGGTTCCTGCATGCCAGACTAACCCAAAGCAATGCCAGGAATTTCATTCCCAGGAACCCCAGCCAGTGCGGGCCTGCACGGCACGACATGCAAATAGTGGGGATGTGCATCTTTCACATACAGGAACGATACTTTTTAGTTTGAAACAATTCAGTTTGATTTGAGAACGAATAAATGCAATTCAGTTCGATGCACTAACACATTCATTTTCCATTCTAAATAAAAATCTGCTCATGGAACTCATGAGCTGGGCCTCCCTGAGCTGAATCTGTCTGTTGATTTATGTGCGTGTGTCTGTGTGTAAAATGTCAGCACCTGAGCTGAGCCATAAGGGAGACTAGGCATCTAGAGGGGGGGCAATGGAGCCCCACTTCTAAAATCACCACCTGCTAAAATGACAAGTTAATTCGTGGATTAATTGTTTGAGCTAGTATTGTATCAATATTTATCATTTACAAATTAGCTATACTTTGAATTTCACCCCATCTCAAAATCTAATGGTTTTGACCATTTTTAAGTTTTTACAGAGTCACATTTTCTTCTCCTCTCGCTTCAACCATGCAGTGAGCCTCGCAAAAAGGATTGCGGTCCACGTTATGAACTTTACTCTTTATATATAGAAATGACCATATACAGACAAAACTATTGCTGATGGTGAACCTGAACAATCAAAATAAAATGTATTTTAAGCACTGTTTGGCAGGTAAATCCATGAGAGTTGTCTCCGGTAGCTTACTTGTATTCCCCTAAAACACCATTTTCAACAGTGCATAGATATCAATACCCAGCAAACACAGATTTTTAGTCAACTAATATAGCCTAATATCATGCAAGCCATTTTACTATATGAATGCTGAAGGTGCCGAGCAGATGTGCAATATCAGGAACAGACCGCCTACCCCACATTGGTCAGCGCCCAAAGCTGAGCACAGTTTGCCTAGGCTACTGATGATGTCTGGGGTTGTTTAGCATGCAAAATGACTTGTAGATCAATGACTGTCAACAGTCACACGCAGTTCGACACTGAAGGAGAGGACACCAGTTGTCACAAAAGATGAGGTAGTTAGTTTCGGAAGGTAGAAATAATTTAATACGATTCCCCAAAAATTGTGAACAGGTGATTTGTGAAGTTTTAATCGATTTTATGACCAGATGCAAGCTACATTTGGATCGGTTTGGGGTCCGCGGACCGATGTTAAACATTTGAATCGGGGACCGATGCATATCGGTGAATCGTCACATCCCTAGCAAACAGATTAGGGGAACAACAGAAAGAGGAATGGGGCACACCGTTTATATGGAAAATTGTGATTATTGCAGATGCTAGACTGATTAATTATCGCCAAAGAGTAGAGGCAAGATGCAGCATGTTTGGATGTTAAATGCCATTGTAATGTGAAAAGTCTTTGTAAGTACATATGGAAGAATCAGTGTGACATTTTCCATCACCAATTGAAGATAATGTCCATTGATGTTTAGCAGGGCTGGGAGAATATTAGGGGATATTCTAGACTACAGCTGTTTTTTTTTAAAAACCTGACCACAACTTATCCCCACAAAATGAACAAATTACTCTGTGCATAAAGTTTTAAAAAATCCAGCAGAGAACTTCAAAGACTTTGCAAACTCACGCCATTGGAAATTTGTGGGGAGGCTAAAATGAGGGCTTGCTCTTGACAAAGCTTTTCCTGGCAGGGCTGGCTAACCTGGCATCTTGGCTTTGGCAAAGCAAGCATATTTTTTAAATGGCATGACAAAACTGACCCTATTTCCCCATTTCATTCCACAGCAGAAACCTGAACAATGCTCATCCACTGGAGTGCATAGGTGATAGGCCAATGGCTAAATCAATAGGGTGAACAGAGGGTGTGTCAACTTTGAACGGCTCAATGAGGAGAAGCTGGTCTTGCCATGGGGCTCTTTTGAAGTCTTCCATAACCGCTCCTAGACTTGTTGACACAGCTTGAGCGGGGAAAGCAACACTTGAGGGATCCAATGGGGGTGGTTTGGAGGAGAAGGGGGTAAAAGCTTGTTGCAAAAATGTCCTTAATGCGACCCACTGGGGCTAAACCTCCCCTTCGTTGTCGCTCACTCCTGTTTTCTGCGAGGGCTGACTTGCTCTGACCTCATGCATTGGGCTACATTCCTGCCATGCCTGTGGCGTTGTATTGCTACAGCATCATCGCACTTTGGCATTTGCCGGCCCTTGCCAGTCTACACACAACAGGAATGCAGAGGCCATCCCCCCTCGTTGGGATTCCACATGTGCCAGTCATCCAAAAGTGGGACCTCGAGCAAAGACTTGAACTGTTTCTCTGTGGCATTCCTCCACAGTTCGTTCAATCTCCCACATAAGACCAACTTCTCAACATAACTCACAGTGTACCGTTTCTGCAGCGTTAGCTAAAAGATTAACCGAGGCATGTCAAAGGTAATTTTCATTTCCAGATTCATATCAAGCAGCACACTATCATTACATAATTCAGTCCTAGCTGGTCCATTAGGATGTTTTTCTTTCAGTAGGCTAGAATTCAGTTTCGGTATTATTAACCTACTGTTTAAGTATTGTTCTGATTCTTCTTCTTCTTCTTAGCATTCTCTTCGCCTGATCACTACCTCCGGTCCAACGTGACACAGAGGGGCTTAGGCTGGGCCTACCCCTTCATGTCAAACTCGCATTGTAAATTGGGATACTTATTGTGTTTGTTATTCAGGTGTCCTTTCATCTTGACTACTACCATTATATAGGCCCAATAGTTTTTCTGTTTAGGCCTAAATTGGTTGGTCTGGAGTGGTTTTAACTAAGAATGTTGCAGTGCCCAAACATGAACTAAATATATGCTAGTCATTGAAAACACTCATCTTAAGAAAGCACTGGGGTGAACAAATAAAAATGTAAAGAACATTTTTTTTAAAGAAACAATTTTCTCAACTGTCATTGTAACATCTCACTTGAGAGCTGTGACTGAAGTTCACTGACTCGGCATTCCCCTGCTTGCAGCATCTTGCTGAAAAACCCCACCCTAATCGCCTCACGCCAGCTATAGGCCTCTATTTACCAACACACACACACATGCAAACCAGGGAGGCGCTAGTCAGTGTTCACTCTGTGTAGACCAAGGTACCGTGTGTGGTGTGTCACTAAAATTTGCCCACATCAGACATGTTATTTCAAACCACCCCAAAGGTCTGTAAATCGCCAAAAACATGGCCACCACCTTCATGAGACTATATGAGGGCGTCCCAAAATATCGAGACTGAGTCAGAACCTACTTGAAAAAAGGTGCTGAGTCAATCTTGATGAGCTGTGACCCATGCAATGTTTCAAAACCTAATTTCTCTTCAAATACCTGACAAGTCTAGGTGTGCAATTTGCGTGTTCTTATTTTCTTTGGTAGGACGTAGAGTAAAGCAGTGTAGCACAACAACAATATAAAAAGATACTTATGACTAATCTAGAAACAACTACTGTAGTGTCAATGATGTTGTCCATGTAAATGGTCAAATAGTCATTTATTGGTCATGAATAGGCTATGACAGTCACCTCCACCAACATAGAATTTCCAAAACTGCCTTCAGGGACAAGAACAAACAAATGACTCGTTTCATGATGATGATTAGTACTACAATATTCAGGGTTGCTGCTAGCAAGTACTTTATTCTATGTCTGAAATTGAGGGCCCAGTTTCAACGTTACTATGGAGCCCGTCGCTTAGGAAAAAGTGATGCAGTTTTGCCGAGGGGGGGCGACGTTCTGTGAGCGTGACAGAGTCCTCCCCCACAGAAGCTTCCAGTTCCGTCACACTCAAACTGACACTGTGGACAAGATGTACATACAGTGACGCTGAGATAGCAGATACAGATACAAGGGGACGTTTTTAGGAATGGTGTAATGGATGGGGAACTAGTGACGTTCGAGTTTAGGTGAGGGAATCAAACAAAACCATTTGAGTCAAACATAGGGCTGTGTCATATAGAAGCATCGCGTCCCCACGGGTGCACCCCAATAATGAGCGGGGGGCAGTTAACAGTAATCGAAATGCAATGTTATCTTGGTACTATTAGCACACACAATCATCTCGCTACACCCGCAATAACGTCTGATAAATACGTGTATGCACCCAATACAATGTGATTTGACCAACCAAACCATGTGTCACTGGCAACATGGTGTGTTTTGACGTGGCACAATTAAAATGTTTGTTAAAAACATTAACGTTAATTAACGTTAGCTGGCTAGCTAATAATAGCCACTTTGCTTGTAATGCATACCCTCGCCGTCTAACGTTAATTTGTTCGCTTGGCACCTGCCAACTTCCTAGCTTACCTTGTTCAGGGAGGGTACCAACAGCCCCCGCCATTTCGGTGCGTTCTCCTCGCTGAAAAAGTCGTACTGAACCTGGGCCGCTTGCATGGCTTCAGCTGCCGGTCTTCGTGCGCTATCTTGCAGCCAGTGAGCGTTGTGTGTTCACGGCCACTTCTCACATCAAAGCAATATATAGTGTGGCCTGTGGTTGGAACTGAGAGGTGCAATATTCTGTGCGGCCCGCTGCCTCAGAATATCCACCAAATGAGCATTCCTCTACCAAAACAGTTAACAATGCGACCATTGCATCGGCAGTGTACAGATGTTGATGGCTGCTAGCTAGCCGTCTCCAGCTGCCGAAGCAAGTCGTTATCGTTAGCTAGCAGGCTTGCTCTTTCGGGACACCGAGAGTTTAAAAAAAGCTCAAAATGCACGAACCCAAAGATACTTCAAACGCTAACTAGCAAGCTTGCGTTACTTTGGCAGATGGACATTTTCCAAGTTCCGAACTGACGTTGTTGGTGGCAACAAATGTTACCCTAACTAATTTGGCAAGCTAGTAGTAGCTAGCTAGCAGCCGAGCTGGTGATGTTTACTAGCCGTAGCGGATCGATCCGAATCGGAAGATGGTTGGAGTAGTGGTGAACTAACTAGCAATATGTGGACAGTGGCGTAGCTGACTAGCTAGTATCCAACGTGGGAGTGAAGGTGTCACTTCACGTTTCGGGAAATGCGATACTGTTCGTCCTTTTCGGCCAGTTGAATCATTCCCTATATTTTGGGCAGAAAAAACCTCCTCGGTACAAAATCGCCCATTTTCACCGAATCTTCGGCAGGGTGGATATTGATAACCGTGTTATCCTCCATGAATGTATAATTTCCAAAACATGTCTTCAGACTATTTAGCCTTTTTGTTTGGTTATCGAGAAAACCAAGAATCCACGCAAAGGCTGGTTTTAATTACCAGTTTACCTTTGGTCAAAATTATTTATTTAGACGATTGTTATGACTCGGGTCGGGTGCAGTTGCTGGTAGAAGAATATTGCACAGGCGCAGATGATAGTTAATGACGTCGTTAGGGCTTGTTTACGATAATCATCGCGCCTGCCCACATTCGCAGATCTGTATACTATCTGAGAGCAATAATTAATTAAACGATAGCATGAAAAACATCGTTTGATGAGAAAGATCAATTGAAACCATTGCATACTCACATTGCAAACTCAATGTGCCTAGTCACATTACCTCTGTCACTCCAATATTCCTGCACATGTACATGTAGTATTGGAACTGACTTTAAAAATATTTTCTGTATTTAGTATGCTTACTTAATTACTTTTTTTCCTTCTTTTTTAAAAATCATTTCTCTTGTGCTTTTTTACTAGTAATACATTGTTCTGGATTATTGCGTTGTTGGGTTGAGTTTGCAAGAAAGACATTTCACTGTACTTGTGCATGTGACGTTAAAACACGAAACTTCAAACATACCAACGATGCATGTGAACTAGTGCTAGTTTTGTGCGCACGCGGTGGGGTCGCAGACTTGACGAACAGAGCCCAGAGAAAACATAATGGAAAGCATTCATCTTTTTGTGGAGACTTCCCAAAGCAGACACCTCCACTAACTAACTGGGTTTGAGCAGTTCATGGTATAGTAAGCATTCCCAATGTTCAAAATACACATCTACATCTTGGCAGAAATGATTCCATAGGTTTAATAGGCTTAAAAAGACATATACCCACTAAAATGTCAGAGAAAAAGATTAGACTTTCTTATTTTTTTTCTATAGCTCATCAGTCAATGAATGTATCCCTTCGTGAGTTAAAATGTTTAATATGTAACATGTCCAAATATAGCAGTTGTACAGGCGAAATTAAGCAATTTTATTTTACAATATTTACATGACACAAAAGCAATATGGAAAGAAACCAAGTGAGAAGATCCTTATACTTCATCATACCGTCTAAAATTTTGGAGAAAAATAACAGGCTTCCTATGGCTCATCAGTCAATCAATTTAGCCCATCGTGAGTTAAAATGTTTAATATGTAACATGTTCGAATATTAGCAGTTGTACAGGCACAATTAAGCAATTTTATTTTACTGTATGTACATGACACCAAAGCAATATGGAAAGAAACCAAGTCAGAAAATCCTTGTACTTCATCATACCCTCCTTTAGTTGTGTAAGCTACATGGAGTCAGCAAATCACATTTAGTGTTACATGTTCAATTTGGCCCCACATATTCCCGATGACTCCCCAATGCATGAGGTAGAGGCCTTACTATGACGCCCAAACACCAGAACAAACCATATGAACAATGCAATTTAGCAAACATTCAACATTCAACTCATTGGCCACCATACGGAAAAAGATTCTAAGATGGTACAACTGCCCAGAGTCTCTTCAGTTTGAATGCAGTTTTAACAACAGCGTTGGCGTATATGTAAAAAAAAAAAAAACCTTATATTGCCTGGTTAAATTTGTCTGAGTTAAAAGTGTGTAGTATGATGTTGTTTAATGCACTCATGCAGATACTTTGTTATAAGCACAACTTAACCATGCCTTAAATGTAAGAATAAAGTGTTTTATTGCGTACAACTATGTGCAAATTTCACAACCAGTGCATATCTGAGAATTGACAACTTTCTATGGGGTTGGAATTAAAGTGTGTGAAAATAAAATGACATTGCATATGGCTTCATATCAAAACGAGTCTAACATATTTTAAAAAAGGCAACACATGATCAAAATGAACAGACACTTTGCTCTTTGACATCCTACCACTTTTGGAAAATTACATTAGTTGACAAGCCCTTAAAAGTAGTACCCCACATTGATTAGGCAACAACTCTTTATATCTCTTAAGTTGGGGGGCAACTTTACAAAATATATGCAGCATGGTTATCTACATGACATACTTATAGTGTACAATCTCAATATTCTATTTACATTAATTACAAACACATCGGTCAAGCACTTGTCAGGTAAGGATGCATGCTCTCAGAAGTTGGTCAATATTGAAATAGTGTGATATCCAGGAATGTGGGTTTGTGTTACTATAAATGTCGACTTACAATTCAAATCATAAGGTTCAATTAAAAACCGGACATATCCAAGGTCGCTTGCTCGATGAATAGTCCGATTGCAATTCCTTGGTCTCAGATGCAGAGTCAGACATGTCCTCCTCATCATAGTCTGTTCCCATCAGGGATGGGGTCAGTTCCATAGTTTAATTTCAGGACATGAATTCCAATTTAATAATAGAAAAATAAACCTAATTGCAATTTTCAATGAATGAATTTCATTCAGATTTATAACCTCTTAAAATGTAACTGAAACCAATCCTGGGCCATGTTCATTAAGGCATACAATGAAATAATGTTTTGCAACCGACAATGAAACTAAGGTTTCTTATTGGACAGGTTCAGACTGTACATCCCTGTAGCACTCCGTTTCAGAAAGCTTTATGCCTACTGAACAGGACCCTGGTTCCCAGAGCGCAGGGTGGTTAGTAACTGTTCTCGTGTCCAGCCAGGATGTATAGGTTGCTGTGTGCTGTAGGGTTGTCTGTAGGTCTGCTCTCCAGCACCACAACCCTGCAATCAAAGGTACAACAGGGGCGTATTCAGTGATGTGAAATGTTCTGAATGTTGCAGATAGAAATAAAATGAACTGCATGAATAAAATATAGCAATCTTCTGAGATGTGACTGCAAAAAAATAAGATCTGGAACGCCACCATAGCTATTACAGGCAATAATCGAGGCACTTAAAAATATATTTACCTTGCATATTTTTATTTATTAATTTGACAGCACCAAAAAAGAGGAGACTGCACAGAAATAAGGGAGATATGTGTAGGGGGACAGATAGATGAAAAGGACAGAGGGGATTCGTACCCATGTCAGCAGAGGTCGCTAAACTAATTTGTATCCACAACACTAAACACAGGTTTCCCCAAATGGTGGTGATTTTATTTGTAAGTTTTCTGAGCAAAAATAAAATAATTTGTATTTTATTTTAAATGTGTTATTATTTTATTGTCGGACAATAAGACTGTAAAAACACCAGCAAATCAGCTCCAAGTGACTAATTTTGGAAATCTGTTCCAAAGTATTCCCACGCGTAATAGAGACATACAGTATGTGATCGTATACAAATGTAAGCAAGGTTTGACATGATTATTTGTTTGGGCTTCTTGCGGTCAATTTGCAGTTCCCAAATGATTTCTAATTATGTTCTGGGCCCCCTTACCATCCGCTCCCCCTCAAAAAATTGTCCTGAGGCTGAATCTAGTTGATGATCCCTGCTAAACGGATTTAGCCTCAATCTAAAAATGGATTTCTCACCTGTCTGATCCTAGGAGTCGGAATATCCTGGTGTTGTCGGAAATCTCCTGTGTAATCTGGTGGGAATATGGACAGGATCTAATATTCACGTCATCGCAGTCATTATCATAGTCATCATATTAAAACAACAATAAACAGTTAAAATACTTGCCTCATTAGATTTGAAACTCCGCCCTTGCATGCCATGTCTCCAGAAAGCCAGAACACTGTCTTGAAGGCAGACTGTGGAAAAGATGGATGTTTAATATACCATATGAAAAATTCAAAATTTGACCAGAATGTCATTCATCATAACATGACTGTGAAACTCTGCTCTCCATTCTATAGCTGTTGATACACGTGTGTGTGTGTGTGTGTGTGTGTGTGTGTGTGTGTTGGCTAAACTCTAGCAAAGGGGTCAAGGGCGATTACCTATCGACTCAATCTGGAAATTAAACGTCAGCTCAGCTGAAAGCTTTCTACTGGACTTCAGCCTCCCCTGCAGATTCACAATCTTAATGGATCCTGAGGAGTTAAACAATGATGCTATTACAAGAAACTGAAGACATCCAGGCACAAAATGGCTGCCGTCCACCCAGGCGGGGTGCAACACATTGGTGGCTATTGAGGTGAGTTTCCCTCCATCTCATTTAAAGGACTGCTCAGTGATAAAACATGATACACTGTTAATATATTGTCATAATGTTATTAGCAATGCATACAATGAACGTACAATGCATGTATAATCTACATAGATAATATTACAATGCAAATCCGATTTTTGGATTGCCAAGACATGCTGCTAGACTCACGATCCAGGCAGACAAGAATGGTGTCTCTTTCCAGTTGAGTCACATGGATTACACAGGTCTGTGGAGTGTCTAGGAGGAGATAAAAACATAAAAACGTCAACTAATCATTTAATCTGTTGCTTTATCAGCGTCAAACATTTTCCATTATGAATGGAATCAAATAGGACTATATTTTCTCTAGAGTTGTGTCAAGTCTATGTCAATGAGGAGTCAAGGTCAGTCTTTGAATGAGACCTTACCGGACTCTTTGAGCCAGGGGCAAGCGGTGTTGGGGTCCAGCGTCTCAAAGCGTACCACCTGGTTGAGCTCCGTGCCCTTGCTGACGCCCATACAGATGAGGGGGTACTGGTGCTCAGGCACCACAAGCATCTCAAACACCTCCATCGGGCAGGGCAGGGGAAAGTCAATGTTCTTAGGAAGACAGGGTTAGCATTAGCTATGTCAATGTTAGAAAGAGAGGGTTAGCATTATCACTATGCTACATTGGTCTAGACTAGCATGTTAGCATGCTAATCTCAAATTCGATGTTCTTGCGAGTAGAGGAGCGTTAGCATTAGGCATGTAGACGGGTGGGGTGTTTACCAACAAAGCCGACGCGTGCGCGCAACCACAAAGTATTAGTGACAACATGTACGATATACAGTTGAAGTCAGAAGGTTACATACACTTAGGTTGGAGTATTTAAAACTCGTTTTTCAACCACTAAAGTTTTTCAACAAACTAAAGTTTTGGCAAGTCCGTTAGGACATCTACTTTGTACATGACACAAGTAATTTTTCCAACAATTGTTTACAGACAGATTATTTAACTTATAATTCATTGTATCACAATTCCAGTGGGTCACAAGTTTACATACACTAAGTTAATGGTGCCTTTAAACAACTTGGGAAATTCCAGTAAATGATGTCATGGCTTTAGAAGCTTCTGATAGGCTAATTGACATCAACACATTTGAGTGACCCCCTTCTGTCAAGAGACATTTTTTAAGTTTTAGCGTTAATTTCGTGTTGCAGTTTTAATGCAAGTTTGCTGCAATTCTATACATTTGCAATGGAGTGGAAAGAAGATTTTGCAATTTAAGAACAAATTTCCTGCAATTCTACTAATTTTGTCATGGGGTGGAGAAGAAAATTGGTTGTTTTACAGCTAATTTCCTGCAATACTACACATTTTTCAATATGGCGGAGAGAAATGTTTGCAGTTTTTAATATGATAAAGTGAGACTTACAAAATCAATGGGGGCCCCCGACCGGTATTTCGATCACGATAACAAGTTTAGTAGCTGGCTGCTAAACTAACTTTAGCAATTGAAAAATGTGTTTGCTGACATGGGCTAATTGACTGACTATCAGTGACTGACATAAGAGAAAAACTGCTGATGCACAATCAAATTTAGAAATTGCACCATGTCAATTCTACGATCATGACTGACCTAAGAACTCCTTGGTCTAGACTCTAGCATGCTAATCTAAAATTATGTTCTTGGGAGGAGATGGCTAGAGTTAGCATTAGCTTGTAGATTACAAACTAAGGGTAGCCTTGTTGGCATGATTATCTGAAACCCGAACACCTCCATGGGCATGGCAGAGGAAAGTTAATGTTCTTAGGAGAGGACAGGGTAAGTGTTAGCTCTTCGGTTACAAAGCAAGGGTAGCTTAGTTTATGTTTATGAAACACAAACACCTCCAGTGCCAGTGGGCAGGGGGAAGTCAGTGTTTTTAGGAAGAGGGAAGTGTGTTTCCATTAGCATGTAGGCTACAAAGTAAAGGGATGTCTCTTAGCATATCTCAAACACCTCCATTTGACAGGACAGTTAGCGGAAGGTTGTGGATTGTCTTCCCCGGAGGCTCTTAGCATAGCTACCATCAATGCTTTATTGTTTTTGGTTGAAACCTCATATGGCTATGACATGTGCTGTCAGCACTCCTCAAAGGTTTGGAAGTAAACCGTGAGCCTGGCAAACACAAAGAGATGACTAAATAAATGCACACAGATGCAAAAATTCTTACCTTGATAAGCATGAACTTCTGCATGGGCTCCACCCATTCCAACATGACCACACTGGATTGGAAGGCCCCACACAAGTACTTGTGGCCCGTGTAAGGGTTTCTCACTAAGGGGGAAATTGTTGGTAGTCAGCCGGGGTTGTCAATCATACTAAGCTGTGACCACAATAATATTTTTTCAAAAACCTTTCAACTATTGGTACTCAGATGAAGAGGTTGTTGTCATAATTGGTTATAAGGGGAATGGAGAAGTATTGTGTTTATTACATGTAGTGAAGTGATGCATCTAAGAAACACAGTAGTGTAGCAACTACTCTCAATCTTGTACCAAGATGACGTAGCAACTTGTGAGAAAGTAAGGGGTTGGATGTAGAAAGAGGGGAAAACTAAGGGGGAGAGAGAGAAAAAGCATGAGAGTAATAAAAAAGAGAATGTACATCTCTACTCACCCACACAGCACTTCTGACATCCCTTGGTGTCGGGAATCTTATTGGAGATGGAAAATTTCCTAAAAACCACAATAACAAGGAATTTAGTCGGAAAAGTGGGACTTTTCCCACAGAAAACTCCTACACACAGAGGCATCGCCATCTTCTTACCTTGGAATGATTTTGTCTGGGAGCCGGTGGGTGGGGATGGCCATTGGCAGCTTCTGCATCTGTCGAGCATGCTCGTACAGACCCGCCAGATTGTGACAGTAGAGCTGAGAAGCTTTTCCTGCCAAAAAACACAACGAACACACCTTTGAATGCTTTGAAAATCTTAGATTTTCACGCAAACAGTGCAGTGTCTAACTGCTTGTATATCTGAAGCAAGTATTGACAAGTAGTATTTACGATTTATATTTACGAGTGCATATTTAATGATAAAATAAGACTAATGCTCTTGATGACATATTGCTGCTTTTGGTTTATGTTTTTAATGTATGTCACTGTCATTGGGGTGGCAGGTAGCCTAGCGGTTAGAGTGTTGGGCCAGTAACCGAAAGGTTGCTGGATCGAATCCCCGAGCCGACAAGGTAAAAATCTGTCGTTCTGCCCCTGAACAAGGCAGTTAACCCACTGTTCCCTGGTAGGCTGTCATTGTAAATAAGTGTTTGTTCTGAACTGACTTGCCTAGTTAAATAAAGGTTAAATAAAAATGTAATTAAAATACAATGTGTGTGATGTGTCTGGAGAATCTATTCTATAAACTACAAATAAAACAAACAATGTAACATTTTTTGTTATTTGTTGAGATATATTAGCAATGTGTGTGTGGCAATACAGGTTTCTATGATGAATCCGTACCAGATATGGAGAGCAGACTATTACTCATGACATAAAGCCACGTACACCTCCGGGGAAAGAGCTAGGGAATAAAAACATGTTTCAGTTTTTAGTAGGTGGTACAATGAATCATAATACGTGTCTTATTGACCAGTTGTGGATAAAACCTCAAATCCTTGTGGATAAAACATTGTGGATCAATCCTCAAATCCTTTACTTGAGTCACACAGGAGGAAGCATTCAAATTGAACTATAATCTGTAGTATGATGCGATAAGAGAATATTTTCCACCTTCACATAAATCGAACAATTTTAATTTACTGGCAACAAGATAATATAAATGAAATAATAAGACACTGACCTGTTCCATGGAGGAGTCATGTAGTTCGTTGAGATTTAGAGTGTAAATGCCCTCTTCGGCGCCAAATAGCAGGTATTGGTCTAAAACAGAGAATGAAACAATTAAGTATTGCAGCACAGAGAGACTGGCACACTTGGATAATACACACATTGCTTAGCACACTGCCTAAGAAGGAAACTAATAGTAGCACACGCAAACTGCCAATAAGACATGGGGTAAGACTTCAAATCAAGTTAGCTTCGACTCCTGCTCTAGGCTTCTCCAAGCCTTTCTCCAACAAGAATACGGTGGGACGACTGGTAGCGCAAGACTGAAAAATAAAGTTATCAAATGCTTCAACTCAATCAATTGATGGAATCAGGTTCCATGGCAGTTAGACAGAAATGAACCTCTCGTGTCGGGGTTGATCCAAGACGCCGCACAGTGGATCTTTAGAGGGCAGCCATTGAAGACTTTGGAGAAACAGGCTCCCATCTGTGCAGCAAAAATAGAAAACAAGATGTAGAGGAATGTAGGTGTTTAGTTATAGTTGATCAATGTAGAGCATATCACAATGTAGAGCACCTGGAAAAGCCCTTTATAAATTCAGTACAATATAATAAATTGCTTATTTTGAAACAAAGTTGTGGCAGGATCTCTAGCTCGAGAGTCGCGGTAATTAGAAATGTGTTGTGAACTAAACACTACTACTTTTAGGTTGCTAATGAATGAATTACAACTCACATAAAATATTTAGATAGTGAATGTGTAATCAACACATTTGTGCTTTTGTTTCTGTATCTTAGTGCTCATTTGCTTTTTCCTACAGCGCAGAGTTATAGTTTTCTACTTGACAATGCGTGTGTGTAAGAGCAGGTAAGGGGTGTTAAGACTTACGTGGACTTTTGGCGTAGGGGGAAGGCCATTACTGATTGGTTTCTGAGGAAACAGGAAATGACATCATCATACCAAGGTCAGCGTAGAATGATTAACAATCATAGTTCAAATATACTGTATGTTATACTGTAATATTGTTAAATATAAAAAATGATATGTGGATCTTATAGAGTTCTATTTAACTATACGTTAACAATGTTATCGTTCTGCCTTTAGCAGTGCTGTAATAACTTGGGAATGACACAGTAGCACTTTGAACTACTAGCTGGGGCACACGCGCACACACACACACACACACACGATCTTTAATTCATGAGTCGTTGCTTATTAATGAGTAACTAATGAGGTAAACATAGAATAAATGCTATTTCTTCATAGCTCTGGGTGCGAATAAAAATCCACTTCTAAAGAAGAACGAGAAGATTTACGTTTAGTCATAATGCAAAACCACATAATTATATAGGTTGCAATGAAAATGTAAGCCTGTTATCAAAGCTGTTCGGACATGAATTAATCACCATTTACATAAATTATTCTCCAAATAACTTACTTTCAGGTAACACATAGTCAAATGAGTGTGTAAAAATGTGAAAAGGTCAGAAACTGTCTATATAACACTTGCTATGAACCAGCACTGTGTGTAATTCATTATGAATACATTATGCAAAAATGCATTATGTATATAATAAACACCTCACTATAGGTATTAATGAATTAATGACAGCCACGACCACTTATCAATATAATGAACTTTACAACCTGTATGTTTAACACAATGCTTACAGGAAGTCTTATAATGCACTACGGATTTGACAAGATCCACTTTAAGTGCATTATACACAAGTTATTCACAGAAAGTGTTGCCACCAATTTTTACGCACAGTTTCTGACCAAGGCTACATTACTATGATGTTACCGGAATCTCTTTCCTGTCCTTCCTCGTGGTGACGCTAGGTGGCATAGTAGATTGCTTCTCGGCACCACCAGCATCCCCACTCACTTCTGACGAGCTGAACCCATTGCCTGTTGGGAGGGAAATTAATTATGGATTCATTTTTAAATATTACATGACTTATTTAAACGATTTCCCGATAGCCACAATCTGAATGGTGCTGTGGAGAGTGAAAAGGAAGCAAGAGAATATGTGGCTCTGTGGGAACTGAGCAATTCCAACAATTGTGCTGAAACAAGACACTGATACGACTAAGATCGCCTCTGTGATTAAACTTAAGACTATGTCTCAATAGTCTAAAGTGGCGTCCTTGTCTCTTCTCCTTGACATATCTGAAAACAACAGGACAGGCGAATACAATAGGATGGAATAGCCCAGGTACTAGTCCAGCTCTTTCACGTCAAGCGCAGACGAAGGAAAGATGATGAGGGGAGGGAAACTATTGCGATGCACACGTGAGGGACAGGGAGCTTCGTTTGAAAGTTGGCCCCTGCCACCAGACTACTCGAAGCAGACAGGATGTGGAAACTGGGGAAGTTTGTGTGAGTGTGTGTGTACTGGAAGGTGACTCATGTGGCAGAGTGGGTATGTGACATTATCACAACACCAGTCACACCACTGCTCCTAATTAAACGGGCTATAAATACTAGCTGGGGCACACACACACACTCAGGGTCCACTTTGGAAAAGCTGACTGGCTAAGACATGGAGGAAATGGGGTGGAGCTTCTTGAGTTTAGTAGAGTGAGTGGATACATTTTGGCAGGGTTGGAAGGAGAGATCCCTGAAAACAGTGGTAGCTTTTATCTCAGCATCATCACACTTATTGTCTAAGTGGTTCGAGTTGGGTATTGTGGTTGGTATCGTGATGAGTTGAATAGAAGTGACGGACTGATTCATTCATTTATTAATTGACTCATTCACCCACCGACCCATTCATTCATTCAAGGGGACCACAGCTTTGGTTCTCCAATTAAGTGCAGGGGAGATCAGAAAACCAGCATTAATGCATTTCTGACATAGGGGATACCACCACTCCCAGAATGCACCCATTCAGTTTGTGAGCATGCCTGTAGACTACGTTACCTACCTAAGCTAAGCTGCCTGTGTGGGGGGTGTCTGGGGGGTGGCGGCCTGGGCGGAACATGGGTGGCAGAGCGGGCGGGGCTCTCGGCGGCCGGACACCGCTTTATGGTCCCCCCGTGGTCGTCATGGTCACCGGGGGAGCCGTAGAGACCGGGGGATCCATGGTGAGCAGGGGAGCCATGGTGAGCGTGGGAGTTGGCACTATCCTGTGGAATGGGGATGGGCTGAGAGCAAAAGACAAAACAGGGTTAATGTTGGAGGTCAACTGAATTTAAACAAACAAAAAAAAAAAGTTTAAAAAAAAAAAAAAGTTTAAAAAAAAAAAAATGTAAAGTTGAAATTGATGTGACCTACAACGCTACATGATCGGCATAAAAGCACACACGTCAACATGGAATCATCATCATTGTATGTAAAGTCTTATGCTCTACTGCACACAATAGGGCTATAGGAAATATGAACAAGTGTTGTGCTATGTTCAATTTAAAGTGGTGCCACAAAAATGATTCCTGTGTGTACACTGTAGAAAAGAGATCATCTTACAGGTTGATATGTGAGGAAACACTACGCTCTCAGTCTCATACGATGGACAATGAGTCATTTGAAGAACACATACCTTAACGTTGGGAGGCGGTGGTGGAGGCTCTTTGGGCCGCAATGTGGAGCCCTTGGCACTAAGAGAGAGAGGGCACAACTATTAGAACAAATTATTGTACTAACAGTTATACCTTTGTGTACAGTGTACAAGAACACCTTCCTAATATTGAGTTGCACCACCCCTCTTTTTGCCCTCAGAACAGCCTCAATTTGTCAGGGCATGGACTCTACAAGGCATCAAAAGTATTCCACAAGGATGCTGGCCCATGTTGACTCCAATGCATCCCACATGAGTCAAGTTGGCTGGATGTCCTTTGGGTGGTGGACCATTCTTGATACACACAGGAAACTGTTGAGCGTTGCAGTTCTTGACACAAACCAGTGGGCCTGGCACCTACTACCATACCCCGTTCACAGGCACTTCAGTATTTTGTCTTGCCCATTCACCCTCTGAATGGCACACATACAGTGTCTCAAGGTTTAAGCATCCTTCTTTAACCTGTCTCCTCCCCTTCATCTACACCAATTGAAGTGGATTTAACAAGTGACATCAATAAGGGATCATAGCTTTCACCTGGATTCAGTCTGTCATGGAGAAAGCAGGTGTTCATACACTCAGTGCATGTCCTGGGTCACGTTCATTAGGCACTATTAGGCATTATTAAGCATCAAATGGAAGAAAACAGAGTAAATATAATACGGACTATCTGGACTTGTCCAATAAGAAACGCTTAATAGACATGAACCTGGCCCCTAGCAGAGTAGCCCGTTCCAATCATTTGCATAACGAAACATTCATAACTGCAGTTTACAGATTAAATGTTAAGAGGCCAGATGTTAAATTGAAAGGAGAAAGGGGTTGAAGACAGTAGGACTTACTGTTGCATTTCATCATCATGGTCACCACCATCATCATCATCATCTAAATGAGTCTCGTGTCCCCTAAGGGAGAAGAAGAGGGATGTATATTTCAATTCAATACAACTTTTAATACAACTATTAATGCCTTTGTAATTGCCCCTCTGGGATTAATACATTACAATTATTTGTAGTTGTATTGAACAGGTACAGAGAGGCATTTCTCAATCGTGGCTTAAAATCGGCTGAGCGCTCCCTTCTATGTGCTTTGGAGAGATGAGAAAAGATCCACCCCATAACAACAATCCTATTGAACAGCATTTCAGCAGTGGGAAACATGCTCTTCTCCTGTCCAATGTAGGAAAATATTTAGTAGGCACCTCATGTCCAAAACATTTCAACAGTGAAATTTGATACTAAGCACCATTATCCATTTCAATGTGAGGTCTACCATAAGGTGTCTCCATGCTTCCCAACCGAAACCGATCAGAAGAGTTTGTGGATATATTATGACAACATTTTGTGAGGTTTTTGTTCGTTTTGCACTTCGCTGGGGGTTTTTCGGGCACACAGTTGTTGTTTTTTTAAAAGTTGGAAGCCGAATCTACCCCCCTTCATCAGTGATTATTTAACAGTAGGGATTCCTCATTTAAAGTCTTTGTCATTCAACGAAGCGACTCGTTTTCATGCCATTTTTGTTGTTCAGAAATACTGCACCAAACATCTTAGTTAGATATTAAATTGCACGACTAAGACCTCCTCTGCAAAAACGTCAAAATTAATGATATTTCTGGAGTTATTTTTGATTCATTCTGTCTATTTTGAGGAAGTGTATACTGGCTATGGCATCTCAAAATGAACAAAAGTACTATTGCCGCTTTTTCCCAGGTTTTTTCAAGCAGAGGTCTTTTAAGGGAGTATGTGAGCACACTCATTCGGTTCTCCTAGCTGACTTTGGATAGCCGCCAGCAGCTGACGCCTTTAGTAGTGAAACCGGCCAACATTTGAGAGTGCCCTGCTTCTGTAAGTGCCATTTCATCAACAAATATGAAAGTAGAGAAGACATCCGAAACAGTCATTGCCTTATTTTGAACAGAGTCTAGCTATCTATTTGTGCTGTTTTGCCAAACATCACGTGTGCCAAGACAATGAACATAGGAGTTGTCGACACAGCACAAACCGATCTGGGACCAGGCTAGCTGACCTGCTCGTCACTTGTGTATTGGAAATTAGTGTGCAGGTATCTTTCCTGCATGAGGTGTATTTTCTTTCACCCTAACTTTGAGAATTAATGCATGCCTGCGGGATACCACCCTAGCTGCCGAAAGACAAAGACCACAATAAACAATAGCGGACATCCCGCTGGTTTTCAGTCCCCGCTGCGCTATAACTGGCCATACGGCTTTAACGCCTCAGCAAGGGTGAGAAATCCCCCCCGGTCTTTGCGGGAGTGGTTCTAAAGCAAATTAGTCGTCCATATCACTCGGACAAGCACAGAGGCAGAAGGTTAGGTCACATTAAATATTGAGTATTGCAAGAGCAAGAGGCTCAAGAGAGAGGGGTGGGGAGAGCGAGAGAAAGAAAAAGTGAGGGAAGGAGAAAGAGAGAGGGAGAGGGAAGCAGAGTGAGAAAGCGAGGGAGAGAGGCAGAGGGAGAGAGAGGCTGAAGATGAGAAAAAGATATGAGGGAAAAGGGATGAGAATAGAATAGTTTGAGAAAGAGATGACAGAGATAATAACTTTTATTTTATAAATTCTTTATTTAAACAGGGAAGCCACATTTATTTTTCCAAGTGAGCCCTGTCCAATAAAGAGACAGAAATGAGAAGAGAGGATAGGAAAAAAATAGAAAGAGAGAAATACAGTTTCAGTGAAAAGACAGGAAGAGATAGATAGATAGACAGACAGACATAAAGTGTGTGAGAGAGAAAGAGGAGTAAAAACTAGAAAAAAGGGGACAGGAAGGAAAGCACAGCTGGGCCTACCTCTGGATTAGCTCCTCCTCCACCGATTTCAGAAGACTCCTGTTGCGAGATAAAGGGAGATAGATACTGTCATGTTTACATTTGCACACAATGGGTACTTGCAGGGAATGGTTGAGGATAAGGGAGACGATTTACCAAAACACTGTTTTACAAAAAGGCTTTTATTGACTTGAAGTGTAAAGACGGCGCTAGATTGATATGGATCGTTCAAAGGCTGATTTCCCGTCTGTTTTTCGGAAGATGCTGTGAAAGTACCCAACCAACCTCTGATATCTTGTCTAAAAATATCAGTGGAGCCATATTCCTTCTTGTAAAATAACTTTGTCACCTGTTTCTCCATGTCTTGGATTTTAATTATTTAGTGCGACCCGGGGTCGTGCACTGGGGGCAGTTCCAACAAACAAATTGCCAAGTGATTGTGGAAGAGCAAAAAAAAAAAAAAAAGGCTACTTATGTTTTATGAATTAGCACTCGGCGAAACCTCTCAATAGGTAGAAAGAATGTTGGCTGAACATTCTTATTTTTTTTACATCAAAGCTGACAGGGTTCCCTTAGTGCACAACAACCTCTCAAACACACTATGCTCAGCAGTAGGCTACTCGATCTTCTATTGGTGGTTCCGATGGCTCAGTTAGTTTTGTCATGATGCTTGCAATACAATAGTTGTGGGTTTGATTCCTGCACGGGCCAAAATGAGTTTTAATGACTCCAACCTAAGTGTATGTAAACTTCCGACTTCAACTGTATATATCCCATAAAGAAAATCAGCCGTTTTCAGCTACAATAGTCATTTACAACATTAACAATGTCTACACTGTATTTCTGATCAATTTGATGTTATTTTAATCAATAAAAAAAATGCTTTTCTTTCAAAAACAAGGACATTTCTAAGTGACCCCAAACTTTTGAACGGTAGTGTACATCTAAAATACATCTCATCAATGGGGAGGAAAGAGTAAAAGGAATAAAATAGATGACCAAGTAACCTTCATTGATCCAATTATACTTTCTTTTAGCCTGTGTCTCTTTAAAGCATTTTGCCCATAAATCATTTCTTAAAGGGTTAGTTAACCCAAATAACACATTGGTTTCCTTACCCTGTAAGCAGTCTATGGACAAGGTATGACAGCAATCCATGATATGGTTTAGTTTCCCTGTCATTTTTTCCACATGCTAACGTTTTTCAATTTGTGGGACAAATCCTATTCAAGTCACAGGACCGATATTAGCATTTTCCGTACATCACGTTCAAATCATCCGAAAGTATGTCAAATTGATTGTGAAGCTTAACAAAGTCACTTATAGATGTTTTGAATATGATGCACGAAAAATGCTATTATCGGTCCCATGACTTGAATGGGATTTGCGGCACAAACAGGAACAGTCCCAGGGAAACTAAACCAAAGCATGGATTGCTGTCATAAACCAATATGTTATTTTGTCATTTGTGTGAAGGTTTAAAGCGGAGTTAAAACTGCTGAGCCTGTTTTGTTTATCTTAAAACTCCTTTGCGTAGGGATGGATTTTATATGGTTTGGTACACCATTCCATTCCTCTGCACCAGTGTTAAAGAAATAGCTTTTTCCAGCCATGCTCCTATAGTGCAGAGGTCTGATATTGGCAACACTGCCTCTGGTGTGATGGCTATGAGAGTCTAATGAATTTAAAATAACCAGACAAGTAACTGGGGGCAAGGTCATGTAGAACTTTAAAAAACATTTTTTGATCTGCACCACCCGGAGGTCAACTGGAAGCCACTTCAGTTCCCTGAAATGATTAGGACAAATATGCATCCCAGGGCTGAGCTTGAGTAGAATGATCATCAGTTGGTTTGGGGCCATTTCAAGTTTGTCCTTCAGACTTGTTTTATGCCCCTGGACCATGAGATACAAGCATAGTCATAGTGGCACTGGATCAGAGATGTTGCCAGGGTCTGCATAGTAGGCTACTGTTTAAGAGAGGATGCTAGCATGTTGCTTTGTGTGGAGAGCGCTAGCTACACAAGTTGTGGCTAAGCTAAATGACCATTTAATGATTATTACTAGCACTGTATAAGAACAGTGGACGCCACATTGCTAGGCTGTGTGTGGAAAGCGCTAGCTTCACATGTTATGGCTAAGCTTAATTACCTACAAATATACTGTATTATTACTAGTACTGTAGAAAGGATGCTACGTTGCTATGTGTGGAAAGCGTTAGCGACACAGGTTGTGGCTAAACTAAATTACCATATTATATTATTACTAGTCCTGTATAAAGACAGGTTGTTACATTGTTAGCGTGGAAAGCACTACCTAAACGGGTTGTGGCTAAGCTAAATAACCAAATTATCATATTATTACTAGTACTGTTATGTTGCTCTGTGTGGAAAGCCCTAGGATCACAGGTTGTGGCTACGCTAAATGACCAGATTGTCATATTATTACTAATAATGTATAAGGGTGCCGCATAGCTTTGTGTGGAAAGCTCAAACTTCACAGGTTGTGACTAGGCCCATCTGTTAGTGTAACTGGGAGCGGCACCTCTCGCCTCTGTCTCACTCGTGTGACACTCCATCTGTCTCGACGCCCCACCGGCCTTCTCAAATCTCCATCTTCCCCTCTTATCCCCCTCCCCTTCATTAATGGCGGTCTCTACAAATAAATAAAATACTTAAGGAGAGTGAAAAAGTTTGGGGAAAAAACTACACAAGCTCAAGATTCCCATTAAGATTCAGTGCAATACAACCAGAGTTGGGTTCAAATAATTTATCTGGGCTTGATCAGCCTTGCCTAGTGGCAAAAGTGCACTCCAGATATGCTACAGAAAACAGTGAAAGTATTTGAAAAATGTCAAATAGTATTCGAATCCAGGTCTGAATGCAACTTGCCTAGTCATCTTACACTTATACTCCCGAGCTCCCGAGTGGTGCAGCGGTCTAAGGCACTGTATCTCAGTGTTAGAGGCGTCACTACAGACCTGGTTCGAGTCCAGGCTGTATCACAACCAGCCGTGGCTGGGAGTCCAATAGGGAGGCGCACAATTGGCCCAGCGTCATCCGGGTTAGGGTTTGGCCGGGGTAATCAAATCAAAGTTTATTTGTCACGTGCGCCGAATACAACAGTGAAATGCTTACTTACAGGCTATAACCAATGGCGCGGGGAAAAAAGGTATGTGTGTGTGTGTAGGTAAGTAAAGAAATAAAACAACAGTAAAAAGACATTTGAAAAAAGAGTAGCAAGGCTATACACAGACACCTGTTAGTCAGGCTTCTTGAGGTAGTATGTACATGTAGGTATTGTTAAAGTGACTATGCATATATGATGAACAGAGAGTAGCAGAAGCAAAAAAAGAGGGGTTGGCAGGTGGTGGGACACAATGCAGATTAGCCAATGTGCGGGAGCACTGGTTGGTCGGGAAAATTTAGGTAGTATGTACATGAATGTATAGTTAAAGTGACTATACATATAAGATACACAGAGAGTAGCAGCAGCATAAAAGAGGGGTTGGGGGGGGACACAATGCAAATAGTCCGGGTATCAATTTGGTTACCTGTTCATGAGTCTTATGGCTTGTGGGTAAAAACTGTTGAGAAGCCTTTTTGTCCTAGACTTGGCACTCCGGTATCGCTTGCCATGCGGTAGTAGAGAGAACAGTCTATGACTGGGGGGGCTGTGGTCTTTGACAATTTTTAGGGCCTTCCTCTGACACCGCCTGGTGTAGAGGTCCTGGATGGCAGGCAGTGATGTACTGGGCCGTACGCACTACCCTCTGAAGTGCTTTGCGGTCGGAGGCCGAGCAATTGCCGTACCAGGCAGTGATGCAACCGGTCAGGATGCTCTCGATGTTGCAGCTGTAGACACTTTTGAGGATCTCAGGACCCATGCCAAATCTTTTTAGTTTCCTGAGGGGGAATAGTCTTTGTCGTGCCCTCATCACGACTGTCTTGGTGTGTTTGGACCAATCTAGTTTGTTGTTGATGTGGGCATCAAGGAATTTGAAGCTCTCAACCTACTCCACTACAGCCCTGTCAATGAGAGCTCGGTGCTCCTTTTCCTGTAGTCCACAATCATCTCCTTAGTCTTGGTTATGTTGAGGGATAGGTTGTTATTCAGGCACCACCTGGCCAGGTCTCTGACCTCCTCCCTATAGGCTGTCTCGTCGTTGTCATTGATCAGGCCTACGTTGTGTCGTCAGCAAACTTAATGATGGTGTTGGAGTCGTGCCTGGCCATGCAGTCGTGGGTGAACAGGGAGTACAGGAGGGGACTGAGCACGCACCCCTAGGGAGCTCCAGTGTTGAGGATCAGCGTGGCAGATGTGTTGCTACCTACCCTCACCACCTGGGGGCGGCCTGTCAGGAAGTCCAGGATCCCTCTGCAGGGAGGTGTTTAGTTCCAGGTTCCTGAGCTTGGTGATGAGCTTTGAGGGTACTATGGTGTTGAACGCTGAGCTGTAGTCAATGAACAGCATTCTCACATAGGTGTTCCTTTTGTCCAGGTGGGAAAGAGCAGTGTGGAGTGCAATAGAGATTGCATCATCTGTGGATCTGTTTGGGAGGTATGCAAATTGGAGTGGGTCTAGGGTTTCTGGGATAATGGTGTTGATGTGAGCCATTACCAGCCTTTCAAAGCACTTCATGGCTACGGACGTGAGTGCTACGGGTGTGTGGTCATTTAGACAGGTTGCCTTTGTGTTCTTGGGCACAGGGACTATGGTGGTCTGCTTGAAGCATGTTGGTATTACAGACTCAATCAGGGATATGTTGAAAATGTCAGTGAAGACACCTGCCAGTTGGTCAGCACATGCCCGGAGCACAGGTCCTAGTAATCCGTCTGGCCCCGCAGCCTTGTGTATGTTGACCTGTTTAAAGGTCTTACTCATGTCGGCTACGGAGTGTGATCACACAGTTGTCCGGAACAGCTGATGCTCTCATGCATGTCTCAGTGTTGCTTGCCTCGAAGAGAGCATAGAAGCGATTTAGCTCGTCTGGTAGGCTCGTGTCACTGGGCAGGTGAGTGAGGTGAGTGATCGCTGTCCTGATATCCAGAAGCTCTTTTCTTCCGTAAGATACGGTTGCAGAAACATTACTTACAAAATCATTTACAAATATCGCGAAAAAAAAAGCACATAATAGCACAATTGGTTAGGAGACCGTAAAACGGCGGCCATCTCCTCCGGCGTCATTTTGTCCACCTGAAGAGGTAGGCCGTCATTATAAATAATAATTGGTTCTTAACTGACTTGCCTAGTTAAATAAAGACAATGATCCCAAACCCCCAATCAAGTCTACATGAAAATGGCTAAAAAGCAACACATTTTTTGTTTAAGAATGGCCTAGTCAAAGGCCAGACCTAATCCCAAATGAGATGATGTGGCAGGACTTGAAATGAGCCATTCATGCTTGAAAACCCACAAGTGTTGCTGAGTTACAGCAGTTCTGCATGCAAGAGTGGGCCACAACTCCTCCACAACGACGAGAGAGACTGATCAACAACTATAAGGAAGCGTTAGGTCGGAGTCATTGCAGCTAAAGGTGGAACAACCAGTTATTGAGTGTAAGGGGGCAATTATTTTTTCACACAGGAATATTGGGTGTTGCATAACTTTGTTTATGAAATAAATTAAATAAGTATGTAATTGTTGTGTTATTTGTTCATTCAGGTTCCCTTTATCTAATATTAGGTTTTGGTTGAAGATCTGATAATATTCAGTATTAAATATGTAAAAATAGAGAAAATCAGAAAGGAGGCAAATAATTTTTCACGGCGCTGTATCCCTACAAATTGTAAATAGGGTATTGGAACTGAGACTGTATATACAGTAGCTTACTTACGTTCTTATTTTTATTTATTGTGTTTTTGTTCGACCTTGTTATTTTTACCACCACATTGATATTGATTACTGCAAATCAAATCAAAAATAACATTTTATTGGTCGTATGCGTCGTTAGGCAGATGTTATTGCGGGTGTAGCACAAATGCTTACATTGTTGGGTTTAGAGTTTTGCATTAGCATTTCACTGCACTTTTCGAAACCTCCATGCATGCGGTCTCACTTACTTATGCCCTCCCAAGAAGGAACTTCTGGGAGATCCCTCTTCGTAACCCATCTGCAAGTCCTAGGAGAAATGAAGACCGTTACACAAGACAGAAGCCTTATTTCATTTCACTTTGCATGCTCCGTTCCTCAAGAGTCAGAAAGTCATTATAACTGCATGATGATGTGTATTAGAAATGAGAAATAAATGAATACGGTTGGACCGAAATGAAATCATGACACGCTAAAGCTCCATCTCTTTTGAGTGACAGGTGACATTGAGGTTTTGTTGCGCGGAGGTGCTATGTGTACTGTAATTCTAGTCGAAATGCAAGGTGATTTGCTTTTTGATTTATTCAGTTGGTGAACTTCTATTCATTGGCATGCCCTATGGCAGTCATTCATTCACGCATGCAAATACATCATACCTCTTAATAATAACAATTGATTTGGTTAAGCACGTAATGGATACACACAAGCAAAGAAGATGCTGATTGGTGGATGAGCGGTTTGTTTGAACATCAACAAAATACATGTTGGTTGACACTTCATTTAATGGCAGCTACTGTATATGAACCAAACTAATAGTTGTTTATGCTGGACACAATACTTGTCCTTACTGTTTATGACAAAGATCACGATAAAATAATTTCAAATATTTACAGTATACATTTGAGATAAGATGCATCCTTGGTTAGACCATAGCCTTGAACTCAGGAAATGAAGTTGATATGACAAAACTTTAAACATATGAGTTGATACAACTACGTATTTTAAGTGGGGTAACTCGTCTTTGAAGGTTTCGTTTCTAGGCGCTCTAATTGAGTTCTCACCAACATGTCAAAAGGAGACAATCGTAATAAGGAGAGACGTTATGAGGATTTAGTATAAGGATGACAAATGGCCACGGTCGACGGTGACACAGCAATTCAGAAATAATGCAGATATCTAATGCAGGACATAGTTTACAGTCAGAACAAAACTCAGCAGTTTTGACTCGGCTTTAAACTACAGTTTTCTTTGAAAGATTAAACGTTGCTTAATAAATCAGAAAAGCTTGGTAATTCTGTCAGTTTAGTCTTAAAATTCTATAGAGTAGGAGGGGTAAATTAATGGCAAAGGCCTTTTTTAACTATTTTCTCTGAGCTTAAACTCTATCTCCACAGTAAAGACTGGATAAACTGTGTGGATGACACATCTGTCTGAATCAGATTTACCACCTTCTGCCTTTGGAGCGGAACTCTCAGTCATGCAAAACCGCATCGATTTTTTTCACCCCTAGATTATCAGACGAAATTTCATTATTCACCGCTCTGCGTTCTGCTGAGGGAGGGATTTTTCAGAGAGGGAGGGGGGAGAGAGAGAGAGGGAAGGAAGCTATAGAGAGAAAGGGAGAGGGAGGGAAGGAAGGAGAGTTGACAGAAGATCTCAGGCTTTGCAGCTCAGTGACTCTGTCACCTCTCTGCCCTCCTCCATCCCTCGCCTCTCATCTCTCCGTCCTCCCCCTCGTCTGAGTCTGCCATCATTGCGAGGGCGATGCGCTTTGATAACCGTCCCTGACGCTTTTCTTCCGTTCCTTCCCCTATAATAACGGTCTCTTAGTCACAGAGATGCCGGGTCTGCGTCCCAAATGGCCCCCTATCCCCTATATTGAGTAGTAAAAGTAGTGACCTATAGGGAATAGGGGGCCGTTTGGGACAAACCAGGTGTCAGCCTTGAACCCAATGTACACAGAATCTCAGAGGGTGCAGTTAAGAAACTGTTCAGCTACCATCTTTAGTGTCTACGTGATGACATAGTGAATAATGGCAATATATATGTACTACAGCGTATATGTACAACTAAATATATGCGTAAGATGTGTGCATAATTGTATCTTTAGATTAGATAAAAGCATTGGCTAAATTCCATATTGCAATATTATATTTCTAGGGCACATTGATGCTGTATGGCCTAATGGGAAACGCTTGACAATAAACAAACCCTACCATATCACAACACATTCATGCAGAGGTTGTGGGGAGGTTGTGAGGCTAAGCGGAGGCCTGTTTTACCGCGGTGCAGCTGTTGTATGTTGGCTGTATGTACCAAAGCATCTGTGGCGGGCGCTTAGGCAGCACTCCCCTGTCCAACTCGGAGAGTTTGTCCCGATGGGACAAACAATGACACTTTTCTCTATCAATCTCCTTCTCTCAACCGCTCTCTCTATCCCTTCTTCTCTCAACCTCTCTTTCTCTCTCAACCTCTCAAGCGTTCTCTTAACCTCAACATCCCTTGCTCTCTCTGAACCTCTCTCTCTCTGAACCTTGCGCGCTCTATCTAAACGTCACTCTCTCTCTCTTTCTCTCTACACATCGCGCTCTCTCTCTCTACACATCGCGCTCCCTCTCTCTACACATCGTGCTCTCTCTCTCTACACATCGCACTCTCTCTAAACCTCACTCTCTCTCTAAACCTGGGGCTGCAGGGTAGCCTAGTGGTTAGAGCGTTGGTAACCGAAAGATTGCAAGTTCATATCCCCGAGCTGACAAGGTACAAATCTGTCGTTCCGCCCCTGAACAGGCAGTTAAACCCACTGTTCCTAGGCCGTCATTGAAAATAAGAATTCGTTCTTACCCGACTTGCCTAGTTAAATAAAGGTAAAATAAAACCTCACACTCGCTCCTTCTCTAAACCTCTCCCTTTCTCAACATCTCCCTTTCTCAACATCTCCAGCCCTATATCTCCATCCCAACCCCTCTTCCTCTCTCATCTCTCCAGCTCCCTGTCCTCCCTCGTCTGAGTCTGCCATCATTGAGAGGGCGTTGCACTTTGATAACCATCCCCCTCTCTATAAACCTCTCTCTCTCTCTTTGAAAAAGAGACGTGTGGCATTGTGACAAGGCCTAAAAATAAAGCCCTTTTGTGCCCCTGTAAACAACAAGCGTATGCTAAAACCAAATTCTACTTACTACAAAATAGGCTAGGGGACGAGTTAGATGCGATATATTTCATCATTTGAACCTGTTTGGTGATTTTTCATGCTGATATTACTGTGTTATTTCATCATCCACGTCAAAAGCAGGTAGGAATACAAATTGATCATACTGTAAGGTATGCAGGGCATCAATAAATGTGCAGTGATGCATGACGCTTTAATAACCAAAAATAACTATAGGCTGCAAACTATGTGTTACAAAAGAGAGTACATGTCGCACGGGTTATGTCTTCACATGCAACAACAAGTGAAAGTGTTATGGGATGCCAACGAAAGGAGCAAGACAGCGGGCTTCAGAGTGAAAAGCGTCCAAACGTGAACTGACAACATATGAACTGCGATGAGGACGAGACAACACAAAACGGAGGTCAAATGTGGGCAAAAATAAGAACAAAAGTACCATGTTAGATCTTGCAGTGTAGTATTGTTCTTCCACACAGTCCAAAAAATCGTCAGAGTCGGGCTGTTTAGTAGACAGACCAAGAAAATATAGATTATTCACAGTCATCTGGTATTTACAAAAATATAAAAATCACACACACACACACACACACAGTATAGAAAAATGTTGAAGTGTTTAAGTTGTTCTCCGAAGAGGTGGGATGATGGTTGGGTTTAGAAATGTATACACAAATAAAACACACTTAAGGGGTGAGAGACTCAAAAGGCTGGGCAGGGGACCAAAAGGATACCATGCAAGTGGGGCCTTCAGAAAATTATCTTTCATGGACTTGCGCTTCTAAAATAAGTGGCCGACCTTCCCCTCCAACAGAAGCACACCAAAGACAGAAGTTGAGAGAAAGAGCGTAGTATTTACAAGCCTACGATTTTTGTTGTTGTTGATAAAAACAAAAAAAATAAAAAATAAACACTCCTTGCAAAAATACGTATAAAAATATATTTAGAATAATAAAAGTCGCCCGAGTGTGTGTGCGGGGGGGGTTATAAGAAAAAAAGCATAAAAGATGAGAATACTTCAAGACTAGAGGATGGGAAGGCACTGTGTACAGACTTTATAACTGTGTTGATTCACACATTCAAACACTGTTTAGACTAGGTTAGATATTTCATTGTCGGAAGGGTTCCAAAATGTATTTAACAACGCGAGAGTGTCTCACCCCTTCTGTATTTTTGAAGTCAACACACAAACTACTATCTGTTGACTGTGGGTACGTCCCAAATGACTCCCTATTCCATATATAGTGCACTGCCTACCTTTGGAGCACACATTCTGGGTTTCAAATATAGCTTTGTATGAGGCCTCTGCCATCCCTATTGTGCCACATACAGTTAATATAGTCTATATAACATATAATTCTATAGTTCGCCTCATCCGAAATACAATGCACAGTTAAGGGATAATAGCAGTGCAATAGTAATAGCAGAAGCCATGGAAATTGTGAGGTTCTGAATTTAAACAGTTGTTATTGTTGCAAAGCGTGATTTGGTTGGTCGAAAAGTGTGAAATGTTGATGTGCAAGCGTGTGTGTGTGTGTGTGTGTGTGTGTGTGTGTGTTAGGAGAGTCACTCACTGCTGGTTCGTGATGAGGTTCAGTCTCCTTCCTAAGCGGGGGATCAAACTTGACTTGATCAACTATCAGGGTTAAAAAAAGATTTTACAAAGAATTAAACAAACTG
Source organism: Oncorhynchus nerka (assembly GCF_034236695.1). NCBI lineage: Eukaryota > Metazoa > Chordata > Actinopteri > Salmoniformes > Salmonidae > Oncorhynchus > Oncorhynchus nerka. The sequence goes on along the minus strand of NC_088410.1, from coordinate 41,176,614 downwards.
CATTACTAAGAAATGAACACACAACACATTTCGAAATATAGTCCCAGTGGCCTGGCAAAGAAAAAATTATCAAAAACGCATGAGTCGAACAGTAACATCAGCACAACAAATCGCTAAAGATCGCTTATGGGCATTTTCCTACTAGTGCAGGCACTTTCCCCCATAATCCCTGTGGGCACGGAGTAAAAACTTAATGGCAAAGATTTAGACCCTCACATATAGAGTCCCTGAATGAACAGTAAGCAGTTCCCCATATGCCTTTTGCAGATGCAGGGCGAATATTCAAGTCTCTTGGGAAGTGATGTCTCTGCCACTCTGAGTGACAAAAATGAGAGCTGGAGAGATAAGGAGGGAGTGTGTGGGGGGGAGTGGTTTTCCATATTTAACCACAAGGTCATGAGAAGGACCGATTAGGAAGAAATCTGAAAAGCTTTTGTTACATTGATATAAACGTGACATTATAGATGTCCTAACCAGTCACAGTGACCTTAGTAGACGTTAGATTGTGGCTACTCACTTGAGGCAGTTGTAAAGATGCATTATAAAGGATTCATATAATTTCAGCCAGTAGTTTTGAAAGAAGCGCTCACGAGCCAAAACGGTTCCCCGAACATTGTGTACAACATCCGTACATGTGGCGATGTGCATGTTGGGCTCACCCCGCAACCTCATTGGACAATACTGTGCTGATCTGATCCCGCCTCCCACTATAAACTTGCAACCTTTTTTGACATGCCATTTCTGTATGGACCTCGCTTCACGGGAGCATTGTCATGCAAGAAAAGAGAAGGGCCTTCCCCAAACTGCTGCCACAAAGTTGGAAGAATATAATTGTGCAGAATATTATTGTATGCTGTAGTGCTAAGATTTCCCTTCACTGGAAATAAGAGGCTTAGCCCAAACCATTAAAAACAGCCCAGACCATTGTTCCTCCTCCACCAAACTTTACAGTTGGCACTATGCATTGAGGCAGGTAGCGTTCTCCTGGCATCCACCAAACCTTGATTTGTCCTTTGGACTGTGATTCATTACTCCAGAGAACGTGTTTCCACTGCTCCAGAGTCCAATGGCGGTGACCTTTACACCACTCCAACCGATGCTTGGCATTGAGCATGGTAATCTTAGGCATGTGTGCGGCTGCTCGGCCATGGAGAACCCATTTCCTGAAGCTCCCGATAAAAAGTTATTGTGCTGACATTGCTTCCAGAGGCAGTTTGGAACTCGGTAGTGAGTGTTGGAAACGAAGGACAGGAGATTTTTATGCGCTAAGCGATTCAGCACTTGGGTGGTCCTTATCCAATTCCGAGGTGCATATTGAAGATATTGGAAGACCCGTCTATTTACTTTTCGTCAGTCAACAATATGAGTAGACCTAACGAACAGCGACAGCACTAGCCTATGTCAATCTACTCTCCCCCATAGAATAGGTTGAACTTTGTACTATTCTGTATGAGAAATAAATATTCCAAACATAGTCTGGGACAGTTGTGGGATGCGATAGATCCCAAATTAATACAACCACTAGCATCCCCCCAAAAAATGTTTTTGCAATGTGGCTGACGCAACAGATCAGAACGTTTAACTTAAAATGCTGATAAACTATTAGGCTATTTCTTTCCCTTATAAGCGCTGCAATGCGCACATGGTAGTAGGCTATAAGCGTAAATTTTCCATTAGCTGAAAACACCATTATCAAAAGTGACCGCAAATGCAATTATGCGTGCAATGCTTTTATTAAAAAGGTGAATTTTTATGGTGAAAATGATCTTCCCCAAACTTAAAACTCACACGCTACTTATGTATGCCAGTTAGGCTCTACACCTACACCCGTTGTAAAGCGCATTAATATTATTTTTCGCCACTTTAGTTGTGAAACTAACCTTACTAAAACATACAGGCCTATGGGCTAGGCTATTCTTGATTTAATATTGTCTTTACATATACTAAATAATATATGTGTGAAATGTGTTTTTATTTAGAATGGTCCATTATCATGCACCGGTCTCGAAACAGGGGCAGCGGGGGAAAAATACATGTAACCTATGCACTTAAATGGAGGATGTGTTTCCCTGTGGTTTATTTTCATGCCACCTAGGTACTCCTGTTGTAAATATAAAGTTGACAAATAAATACAGTAGGCCTAGCCAATAGAAAGCTGATCCTCCTATTTTTAATAGAGGCCATTACTGTTTTCTCGCGCAATTGCATAGCCTATTGAAATGTTGAGCAACATTAGCTCATGGCCTCTCATGAAGTGTTTGATTAGATTTTCGAATACATTTGCATTGATGTCAGAGCGATTAGAAGGACAATAGAATGCTGAGTACCAGGCAGTTAGCAAGTTTGGTAGACTACTAATGACCATCAGCGGTATCAGAGCTTGGAGAAGCCTAATTACCGTGACTAAAGGGTCATGTGGAATTTGACTGCCTTCATGACTCGTGACCGCCGGTGTGGCGGTAATACGGTCACCGCAACAGCCCTTGTCATGCATGCTAATGTCACTCTCATAACAGTCTTATACCAGAGGAATTAAGACAAATGCTACTGAAGACACTCACAGTTGATCTCTGAGAGTGTCTTCCCTTCTCGTGTGTTCCCGGAGCGAATCCGATGCGGCACAGGTACAGGAGGCTGTCAAAACAGATAAAGTGGAGTGAGGGAAACAGTAAAACACTAACTAGCCTGGTCCCAGATCTGTTTGTGCTGTATTGCCAACTTTTATGGTCATTGTCAGCCCAAACTGTTCAGGGATCAAGCCAGTAATACATTAGTCAAAAATTTAGTATTTTTGGATGCAGGCATTCTGACATACATTCCACCTACAGTACCGTTTATGAAAGCGTCACAAAATCCCTGTAAATTGTGTTTTCAAGTATTGTGTGGCAGCTTTATGAAATGGGAATGCTGGTCATCGGCAGGGACTGGGGAATTTGTCAGGATCAAAAGAAATATGAAAGGAGCAAAGCCTTGGTAAAAAGTTCAAGGAAAACCAGCCTGTCTTCTGAAAACCTAGAGAGTTATATTTTTCAGCGAGGCAATTACACACATTGTTATGCCAAAGACACACCAGAATGGCTTTCCAGTAAGTGGAGTGATCCTGACTGGATTAGTCTCAGTCCCGAATTAAATTTGCATGAAAATCAGAGATACGGTTGAAATATTCCTGTCCATCAATAATTCCTAACCAAATCTACTGAGCTTATGCAATTTTGACAAACTTCTTCTATTTAGGAATGACGGAGGACACTGTGTTCTTTGGGACCTTCAATGCTGCAGAAATGTTTTGGTACCCCTCCCCATATCTGTGCCTCAACACACGGTCACCTCACGGATGATCAATGGAAACAGGATGCACCTGAGCTCAATTTCGAGTCTCATATCAAAGGGACTGAATACTTATGTAAAGTAGTGCACCATATAGGGAATAGGGTTCCATTTGGGACACTCAGGTGAGTCACATATTCCTGGCAACCTTCCATGTTTCCCTGATTAAAAAGGCTGGTGTAAAAATAACACCACTGAATGTCGCACTTTGATGACACATGCGTAATGAAAATGGCCCTTCTGGGTCGGGGGGGGGGTCGCTAAGCCCTGTGGGGAAAATCAATAAGTGTGCATCCCAAATGGCTCCCCATTTCCTATATAGTGCACTAATTTTTTCTATATAGTGCACTAATTTTGACGGCAGTGCACTACGTAGGGACCAGGGTGACACTTGGCGGCAGCCAAGGTAGTCCCAGGATGGCTTCCACTGTTATTTATTTAGCAGTGTGTCCTCCCTCGTGCATCAGAGGACATGCACTTTACTTTATGTGAAGGGCTCACAGTGGAACTGACAGTTCCAGGGCACAAAATGACAGTTGAATGACATCCTTCACTGCGTGGTTGTTTTGAAGAAGAGACTAAAAGCATTTAGCCAAACCGTCGGAAACGAAGGGCGGTTGAAGGACCTTCACCAGCATATATTATAGGATCATTCTTGTCTGTATTTTAAATTGGATTAATTTAGCAGATGCTCTTATCCAGTAGTGAGTGCATACATTTTTCATACTTTTTCTTGTGGTCCCCCGTGGGAATTGAACCCACAACCCTGGCGTTGCAAGCGCCACGCTCCACCAACTGAGCCACACGGGTCTACCAATAGCATTTGGTTCCAATTTACAGTAAGTGTCTCCGATACCTTTTGTATTTACATGTAGAGCTACAGTATCTACACTGTAATTACACTACCTGATGTAAATATGTATTATGGTCACCCACTGTAAAGTGGGACTAAGTACTCAAAAGGTTTAGCATACATTTTAGCTTCAGCAAGGACCCAATAGTATCACACCATTCTCCACGTCAAACCATTTCAGCACACGTCCATTTCTGAAGTAACACCCAAACACACTTCTCATGCACAAAACATCTATGTCCACACGATCTAATTTACCAGAGCAGGCAAACACAGGCCCACAATGCCTCCACATACACACACACACACACACACACACACACACACACACACACACGGTACCTCTCTGCCAACGGCAATACGTGGGAGTTGCAGAGAAAGAGAGGGGTCAACAGGTTGAAACACACGCCAGTATGAGCCAAACGACCCTCTTGTATTTCGACTAAGGACGAAGGAGAGAGGCAGATACACTCAGCCCAACTGATGAGAGGAGATGAGGAGGAGTAGAGTGAAATTGCCCTTAGATGCTGATCTTCAGGTCAGTTTTGCGTTTCCCCCACTAATGGTTAAAGGTTAGGATTGGGGGAAGGGATCATAGATCTGTACCTGGGGGAAACTTTACCCCAGAGCAGTTGAGGACAGGGCAGGGGGTGAGACGACCTAAAGAATTCCTTTAAGGCACAGAGTCAACACCTACAGACAGGTATTATGGACCTTGGACAAAGTGACTGCTGCCAGTTAAAGTGACAAGGTTTTGGAATTAGTGACATTTGATTTTTTTTAATTGCAAGAAGATAAGAGGCTAATTAACGCTTATGCTAAGGCTAGTACATCTTCAAAATTAAAACAAAAATATATAGATGCTGTATAATACTATACATTCTGTAATTGTCTAACAAATATGCATTTAAGAGTGCCAATGAACAGGACAGAATGTTCAGTCAGTGTATTCTAGTATAATATTGGCAACGACAGAAAGTACTGCTGAGTGTGAATACCGTGGCTATGAATAGCAAAAGCACTCTCGTCAAGCTCTTGCTGTGCATTATACACAGACTAAATTGACCCCTAAAACCTACAGTGACAACATTTTCTGTATGACAAAGTACAGTAGATGCTCTATAACCAATGATTGTCCTCTACAGTCAATTAAAATGATTTAGGGCCTTGATCAATCAAAACCGGTAACCAGGAATACAGGTAAGAAAACACAAATCTAAATTATTACTATTCCGCTGTGAGAATCGATGTCACCATTTTAAAATGGCAACCTTCGAGACAACCTAGCCTGGGTGCCAATCTGTTTCTGCTATCTTGCCAACTCCTTATGGAATAGTCATGCCAAATGTTTGGATTGACGCAAGGAGTTGGCAAGATAGCAGAAACAGACTAGCCCCCTCGCTAGAGGCAAAGGTTACTGGTTCTGATTGAGTGTCTGCAGCTCCACTGTACCTCCTCAGGCTCCTCGGGCTCGTCATCTAAGTGGTCGTCGTAGGAGGAGTGGTCCGGGTTGCTGGCCTTGTCCAAGAGCTCGATGGCCAGCGTTCGACTCAGGGGTTGCGAGACAAAGGGATGCTGGGGAAACATCAGGGGACAACAATGAAGCGGAGTTCATACTGTAGGAAAGCCTGGTCTCGGATCTGTTTGTGCTGCCTTGTCAAATCCTATGGTTATTGGTGGGGCAATGACCATAGCAGTTGGCAAGACTATACAAACAGATCTGGGACTAACTGTAGGAGACTATGGAACAGAAAAGCCAGATTCAGTCAAGAAAATACATGTGTCAGAAAGATTGCATTATGAGAAATGCAATCGAATAAAACTCATTTTTTGTACCTACATTGTCAAATTAATCATAGCACTCAATTATTTAAAAAATGATAAATACATTTCCTGCCGTGGTTGTTCCCTCTTGAGCCAAACAGCAGTTGAATAAAATAGGAGTTGGCTTGGCATGGGGAAAATGTTATCTAAGATGAGATAAGATACAACTTTATCCATCCCTCAGGACAATTCGATTCAGGGCTAAAGTGGTGCATCTGATATGAACTGATATACAAACACAAAACATTTAGTCTGCGTCCCAAATATGGGCCCTGGTCAAGTAGTGCATTATATAGGGAATACGGTGCCATTTGCCTCAGACAAGCATGACACAAGATATTATCCTGTTTTTATCACATGCTAGTGCAATAGATTATTAAAAGGCTAAAGAGTAATGTGCAAAAGGCACATGCAGTAGATCTTCAAATGATTTGATAAACAAGATTTCTAAGATTAAATTTTTTTTTAAACGTTTGAGATTGTAAGAGTTAGAAGGGTTCCTCTGTCCATGTTTATTTGAGTAATAAACATGGGAGAGTTCTGAGAACACAAACCTCAGGCTACTAGTAAATAAGAGTTGCTATGTAAAAACTGCAGCACTTTCTGCGATTGCAACATCCTTTTTCAGGCTTTTAAATAATTTTTACCCATTGATTCTTGAGGGATATTTTAACTGCCTCATGAGCTTAGCTCAACTGTCGTACCCATCGGAACCCAAAATATAAGCTTGTTTTACAAAAAAAAAAAAAAAACACTGTATACCTTCAAAACTATCATTTTGATATAGTATCATGAATGGTCGGTCCTTGCACCCGTTCACTCTCAAATGTATAGAAAGAGCTGTTACATTTCTCCAGCACCATCCCTCAGCTGTGTACAAAAACAGTGACTGCTGTGTTACTGTTTAAACTTCATATTGCCCGTTTAACCAGTCTACATATAACAAATGCAAAGAGGGCTCTAGTTCCAAATATTCACACTATTTCACTAAATCTTGACCTTGAACATTTGAAAGGGTTACTTACAAACAATGTTCTATGGGTTGTCACTGCGGCAACCAAATCCCTTGATCTACACAATGACGTCACTACAATCCCATTGCTGATCATCTTACCTGCAGCAGCTTGTCTGAAGAGGGCCTTTTCTTTGGATTTTTCGTCAACGATATCTTTACAAAATGATGAAAATTACTGGTCCTTGGGGAGGGAGAACGAAATTGGATTAAAAAAATATATATATTCCGCCTATTCGATCATAAATATTCCATTTATATGCTAATAACGATCAAACCTCTTTGGGATGAAACCTGACCCCATATTATGTGTAAATCAAGTTAGGCTGTCAATTCTCCAACCCCTCTCCACAAAAAAACAGCCTTTCTCAGAGTCCAATGACATCGACACGAATCTGAGGCTCCTTTAACGCCGTGACAGGCGTGTCTGACTGTTAATATTTTAGCAGCATTTTGATTTGATTCGTTAATATTGTATTACATCTTTTTTCCCATCCAGTTCTAATGTATAAGAGTTGGGGTGGGAGAGGACGGTATGTTCAAATAGAACTGGCCAGAGCGTAGGTAATGTTGCAGGCAGCAACCCTAAAAGACACTTACCACATCACCTTGTCTTTCAACTTGGGCGGCTGGAAGTTACTTTTGGTCATTAAAAACAGGGCCCTGAGAAAAAAAAAAAAAGTGCAGTTGTGTATTTAAGGAAATCAGTCCTTACACTTACAATCCTTGCTTTTACTCAGAGGTGCTAACTTACTAAGCATACATTTAAAATAATGATGTTCTGCTTTCTCTATGTCCTGCAAATGCATACAACGAGTTCGTAGAGTCATTGCATGTTAGAAATATGGGACCAAATAACTAACTTTTGACTACTTCAATACACTATAAGTGAATTTCTCCGAATACTACGGACTTCTTCAAATGGGGGACTAGCTACATAAAGTGCTTTCATTTCTTAACGCTAAAACAGATAAGTATGAAAATAACCTCAAATAAAAGGTGCCATTCTGTACTGTCACCTCAAATTAAACATTTGATCTCAAATCCAAAATCCTTGAGTATTGAGCCCCAAAAAAGATATGCTTCCCTGTCCAAATACATATGTGGGGTGTGAGTGTATACGATTCCCCTGCCTGTATGGATAAGAATCCCGGCACCTACTGGCCCCTTCTCTCTGTCTGCTCTTCATTTCATAACGGTCTCTGTCAAAAACAACAAAATAGGAAAGGAGAGTCCACTCTCCTTTAAAAAAAGAAAAAGAAAAGGACCCTGGTCTGATACCAACGGGTCCAAACACTAACCTCATCGGGTGAAGGTCGAACATGGGCGGCTGCAGCTCTGCCAGCTCGATGGCGGTGATGCCCACTGCCCAGATGTCGCACAGGTGGTTGTACCCGCCCTTCCTCTCCACGGCTGCCACCTCGGGTGCCATCCTGCACACAGGGAGTCGGCTCAGTCAAATGAACCGTTCACCACATAGCCTTGGCACAGTCAATAGCAATTAACACTACAGGGTCATCTCAACCAACTCAAACTGATCTCTCAACTCACACTGTATAACCAACTGTGCCAATAACTCGCTTATAAATGTTTATAAATATGAACACATTTTGTAAATATTTCTAAACTTTTGTTTAGCGGTGGCGCAACCACTAGAGCTGCCAAGTGGGGGGGGCCACTAAAATGTTTTGCCCCCATGGTCAGGGGTGGCAACCCACCCAAATCTCGCTTAAGGCCCCAAAATGGCCTTATCCAGAGCGACTTACAGGAGCAATTAGGGTTAAGTTACTTGCTCAAGGGCACAGACACACCTAGTTGGCTCAGGGATTGAAACCAGCAACCTTTCGGTTACTGGCCCAACGCGCATAACCACTAGGCTACCTGCCGCCCATCATCAATCAATATAAATCAGAATATGTTTGACTCGTTAACTCTCTAGACTAGAGTCGAAGCCCTGCCTAAGCTGGGCAGGGGTTCTACTAAGCTAACATATGGAATTGTTTTAAGGTCATACCAAAGGTCATTTAAGGTCATACCAAAGATCCTTAAGTTATTTGATTTAGAATTTTAAGACCCCTTGAAATATAAAAAAAACGAATAAAACCAGCCCATAATAAAATTTGCCCATACGAACATATTGAATAACAGTCACTACATGGAACAACAGATAGTAGCCCCCAAAAAAAATCTAAAGGAAGTTTGTTCTGAAGTGTCTGTCCTACAGTGCTGTGAAAAGGTATTTTCCCCTTTTTGATTTTCTCTATTTTTGCATATTTTTGATACTGAATGTTATCAGATCTTCAATCAAAACCTAATATCAAATAAAGGGAACCTGAGTGAACAGATGACACAACAATTACATATTTATTTCATAAACAAAGTTATGCAACACCCAATGCTCCTGTGTCAATAACTGTTTGTTCCACCTTTAGCTGCAATGACTCCGACCTAACACTTCCTGTAGTTGTTGATCAGTCTCTCACGTCTCTGTGGAGGAATTGTGGCCCACTCTTGCATGCAGAACTGCTGTAACTCAGCAACACTTGTGGGTTTTCAAGCATGAACTACTTGTTTCAAGTCCTGCCACATCATCTCATTTGGGATTAGGTCTGGACATTAATAGGCCATTCCAAAACTAAAAATGTGTTGCTTTTTAGACATTTTCATGTAGACTTGATTGTGTGTTTTTGGATCATTGCCTTGCTGCATGACCCAGCTGCACTTCAGATTCTGCTCACATACGGATGGCCTGACATTCTCCTGAAGAATTCTCTGATACAGAGCAGAATTCATGGTTCCTTCTATTAAGGCAAGTCGTCCAGGTACTAAGGCAGCAAAGCATACCCACACCATCACACTCCCACCACCATGCTTGACTGTTGGTATGAGGTTCTTACTGTGGATTGCAGTGTTTGGTTTTCACCAAGCATAATAATTATAATAATACATGGGACTATAAATGGGGCGGCAAGTAGCCTAGTGGTTAGAGCGTTGGACTAGTAACCGAAAGGTTGAAAGATCGAATCCCCGAGCTGACGGGCTAAAAATCTGTCGTTCTGCTGCTGAACTTTTTTTTTGCGCTTTATAGATATTAAACAGAAAAACTACAAAATAGGAGTCAAAACATCAGACTAAACAAAATCATGAATACAGAGAGGGGTGGGCTCAAAGCAGAGAAAGAGTGTGATGTATCAGTGTATGGGGGAAGGGTCAGGATTTAAATACCAACATGGTTTAGGGGTTAAGATACGAACCCAGTTTAGGGTAAGGGGCTGGATTGGGGTTAGGATACGAACCCAGTTTAGGGTAAGGGGCTGGATTGGGGTTAGGATACGAACCCAGTTTAGGGTAAGGGGCTGGATTGGGGTTAAGATACGAACCCAGTTTAGGGTAAGGGGCTGGATTGGGGTTAGGATACGAACCCATTTTAGGGTAAGGGGCTGGATTGGGGTTAGGATACGAACCCAGTTTAGGGTAAGGGGCTGGATTGGGGTTAGGATACGAACCCAGTTTAGGGTAAGGGGCTGGATTGGGGTTAGGATACGAACCCAGTTTAGGGTAAGGGGCTGGATTGGGGTTAGGATACGAACCCAGTTTAGGGTAAGGGGCTGGATTGGGGTTAAGATACGAACCCAGTTTAGGGTAAGGGGCTGGATTGGGGTTAAGATACGAACCCAGTTTAGGGTAAGGGGCTGGATTGGGGTTAGGATACGAACCCAGTTTAGGGTAAGGGGCTGGATTGGGGTTAGGATACGAACCCAGTTTAGGGTAAGGGGCTGGATTGGGGTTAAGATACAAACCCAGTTTAGGGTAAGGGGCTGGATTGGGGTTAGGATACGAACCCAGTTTAGGGTAAGGGGCTGGATTGGGGTTAGGATACGAACCCAGTTTAGGGTAAGGGGCTGGATTGGGGTTAGGATACGAACCCAGTTTAGGGGGTGGGGTTAAGATACGAACCCAGTTTAGGGGGGCTGGATTGGGGTTAGGATACGAACCCAGTTTAGGGGTAAGGGGCTGGATTGGGGTTAGGATACGAACCCAGTTTAGGGTAAGGGGCTGGATTGGGGTTAGGATACGAACCCAGTTTAGGGTAAGGGGCTGGATTGGGGTTAAGATACGAACCCAGTTTAGGGTAAGGGGCTGGATTGGGGTTAAGATACGAACCCAGTTTAGGGTAAGGGGCTGGATTGGGGTTAGGATACGAACCCAGTTTAGGGTAAGGGGCTGGATTGGGGTTAGGATACGAACCCAGTTTAGGGTAAGGGGCTGGATTGGGGTTAGGATACGAACCCAGTTTAGGGTAAGGGGCTGGATTGGGGTTAGGATACGAACCCAGTTTAGGGTAAGGGGCTGGATTGGGGTTAGGATACAAACCCAGTTTAGGGTAAGGGGCTGGATTGGGGTTAAGATACAAACCCAGTTTAGGGAACCCAGTTTAGGGGCTGGATTGGGGTTAGGATACGAACCCAGTTTAGGGTAAGGGGCTGGATTGGGGTTAGGATACGAACCCAGTTTAGGGTAAGGGGCTGGATTGGGGTTAAGATACAAACCCAGTTTAGGGTAAGGGGCTGGATTGGGGTTAGGATACGAACCCAGTTTAGGGTAAGGGGCTGGATTGGGGTTAAGATATGAACCCAGTTTAGGGTAAGGGGCTGGATTGGGGTTAGGATACGAACCCAGTTTAGGGTAAGGGGCTGGATTGGGGTTAAGATATGAACCCAGTTTAGGGTAAGGGGCTGGATTGGGGTTAGGATACGAACCCAGTTTAGGGTAAGGGGCTGGATTGGGGTTAAGATATGAACCCAGTTTAGGGTAAGGGGCTGGATTGGGGTTAAGATATGAACCCAGTTTAGGGTAAGGGGCTGGATTGGGGTTAGGATACGAACCCAGTTTAGGGTAAGGGGCTGGATTGGGGTTAGGATACGAACCCAGTTTAGGGTAAGGGGCTGGATTGGGGTTAAGATATGAACCCAGTTTAGGGTAAGGGGCTGGATTGGGGTTAGGATACGAACCCAGTTTAGGGTAAGGGGCTGGATTGGGGTTAAGATATGAACCCAGTTTAGGGTAAGGGGCTGGATTGGGGTTAAGATATGAACCCAGTTTAGGGTAAGGGGCTGGATTGGGGTTAAAATATGAACCCAGTTTAGGGTAAGGGCCTGGATTGGGGTTAAGATATGAACCCAGTTTAGGGTAAGGGGCTGGATTGGGTTTAGAAAAAACAAATATATATATATATATTATATATATATTCTACTAGCTTTGTAGTTTGAAATGCAAAACATGTTTAGATTTGCATATATTTTTTGTCAAGCATTCTCAAACTGTGAAAATCTCTGGTGACAGACACGCATTGAAATGTGTATTTAAGCCCTAATTTCTGTCACTAGACTTTCTCCATATATACACTTACATTTAAAAAATTCAACTGGTACCTTCAGACAAGTCTTGTGAGGCTTGTGGGGGCCGTATAGCAAAACAGAGAACGCCATCGTGTTCGTGCGTCTCATCTTTCAATAGTCGTAATAGTTTTTGCAGGCCAAACCGTTCGAACGCTACAGACGTTTTCGTAAGAAGACCAATTTTCGGGATGTCTCATGGTCCGACAAACACCGCTCTACCACCTATTACTGCATATGCGGAAGAGCAACATCGGCAGATGCAATGCAGAAAAAACATCTCTCTAACCTAAACTGATAGATTTTGATGGGGATGTTTTTATTATGCGGGCCGCGGAAATCGGCTCTAAGGGGTCCAACACCTTTTAAAATCAATTGAAGGGCACATTCATATCCTGCTTGACAAAATGGCGGACGATAGATCCATGGATAGATTCCCCTGACTTGGGTATCAAGGGAGAGAGAGAATCGATAGAAGGGGGAGAAGTGATGAAGGACGTTACCAGTAAGGTGTGCCGATGAAGGATTTTCTCTTGGCAATGGTCATCGTGATTTGGGCCGAGACGCCAAAGTCAGCTGCAGAGGAAAAGAAAGACGTGAGAAGCCTGACTTTGTAGTTATATCTACATGAGGCCTCCATTAAGCATAATTAATGATAATTGTGCATTTTTATTAACATGTCGTTACTCACCAATGAATGATTTGTAAATGAGTTGTTTAAAGTCAGAGTTACATTAATACAGTTTATCAGGAATAAATGGCTAATAAATGTCCAAATGCAATGAACAACAGTTTATCATGAATACAGTGAATTTCTAATACACGTTTGATGATGATAAACTATGCATAATTATGCATAACGATGTTGAAATCAATTCAAATCATGCAATGCTCATGTATTGTAATAATTATACATCTTTTGTAAGCTGGCGCAGGTAATATTCCAAAAGGAATACGATATAAAGTGTAGTGTTAGCACTGATACAATTATCACTGTCCAATCGCAGACTCGATTTCGCCTACTACACACATTGAATAGGAAAGCACGCACACACACACACAGAAAGAGAGAGAGAGGACAGACAGAGAGACAGAATGTGAAAGCAGAAGGTGCTCTTCACAGCCAAGCGCAATTAACAGCTTGTCAATCTTCGCCAGGTGAGGATTCACGCGCTCATCAACTTGCCATGATTCATCATATTGAAACACACATCAAAGAAAACAGTTGCACGCCTGGACTCCTTACCTAGTTTGACGTACCCGTTGTCTGTCAACAGTATGTTTGCTCCCTTTGTGCACATAAAAGAAGATCAGAACGTCACAATGGATCTGCAGTTGCATAGGCCTATGGAAGCGCTTAGTACGTTTTTACCTATTCTCCCCCTTCAACAACGTATCAAACGTCTAACTAACTTGTATCTGCACATTTTCAGTGCAACTTCATTTCTGCGGCGGTCTCTTAACAAGGCCATCTATCAAAAGGAAACTTCACAGGGGAAAGACCGAAACGGGAAAAGCCTGGAGTGACTTTGAAAGATGTCTTGTGGGGATTAAAATGGTGGCCATTAGTGTCAGAAATGTTTTTATAATGGCTATTGCACATCTATGCCAAGAAATTCCAGAGGAGGACACTAAAACTACTGTCAATGTAATTGTACATGTCTGGGTAAAGGTGTTGTTGGCCTATTTGTGTGTGCGTACAAGCTTGTGTAAAATGACTTCCTTAATAAAGAGGACAATAACCTCTATTCTATCCTAATCTACACAATGTATTCCTGCTTGAAACGGTTATTGTCCCAGTCCCACCTTACCTTTGTCTTTGTGCACTCTATTCTATGCAATGGAAGCCATGTATTCCTGCTACAATGTGCCATTTTCCCACCTTACCTTTATGTCTCTGTGCATTTTCCCTTTGTTGTGTAGATAGTAGAGACCCTGTGGAGGGAAACATGCCTACAGTGAGTCAGTCCATTGACCTCTTCACAAATAATATCCCATCCTAATATGTTGTCCCTTTTTAGCATCCAACCAAAATCACCACATATACTTTTCCAAAGCATGAGAGCATTGTCATTTAACCAGGAAAGCAATAGTCTGGTTATTATTTTGGGGGATTTCTAAAGATGGGATTTATTATGGTATAATAGTTGTATATCAAAATCAAACAAATCAATGACAACAATAGTCCTTACGATGTTGCTATGCAGGTCGCCTACTGGTTAGAGCATTGGGTCAGTAACCGAAAGGTTTCTGGATCGAAACCCCAAACTGACAAGGTAAAAATCTGTCGTTCTGCCCCTGAGCAAGGCAGTTAACCCACTGTTTCCCGGGCGCCAAAGACGTGGATGTCGATTGAGACAGCCTCCAGCAGCTCTCTGATTCAGAGGGGTTGGGTTAAATGCCGAAGACACAGTTCAGTTGAAGGCATTCAGTTGTACAACTGACTAGGTATCTCCCTTCCCTTTCCTATTGCTAAAGGCTGCTTTCAGTCTCATTTCGAGTGGATGGGTCAAATCAAAGGTAAGAGGACGTTCAAAGGCAACACTTTGAGATGAAAGACGTGTGTCAGAAGAAGAGTGAGCGCTTGAGCGTTTGGAGGAGGCAAACTGAATTGACGTACCTGAAGAGTTTCTCGAGACACGTAGGCTATTTGTGATTCTGTGAGAGGCCCCGTCACTGAAAGATAAGGAGAGACATAGTTGGAGCCTGAGAAGCACACGTGCTTTATTAAAACGTTCCTCGGCCGTTGGTGCCTGAGACAACATCTGGTACCTGAACTCAAATGTATCATGTATATCTTTAATATTGTTTAAGCTAAAGGTCTTACTTGGGCACATATCATTTCAAGCCACATTTGAAGTATTTGTGTCATTTAACCCCAGCATCAAATCACATCAAATCAACAATAGGGTCCACAACTGGATGTTGATCTGACAGCTTTACCTGGCAACGTTAGGTTATTTCAAGGTGATTATTGGGACTATAGAACAGACCAGGCACAACAGAACCCTATTTAAAACAGAACAAAAAAATAGATTTGCTAATGAATTAGACAGAGCTAGATTCTTCTTAGATTTCAATATCATTTATAGTACTATACAGGAAACGGCATATTCTCAATGAGATCGCCTGTATAAACAAATAAAACAACTGTCTATTCAAACATGATCCTCTGGAATTTGCTCGCCCGCCCGTCTCTCTGTCTGTCTTCAGTTTGAGTGAGAACACGCATCATACACCATTCTGCTTCAATCCTAGGCTGTGTGAGGGCTTTGGCCATGCCGTTGAGAGGCTAATCGTCTTAGAGTCTCTACAAAGTAGATTGCAAGCCATGATCGCACCAGTTGATTGGGGTCTGATTAAAAGGTGCAGTCAGTCACATGACAGGGCTAATTAAACTAACGTTCTCTTAGGCCTCTAGGGGGTATATCAAAAAGCAGGGTCACCAAGTTAGTCAGTTCAATCAATTATAACATTCCCATTTCAAGCTTATCTTTCCAAAAAATGATGATGTTAATTCCAAATATTTACACAGGTTAGCTGGCAACTCATTGACCCTGTTTCAATTGCAAAACTCAGTTGAAAATGACTTCCTACCTTTATATTCTTTCTTTCATCAGCACTGACCTGAAAGAACCTATACAGTTGACAGCATACTCCCAGCTATGGTCTACCATACTGCTTTCACCTATCCTCCATGTTCAGATCAATGCAGACGGAGAGGAAGCTATGTTAGACTATTGACATGCCCCCTTGACCTCCCCCGCCACCTGCCTACAGGGCGGGTCTAAAACCTTGTTAAAAATACCCAACATCTAAAACGACTGAGGTTAAAAGGTCCAAGGAATGTAACGACACAACGAAACTACAGGGCATTTCAGACGCCTTCCGTTTCGGGGACCCTCTATTTACACCGGAGACGTAGACGGAGCCTTGGGTTGGGGACATTACGAGCAGCGCGTCGTCTCCGTGGCAGCGGGGAGCTGATATGTGGGAGGCTGAGATCAACGGTACTTGGCGGTGTCGACTGCTGTTCTGTCTCTCTAACGAGGGGCCTCGCAGCCGACTGAGCCCAGCACAGTCATTAAGAGCAGAATCAACACGGTCTCTGTGAGTGTATGTGTGTGCGCGCACAAGTGCGACAGCAGCTGCTTAAGACAGCCGCTCTAATGACCTGTGCTTTAAATGGGCAATCTGCAGTTCAAACAATTACAAAGACGTCATGCCACCACTGCTTTCGTACACAACTCCGGGATGGGGCCTGGAGAAATGTAACTACTCCAATGTATAGATGGATGCTATGGATGAAAGGACTGACCATCCATGACATCAAACTTATAGTTTTAGCCATGTTTTAAACCTATACAGTGTTTGTTTACAACTTACAATGTTTACAAACATTGGAGTAAAACCAGCTTATATTTTGGGTTGTGATGGGGTAAGACAGTTGAACTAAGTGCAAGGCAATTTATAAATTATATTCTTCCCGAATTAAAATGGGTATATATCATCTCTTTTAAAGTCCAAAAATGGATGTAGCAACTGCAGATTCTCCATTTAACGACCAAGACAAGAAGAAGAAAAAGAGTAATAAGAATCTGTTAACTGTCTGTCTGGTTATGTGGTAGGAGCTAGGTTACTTCCTACACGGCAACCGATTCCCTCTGGGCCGTGGCATAAAGTAGTGTACTATAAAGGGAATAGGGTGCCATTTGGGACGTACCCCTAGTAAGAGGGCACCTAGCTTGAGTGAGGAATTAGCTTAAAACCACACACTGAAACGTATTGAATTTGGCTTCATCGTACCGGTTGAACCAGCTGTCATTTTTTCAAATATGTGTGTGTATGTTGTTGTGTCTACTTACCATGATATATGTCTTGTAGGGACCCTCCCCCACAATATTCCATACATATCCATAATTTATCTCTCCTGTAAAGAGCAAAAGGAAACAAATGACATTACAATTGATACTGTACGTCTCAAAATAGTCTGAGTAAAAACCAAATGCTAGGGGGCGGGGTGGAGTCTGGGGGGGGGGTAGAGCGAGAGTATGAAGAGGATGACTGCTTTTGGGAGTCTTTTGTAGGTCGTGACACAGCATGATGCGGTTTGGCTATTAGGCCACAACCGCCCTCCGGGCAACCAATGCGTTGAAACTTCCCTCTTTTCAGCCCCTGCAACTTCTCAGTATGGCCACCCTCCACCTCCCCTTGTCTTGAGCAGTTCAATACAAAGCATTTCCCTAGAGCTAGCAATTAGCCACATCGCTAGCTAACGTTAGTGCGGCTAGGTTGGACCAGAGGCTCTGACTGTAGCTTGACTGCAGTGGAGTAAGACTCCACGCTGAGCCTGTGTGTGTGGTGTGTGGTGTGTGTGTGTGTGTGTGTGTGTGTGTGTGTGTACTTCCTAGCCTGTAAGTGGCTGGGAATTGACTGAGCCAGGGCACGGCTTGGAGGAGGGAAGGGTAGGGTAGGTTAGGGATGGTGACGGAGGGAGCGCGGGGTGCGGGCCTTTAAATATGCTACCTTAAGTAACTGCC
Organism: Oncorhynchus nerka; assembly: GCF_034236695.1. Lineage (NCBI taxonomy): Eukaryota > Metazoa > Chordata > Actinopteri > Salmoniformes > Salmonidae > Oncorhynchus > Oncorhynchus nerka. The sequence continues at coordinate 41,158,662 of NC_088410.1, read as the reverse complement.
AAAGTAGGCCACGATGTTAGAGTGCTTGCAGTCCTTCATCATGACGATTTCCTGCTGCACCACCACAAAGTCCTCCCCTGTGGAGAGACGGCAGACGTGAGAGAGCAGGTGAGGAGAGAGACAAATTCACATATGTACATAAACACACATTTATAAACACATACACAAACACACACGTATGTAAACACACTTGAATGACTTTAAAAGGAACTTCAGTTGCTTCTACATGAATAAAATGGCATAAAATAAGTTTGAATTATTAATTTTTTGATGCAGACACACGCTTAAACCACCTCGCTGAACCAAAGCACTCTGGCAAGACTAGCTGGGAACTAGAGTAAGTAGACTCCTCTCTGTCTCTAAACAAGTACCAACTGTGCATTAGTCTGCATACTGACCCGGATGTGCAGAGATAATGGCTCGGAGGATTGATTTAGCAGAATCAATGCGTTATTTGTAATCTATGCTAGTCCCTTTTGATGAAGGCATCTGTCAAACTGGCAAAGCTATCACTGCAAACATTAAGCTCCACACCTCCCAAATGAGGACCATACATCTCAGAATCAATGAGCCGCACGACGTCCAACTACGATCACTGAGGGGAATCAATTCCACAGATCATAATTACACAGGCTGGGAATATTCAGTTTGGCAGCTTGTCAACACCACCAGAAGGCCAGTGTTTCCCGACACTCAACGCTATTCTAACGCAGGGGAACGTGATGGGCTTGGAAACTGGGGAAATAGAAACCAATAGAAGCTATGTTTTGGGGGGGGGGGGCTGTCTCCTTGAGGGTGCACTCAAAACACACAATCAAAACACATGCACACACACTCACAGATAAGACATTCTCTTAATGACAAGGCGGCAGTGAATAGCCCTTGACGAAAACCCGCCGGGGATGCTTGCTTTTCGTTTTTAGCAGCTCTGTCAATACGGGATGCGTGCTGCACATTCAAACCCGGCGCTCTCCATCAGCAAGTTAGCACTAGCACTGTTGCTAGGTCAGCGCATTTCTCCCAGGCAGAGCTATCGAGCGCAGCTCCACCCGATGCTTCTTCAGAGGAAGAAGCAGGGCACCATTATTGGCTTTAACGAGAAATGACTGCCCATGAAGCTCTCCCTCGCCTTCGATTGGCCCGAGGGACAGACAGCGGGGCCTGGTTGATTGTCGAAAAAAAGAGATTCTCATCCGATGTCCCCTGGGGTTCGTGGACCTGACGGCGCCGATCTGGGCTGACCTTGATCTCCGTCTCGGGTCTCAACGTCTATAAACGTGTGCGCCGGGACAAACGCTTTGGAGGAGCGCGAGAGAGAACAAAGTCACTTTAGTGTGACTGCTGGCTTAATGATGGACGCTCCAGGCCTCATTAAAAAGCTGATCATTTATTTTTTTACACCTCCCTCTATCTCTCTTGCCACTATTCAATATTTCTAAGCCGGTCGCTTGCTCCGCGTTCAAAATTCCTTCTGTAGTCTCAATGAGAGATGAAAATAAATATGTATGCCGTCTTACGTACTGGCTCATTAACATGTATGTAACGTGCTGGATATGCAAGGCGAGGGTTGTCTATAGCGTTGGCGCTGCAGCAAAAAAAAAAAAAAGAAGAAGAAGAAGTTTACTCGAACCCTATGATGAATGAAATATCGGTGGGGGGGGGGGTTTGCGGGTCTTTTTCTGCTTACGGCCTCCTCCTGAGGGAGTGTCCTAGGATTCACTTTCAACAGTGACCAAGGTCAGATGGCCCTGGTGCTTCCTGTCGTGGTGAGCCTGTCCTTCTCCGGTGACGCGGTGACATTTTTCCAGCACAGAGGGGATTGGAGAGAGGAGCTGACTGTGTAGGATGCTCTGGGGGTGAAGTTTCCCCTAAGTACAGATCCAGGATCAGCGTCTCCTGCTCCAATCATAATGTTAACCATTCGTTGGGAAAAGGCTAAACTGACCCAAGATCAGTGTCTATGGGGCATGTAGGACTGGGGGAGAAGCCTACTACTGACTGCAATCGCCTCTATGTGCTAACACCAAAGGAGTGACTTTGGATAAACTCCTGCACACTTATCTCGAGCTTGCCAGAATCAGTCTTTGGACTCAAAACAATTTCTAAATATGTTATATTTAGAACACAAGTGGAGGTGTACTGGCTTATTACAGAGATATAATGTAAGCTGAATTGCCTACATGTTGTTGTTTTTTAAGTTAAGAACATGGCGTTAACAATGAATCATTCTAAAAGTTATTTTTTCTTCTGTCATTCATTTACTCTTATGTATTCTTTTTAATCGCAATATCCTACAAATACATGGAATGAAGTATTAATCTGCAGTTACAAAAGAGTGTTTAATATTTACATTCTGGTCACTAAGACCTTACATATTGTAACTGTATGGACCAAATGGTTGTTTTTTATTTGGGCTATTTAGCAAACAGTTGTGAATGTTTGGCAAGGAATAAAGACTTTTATTGCTGACCCCAGAAGAGTAGAGCTTACCTTAGCACAAGGATAATGGAATGCAGTTGCCCTTAAGCTCTGACATAAGGTCAGTTTCTTTGCAGCTTTACCCCCTGACCGGTGCAGTTTACGCCTCTGGTCAAATGCAGTGCACTATGCAATAGGGTGCACCCTTTGGGATGCACACATACACTGACAGCAAGCAAGGACCACATAATGTGATGGCTGTACAACCACAATCTCATGTTGGCTAACAGAAAATGGCTTAGAGTTGGCAGATACCATGGACGACTGGAAGAAATCAAGGTTGTGCTCATTAGGTACCAAACGGAAGAAAAAAGGAATTCAAAAACGGAATGCTCATTTTGGTTTTCCGTTGCAAAATGTTTTCAAACTTTTCCCGTTGCGTGCCCTAATGAACAGGATCCAGATTTGGTGGAGGGGGCCTTATGGAAACAGATTGAGATCTATTGGAGCAGTTACACAGATCTTGGCAGCCTCTAAGCCAGATTGTTGGGCTGTACATGGACAGCACAAAGCACAAGATGAAGATAAAGCCTGGCAGCCAGCCCAAATGAAAAGGAAACTGTGACAGAGATGCCATCTGAAAATCAAACAGCACAAATTAGAACAAATTGGAACAAGTAAAAAAAAAAGAAGCAAATATTAAATTACTTCTTTTAATTCTGCACAGCACGCCACTAAAGCGAGATAAGCCAATTAGACCAAAGCAAACTGTTGCTAGGGAATATTAGTTGGGCTAAAGCTTTGAAAGCATCCTTGGGAAACAGTTTTACATTTGAGATTGAAACAGACAGGCAGATATAACAAGGTGCTGAATATGGTGTCCGGTGTTGGTTAACTGTGACATGTTAGAGGGTGTTAGCCGCCCACCCTTGGGGTGTGTGTGTGTGTGTGTGTGTGTGTGTGTGTGTGTGTGTGTGTGTGTGTCCACTCCACACACTATGAATAGTCAATCTTTCAGCCTATGTCTAGCCTACGTAGGTTTCCATGGTCCTGGCATTGGCGACACACCTCGAGCCATCGACCCTGTCGCCACGAAACGCACTCCTGGACATCATGGCGACATCTGTCAAGAGTGCCAGCTGCCCTGGCCATGATGCGTACTGACAAGCACCTCCATGTCACTCCACGCTGTCACGGTGGATTGTGGCACCTTCCCCTCGTGTTGCCGTGCTGTTGGCATTTTAAGAGGTAGGGTGAAAACCTTGGCAGCATGAATGTTAGATGGGGTTCCTGCACTGCGTTAGCAGGAATGGCTAATAAGAGACCTCCGGGCCGAATTCCACCGCATGTGGTCCACCTGATAAATGCGGGCACACACACACACACACACACTCTCTCCCGCTCTCTCTTTAAAGCTTCTGACCACTTTCCAGCTCCAATTGTCACCATCAATCTAGTTAACCATCAAAGGCCTGTCAAGTGCATTCTCTACATCTAATGCACTGTAATAAGACAATAAGCATTTTAACCCTAAACATCCGCAAGGGAAGTTCAAACGACATCAGAAACCCCATCTTGATTTTTTTTTATTTCACCTTTATTTAACCAGGTAGGCCAGTTGAGAACAAGTTCTCATTTACAACTGCGACCTGGCCAACAACACAGAGGTACACATAAACAAATGTACAGTCAATAACACAATAGAAAATCTATGTACAGTGTGTGCAAATGTAGAAGATTAGGGAGGTAAGGCAATAAATAGGCCATAGAGGCAAAAATAATTACAATTTAGCATTAATCCTGGAGTGATAGATGTGCAGATAATGATGTGCAAGTAGAGATAATGGGGTTCAAAAGAGCAAGAAGATAAATAACAACATGGGGATGAGGTAGTTGGATGGGCTATTTACAGATTGGCTGTGTACAGATACAGTGATCGGTAAGCTGCTCTGACAGCTGATGCTTAAAGTTAGAGAGGGAGATATAAGACTCCAGCTTCCGAGATTTTTGCAATTCATTCCAGTCATTGGCAGCAGAGAACTGGAAGGAAAGGCAGCCAAAGGAAGTGTTGGCTTTGGGGATGACCAGTGAAATATACATTCTGGAGCGCGTACTAAGGGTGGGTGTTGCTATGGTGACCAGTGAGCTGAGATAAGGCGGGGCTTTACCTAGCGGAGACTTATAGATGATCTGGAGCCAGTGGGTTTGGCGACGAATATGTAACAAATGAGTTACAAAGTCCCCACCCAATGGGCCCCAGTAAAAAGTAGTGCACTATATAGGGAATAGTCATTTGAAATGCAACATTGAAGTCACTGGAATTCCAAACAACACAGAGAGGTCACAGTACAGTGTTCTTTTATGATAAAGACTCACACACCTAACATTGATGGTCTTTCATAAAGGGGGCTTTGAAAAAAGTGCCTTGAGTGACTACATGCAGAAGACAATGATACTCTGTAAGGACTGCTTACAAGGTAAGGTTACAAATATGTAATTTTGTCATTTGGCTTACTATCCCTTTATATAAATAAAACATGGTTAACAGTCAGCTGTGGATGATAATACAACTGACACAAATCAAATGTTTGAAATGACCATGGCACCACGAGCACAACCTAAAAATATGCCACAAATAAACCCCAAATCAATTCCTGTTATTGTAGAATTATGCAGTGTCCTTACAAGAACGGACACACGAAGGGAGAGGAAAGTTGCAGCAAACCAATAGTGCCTCTTAACGTTAGAAGCGCTACGACAGAGGTCCCCCAGTCCAAAAGCCTTGCAGAAATACTCCAGTCTTGTGTAAAGCCGCTTCCAAAATGGATCCCTAATTCCCTATGTAGTGCACAATTATTTCATTATTTTCTAAATAGGGAATAGGGTGCCATTTGGGACACACGACCAAAAGCAAGGCAGGAGCTGTCACAGCGGATATGGTAAAGAGGTGGTTTGACATTAAAAGGAGAGGATTGGGAGAGTCAGGGGGTGGTTCAATACTGACTGACCCCTCAACCTTCCACCCAAGAATAGCTTTGGTTGTTGAAGAACACACTCACGTACAAGGACAACAACACACACGGCCGCACGTGCACACACACACACAAAATTATGAAAGTTAACATTGGATAGCTACAGATGTAGTAACTTCATTTGAGCCAGTTTGCTACAGCAGGAGAATAATCCTGCAGCAACAGGAAATGTGAATTATTATAATTTATGGACATTTTTGTAGGGGTTGATATATTTTCTTGTAAGGGAAAATGAAGTCTGAAATGTCAAAGTGGAAATTACAAACTTCAGAAGCCTTTTTAAAACCGCAAATACACCACACGTTTTAAATGTCCTGTATTGTAGCACTATTCTCCTGCAACAGGTTAATCAAATTATGATCCTATTCTGTACTGTAGATTTAACGGACTGCCTGAAAGTTGAATATTAGTGGTAACACACACAAGCGTGCTTCACATGAGCAGGGGCTGTATGTAGTAGTGTTCATTATTTCTATAGGAGCTGGTTCTTCCTGTCTGAACTCTTAACGGCCGCAATGTCAGATGGTACCCCACAAGCCCCAGGCTGCATATCTGTACACACACCCGCACACACATAGATAACTGCACATAATTTTGCGCACACACACTCACGCGCACGCACACTCACAGTCCATCAAGCCTACCACCTGCTGACACCCAGTCTCACAAGCCAAACTCAAAGTGAATCCCTGTTGATTTATAGCAAGAAAATGTAAGTAAACATTTCTTTAGTCTCTAGCCTAGCCTACACCCACCAGTTCCCAGTCCCTGGGTTGGTTTGTCCCAACTATAGCATCAACAGTTAACTGTAAAATGAGTCTGAAAGTTGACTAAGACCAAAATGATGTATCGAGTTGTTGTTTGATTCGGATTCTAAATAGCACCATACCTATTAGAATCAGTAAAATACCAATATAATATCATATGACTGTACAAAATGAGAATTCCACATGGACTCCTAGCCACCCTTTTGTAGATCTGAAAGGATTGGATAGGTATAAGCAATAAAGTAATAGCTCCACTGAGTCATCAAATACTGTCGTGATAAGGCTTACATCTATCCGAACCTCTCCGATTTCATGTTAAGAGGTGTTAGAGTGATCGGTGGACTTGTCGCAATGGAGTGTTTCCTTAAGGTTGCGTTATCACACAGAGCAAACAGCCTTAGCAAATGAATAGATTATGATTACTAGAATGGAACCACAAGAGGTTGGTGGCACCTTAATTGGGGGGAGGACGGGCTCGTGGTAAAGGCTGGAGGGGAATGGTATCGAATACGTCAAACGCGTGTTTCACGTGAATGGAACGTCATTACCAAACTAATTCTAACTTTACTTACATATTTACATTTACGATCAATTCAACCTCAATAGATGACCTAATCCACGTATCATAGACAGGAGACAGAAATGGCCGTAGGCTAAAAAAGTTTGCATCCGAGAGCTAGTTTGCTATTATTCCCACATATGGAAGCAACAGAGCAGAATGCAGTTTAGAGATTGCAAGAAGACTGATAATGTGCTATTCATAGCAGGATTCAATTGCACAACTGACCGGTGACAGATTATCACCAAACACAAACCAACTATAATTAGGCTGTTTTATAGTAGCAATTATGACTAACTGTGGACCAATGAGATAGTCTGCTAATGCTAACTAAGAAAAACACTACAATAAAAATTGCTTTTTGGATTGTTAGACATCGCCTCTATAGGTTATTGGAGAAGTGAGTCAGTTGGCTTATACCACGCCTAGGTTATCCTTATGAACAAGGTTGTGTGTGTGTGGGGTGGGGTCAGAATTAGGGCTGCAAAATTCTGATAACTTTCCCAAAATTACCAGGTTTTCCAGAAATCTCAGTTGGAAAATTACCAGAATAGGGATTTTTTTAAACCCTATTCTGAATATTTTGTGTTAGTGCTGGGCTAGAATAAAAATGTGTAACCCCTGAGGGTGTCACGTAAATGGACGAGCTGCACTGATGTAGAGTAATAGGTAACACTTTGCCTATGGAAGTCCTGCAATCTTCACACATTGTTGCATCGTGACAGGATGTGACATTCAATGCATTTTAATAATACAAGGCGTTTGAGCTCTGTGTTTCACTGCTATGCAATAATGTGAAATTGCACGGGATCCCTCTAGGGTACTTACTAGCAACAGCTCTACAAGAATATCAACAGTGTTACTTTAAGTTTTTCTGAATAACAATTCATATCCATCATTATCATCTTATCAAATTATAAGGACATCTTGGATTTTGATGCATTCGATATAAGCAGGCAGCTTTTGAAATACCACAGAGACTTCAAATCTGATATTCCTCTCTATTCGAAAATGATAATCTTATTGTGGCGCAGACAAAGAGCTTTTGGCCGCAAGCTCCAACAGGTTTACTCTTAACACTCCAACTTAATCAAGCCCAGCCATCTGAGGCTGAGATGAAAGTAAATCTGGTCTGATATGGCTCCCAAGGCTAGCTCCACTCCACATTCCTGGCCTGACGTGGGACACATTCCATTTGGGACGCAACCAGGCCTGCCTGACTATTATAGAAAAAGTCCCAGATAAAACACACACACCACTCTCATCTAAAGCGATGGGTAACAAATGATAAATGGTAGGCATGAAGCAGATGCCTTTTACGCTAATAAGGCCGGTGTGTGGCCTATACAGGATTTAAACCCGAGCAACATGCTCCAACCAACATTTGCATAACCCTTTTGTATTTTGCCTAGGGTCAATTCAATTCCTCCAAATGTTTAGTGGGTCTCAGAAATAGGCACAGAAATGACTGGAGAAGTATGATGGTGGGGGAGAGAAGATTTAAGTAAGTCAAATTGAATAATAGGTCAGGAGAGGCTGAACTAGCTGAGACAGTGAGTTGAGGTGTAGGGTGACGTTGCCCCTCGACGCTAAGCTTGGGTCAGTTTTGTATTTTCCCCACTGATTGGTGGAGGGCAAGCTGATCCTAGATCTGTACGTAGGGAAAACTTCACCCCAGAGTGTCAGAAGATGGAGGCAAAGATTCTTACCGGGCTCCAGTTTGATGACCTTGATGGCCGCCAGCTCCCCTGTGGTGACGTTCCGAGCCTGGAAGACAAACAAGACAGAGGGTGAGCACATCGACCAGTCTCCACACACAGAAAACCACAGGTGATCGATGGAGAGCTGCCCAAGAGCATACCTTGAGGAGGATGTGTTTTGGAACCGGGGCTCGACTTAAAAAAAGGTCCAACGGAGATGTTTTTATCTGGACATAAAATCATTTCTGTGTAACAATTAAGTACCTTACTGTGATTCTTTTTGACCATTTTAAATGAAAACAAACAAAAATATTTTCTTAGCAAAGAGCAATTTCTCAAGCAAGAATTTTGCTATGACTGTCGAGGAGTGGTCTGAGTGGGGAGAGGAAAACTGAAAACTAGCTGTTACTGGTAGACTGGTTTTGAACTCTAGTTCTCATTGGTCTATTAACTAATTATCTACCTGGTGTCAAAAACTCCATCTCACCAAAGCAGGCTGATTTCACAGTATTATTCCAACCTCATAGTGTGGAAATCATGTTTGACTGCACTGGGCCTTTAAATAGCTACAGATAAAACTTGCATAGTCATGATGACTCCGGTTTTTCGAGATACTGTGTATTCTGGTTTTTATCCCAACCTGACTAGTGCGGAATTGACTGTCACAAGGAAAATCATGGTTCAGGTGTTCAGTGAGAAGATATTCAAGTCATTATGGATTGAAAACCCGGTTATTCAGGATCAGGGAATGATCATTTAGATAATACGTCTATTTTATTGTGGAGACATGCAATAGGCCAACCTTCAATACAGGTTATTACTAGACGGGGAAATCAAAACACGGAAAAGAAGCATAAAGGCAGACATTTAGCCGGCATTTTCAAAGGTTAATCGAAATTGGTTTAGGATTGAGGTTGAGTTTATAAGGGGTGAGTTAAGGTAAGGGTTCAATTAGAGCTAGGGTTAGGGTCGGGGTTGGGGGTTAAGGTTACCACTGCCAAGCATTAAACATGTATCGCCACTCATCCCGTTCAGACTGCACTCTCAAAAGGAATTTCTTCCACAAAAGCACAAGGGGGGCAGTGGATGGAAGGCATGGGAGGAAACAAGACGCAGGATCAATGACCCGAGTCTATATTTCCACGCCTTCTATCTGCTCCACCATCAGATGCAGAGAATCCCAGTTTAGCAGCAATGTGATGAGCAAGAAAATCATTCACCGCAAAATGGAAAAAAAAACTCTTCAGAGCCAGCAAGCTCACATTGTATGTTACATTCATGAAGGGCTGAGCTTGGAGAGAATGGCACATAAAATGAAAACGCCAGCAGGGTACAGTCTTAAGATACTCAAGTACCTTTGGATAGACGTACTATACAACATAGCTGACCCTGGGAGAAAAGTTAATCAAGAATCAATGTCATACTTATAATGACATCTTGGCATGTGTCACAGCAAAGGTGACACTTCTGCGCTTCTTTTAAAGCGATTGGAAAAAGCAACACATTGATTTTCCACAAAAGACAGTGAAAAATATTAGCACACGCACACACACACACACACATATTAAAACCTTGGTGAAATTGAATACAAATTTCTGCGCAGTCTTTCACTAATGACCTGAACGCGCTTTGCGAAAAACACCTCCAAAAGGTTAACTAGCACCTTATGGGAAACGTAGACCACTCGGAGATCAATAGCGGGATCAACCGCACTGGTGGTGTTAACAGGCACTTCTACCAAAGGTCAATATCTAATTTCGTCGAAAATGGCAAATCATATGGGCCATTACCGCATGTTAAATGCAAACTACGCCTGTGACGTACAACGACCACCACCAGCACACCGCCCCCACCTCATCCCACCCCCACCCTAAGGTGAGAGCTGAGGACCGTGGGAAACCGCCCACCGGGTATCGACCAGTGCCCTTGAGGGGACGAAGGGAGAGGAAGGGGCTGGCTGATGATGATCATGTCACAAGGTCTTGGTATGGTTAAGTCCATTGGGTTTCCCCCTCTGTCTAGTTTCTCCATATCTAGTTAGATACTAGAACGGCACCATCATCTAGCCTTCTGGAGTCAAGTGGCCATGTTCCAATACATGCATTTGAAGTTGTACAGTATGCTGGAACGGGCAATCAGAAACAAGTCGCTGTCATGTTGATCCACCTAACCAGGCTTTTGAGATTTCTGATCGTCAAGAACAAGACTCAATAGCTCTCAACGGGACATAATTCTAGTAACCCTGAACCAAAAATAAATTGTAAACTATTTGATTAGGTTCTGTGTGAGATAGGAGCCGGAAAGTATTTGGTTACTGCATCCCCCTCTCCGCAAGTCTAAGGGTCCAAAACGTCACCTCCCCTTCCGAAATTCAAAGGATGCCCCCGCCCTGCAAAATTGTGATTCCTCAATATAACCAGTGACGCAAACCCAGTGCAGTGCAACAATGTTCCTCGCTAGTTGCCGCATCCCAAAGTCTGTTGACGGACGTTACGTGAACATTTATGTACCGCACTCTGTCCGCGAGGGATTAAAGCAAATGAGCTTAGAGAGTACACACTCTGCAACATTCCACAACCAACGTTAGCCTCCTACCGCCGTCACGGTGGTAAAGGAAAAGGAGGAGAAGCAGACAGGTCATGAATCCTTTACTCTGACTGGCCCCCACCTAATTCTTCTCCGACCTCTCTACGAACTTCAACCCCTACTCCTTCCAACCTTCCCCTGCAGGCTGCCCATGCCCCTTTTCCATCCATTGGGAGCACTAACCCTACCCCAACCGCTCCAGCGCCACTCAGCCAAGGCAACACAGGGTCAAGATAGAGCTTTCCCCTCCATCGGGAACGCTGACCCAACTCTCCTCCGCCCCAGTGCCATGCACTCAGCCAAGCTCAGGCAGCACAGGCGCAGGGCACAGCAGGCCCTTTGGCTACCATCTCAGGTAATTACAGCCAAAGAAAATACATCTCAACATAGGCCAAAGCGACACGGGCCGCAGGGGCCACAGGGTTCACACAGACTGTAGAGCAGAATCTGGAGCGACCTGTTCTTTACACCAGGGCAGTATTTATTTCACTGCATTTTGAGCAAACGAGATAAGATACATGTTCAAGGCAATGTGTAGGCCTGTTGCTTTTGTCTGTGGTCAGTTACAGCGGTTTTGTGATGTTTAATGTGTGATGTAATTACTGTCATTGTTTGTAAGAACAACGGATGGAAATATAATCCAGAAATGCAGTGAGACATGTTGTTTTTTTGTGTCTGATCAATCTATTCCTGAATGTCAACACTCAAACATCAGAGACATGTCAGGAGGGAGACTAAAAAGAGGATGTTCGGGGCAGACACTTCTGTCTTTATTGGGTCATTTAATGTGAAATAGGAGCAACTAATGACCCTGACGTTGTGGACTTTTCTGAAATGTAACCCATAGAAATGACCTTTGGGGGAAAGATGTTTATTATACATTTCACATCTGTCTCCAAATGGATTGAGAAATAAGTCATGTTTTGTTCCATTCTGACACAGAACGACCCTATTTCCCTTCTGCATGCCTGCTCATAGCAGTGCTGTGGAATTCCACTCACTTCCTGGTCTGTGTGAAACAAGAACTACCATTGATCCAGCAGCTTTATTTACAAAGGGAGTATGACAGATAGGGGTAGCTAATGCTAAATGCTAATCTTTCATGGTGAGGAAAGAGAAGACCTCTTTTGAACTTGTACTGAAAAATGTTACAGTGGAGTGAAGGCATCCATGAAGTATTTAACATGTTAAAGGGACAGTTCACCCAAATTACAAAATGGCATGCATTGACTTGCATTGTACTTATGCCTTAAATGCAAAAAAGTTAGCACTTGGAGACAGTCGCCAGGTAAACAAAACCAAAACAAGACACCTTGTCCATAGACTGCTTACAGGGTAAGGAAACTAATATGTAATTTTGTAATTTGGGTGAACTAACCCTTTAGCATTTTCCTGAGTCAAGTAAAACCGGTGTATGGTTTTGCGTAGCGACCTTTATAAAATACCAGGTAGACTCCCGTCTGAAATAGACAAACCACAAAATGTTTTACAAAAATACAGCCACAAATTTTTCAGGCAGGATTGATAGAATCCAGGCCACTTTAATGTCAACAGTGTACTTCTGACTTTGGACAGACACTCAGAATGACATATTTATAATATAATAAAACATGTCACTTAGCAGATGCTTTATATCCAAAGCGACTTATTGTTTATTAAGTGCATGTGATCACTGCGGGAGTTGCACAGGCGATATTGACATTGCTAGCTCAATGTTTGCTCAACTTGCTCAACTTCAAGGCCTGAGGAACAAGTCTCAAAAACCCAACCCTAGGAAACAGTGACTAGGGTCTGGTTTCAATAACAGACTGTTTTGGCAACTTCGATAAGGGGGAAAAAATGTCCAGGGTGGTTTCTTTTCAGACAGACAACTCTCCCAACAAATCACGAGACAGATACGCCAGAACGTTGCAATTCGAAACCAAAGTTTCCAGACAAAACCTTTGCAGTGGTTTTAGTGAAGGTAGCTGAAGCAAACTAGCCACTTGCGAAACGTACTCATTAGAAATAACCTCTGTGATCTCCATCTTGCTAGATACTATTGTGTATTTTATTCAAGCGGATAAGATCGTGATGTGGGCATTGATGTAGTTACTCTATACCTAAAGAGTCCGTCATTGAAACCAGACCCTAATTATGGTTGCTTAGGGTCGGGTTTTCAAGACTACTGAAGAACAGGTCCGTTAAGAGCTGACAGAGAGGATTTCCTCAGCTTTCCAAACCACAGGGTCCAAAAGGGAGAAAACCTCTGTGTCCAGCCTCTCACACCTTTGGGTGACAGCTCTGTGAGAGGGGGGTACGGAGCACGCTGGGGCGTGCTTCTAAACATTGCAGATAGAAATAGAATGAATAGAGCTGACAACTCCCTATTCTACTGCATATGACAGATAATCCAACATGTTCTACACAGTACATTTCTATCTGAACATGCATCCTCCTCAGGCCCCTAGGTCAAAGTCTGTGTTTCACTTTGTTTTACAGGTCTCTATTTAGGCTACTTGTCAGTCATGTTAATGAAATGTTAAACAATGTTGTGGTCCTCTGTAGCTCAGTTGGTAGAGCGTGGTGCTTGCAATGCCAGGATAGTGGGCTCGATTCCTGGGACCACTCATATGAAAAATGTATGCGGGTATGACTGTATGCATTGGATAAAAGCATCTGCTAAAAGGCATATATTATACATATAAATGGTAATTGCATATTAATGACCCGATAATTACTTAGGCTGCAAAAAAAATTACTGATCCTAGATCAAGGACAAAATAAACTGCTAACTAGGGATGTAATGATTCAGCGATACACATTGGTCCTGGTTCAAATGTCCCAAGGTCCCCAAACTGATCCAAATTTAGCATGAATCGGTCATAAAATCGATTCAAACGTTACGAATCGGCGGTGCTCATAATACTTTCTACCTTCTGAAAATACCTCATATTTTGTGACAAGTGATGCGTCCTCTCTTTCAATGTCGAACTAAGCAACTGTGTTGACAGTCATTGATGTGCAAGTAATTTTACATGCCAAACAACTCAGGCATTATCAGTCGCCTAGTCAAACTGCGCTCGGTGCACGGCTTAGCACGCTGACCAAGAGGTAGGCCGCGCGTCACCTTCAGCATCAAAATGTTTGTAAAATGGCTTGCGCATTATTAGGCTTTATTAGTTGAGTGACAACTAATATAATATGCTAGATTATTGTAATCAAATGCGCGGTTGAAAAGTGTTTTTTACCGGAATAACGTAGCCTAAACTACCGCCTGAGAAACGTCTCATCTGGCTGTAGCAGCATACCTGCTGATCGGGGCTTAGCTACATTACATTTAATGTTCCGGTTTACCATCAGCAATAGTTTTGGTCATTTTTAGATATACAGAGTAAAGTTGATCATTTCATGAGAACAGAAAACAAACGGTTTGACATGGGGGGTGAAATCCAAAGTTGTGCCTTATATTCATTGGCTATGTCATATGATTTTTTTTAAAGAAAAATATTGATTACATTACGAGCTCAAACACTTTGAATCTGCAAAAAATGACTAATTAATTAGTGGTTGATGGTGATTTCAGATCGAAAGTGGAGGTAGAAAAAGCAAACATTACCTCCCTTGTCTGATAGTGAGGTGGTAGATGCCCTGTTTCCCGTATGGCTCAGCACAGGTGCCTACATTACACATGTATATAATTCTCACACACAGACAGACAAACAGAGAGAGAGAGGTCAGCTCAGAGAGATCCAGCTCAGAGAGGCCCAGCACGAGTGCCATCAGTAGCCGTTTTGAATTTAGAATGGAAAATGAATGTATTTATGCAACAAATGTTGGTGTATCGAATCGCACCGAACCAATTCAAACTAAAACGTATCATTTCTGTATCGTTTCAGAGGCCATGTATCTAGATACGTATCGAATTGTCTTGAAAGGGAAAGATGCACATCCCTAATGCTAACCATAGTCACAAAAAAGGGTAGATGGGGAACCGAAAGGGTGCCAAGACAAGAAAGGAGGCCTTTTATTATTCTAAGCATTTGACTCCTGAATAGGGCGGTTTTGACGATTCCCGGATGTGGATACAGTTCATACAGAGTGCCTGTGAAGGAAGGTCTAGTGTGATTTCAGTGTCTGACCATTAACTCCATTCTGAATGTTAGAAATATTTATTCATTATTTAAAAGCTCCTTTATAATGCCTACATAGAGGTGTCATAAGTATGTCATTCAAGCACAAAGTAAGGAGATGGGTTTAGGGTCTTGTGCTTCATACCAGATAGAATCTGGTTATGTGACATCATTTGTCAACTT
Organism: Oncorhynchus nerka; assembly: GCF_034236695.1. Taxonomy (NCBI): domain Eukaryota; kingdom Metazoa; phylum Chordata; class Actinopteri; order Salmoniformes; family Salmonidae; genus Oncorhynchus; species Oncorhynchus nerka. Next base: position 41,143,305 of record NC_088410.1, on the reverse strand, counting down.
CTAATGTAACGCCAATTATGTAGTGTTTATGACAACCTTATGTAAAACAAAGTGTTAGGCTATTTTAAAGCAGTAGTGACATAAGCATTTATGAACCGCTAATATACCTCTTATGAATGTGTTATGAAGACCTTATGTAGGTACCCTTCAAATAAAGCACTGCCTAAGACGTATCAGAGCCAGGTGTGTTCAAAGTCAGGGTCATGAGCCCCGGTTGGTCCGCATGGGGAGATTCCAATCTCGGCGCTGTGATAGCGGAACAGGAAGGGACAATGGCCCAGTTGTGGGACTCGGGTAAATAATTGATGAAAAATTCCAAGTGTGAAAGGATTGGGTGACAACATTTATGAGAGTTCGCTGAGGAAAAGAACATTGGTGCCGTCTTGTGTTTCGCAACAGGCTTTTTATACAAAAGACAGTTAATTGATACTGTAAAATAGATGCTTTGTATTCACACATGAAAAGGATGGCCTCACTGTCTCCTAGCTAAGGGTAGACTTTTGATTTTATTTTCATACCATGAGAAAGACGTACCAAGAGATATGTAGGCCTACCGGGAGATTAATGGCGAGAGAGTGATATCTCAACAGAATATGTATCAGATTAGTATCTAATTGGCTAGGAGGAAGAGAAGAGAGAACAGGAGAGGCAGAGACCGAGACAATGAGAGAGTGAGAGTAGTATGTGGTGTGAAGAAGGCAGGCCAACAAGGATCAAGACAAGAGGGTTAGTAAGCTAAAGTGTTAATCACCTTAACCAAATCAAGCGCATCCCCCCCATAGCCGTGCCTCTGGACAGCTTAAATGGACTGAGATGACTGGATGCCAAGTAGGCTCTTCACTACACTCTCTCTACACAATGGCTGCTGCTGGACCACATCCAGTCAATGTCTATTCAAAGTTTAGCCCCAAACTTCAAAGAGTTCCGGTTGAGCTGAACTTGGGGTGTATTCAGTGCACACCGTAGCAAAATGTTTCGCAACGCGTTTCTATTGGACAAATTCAGGTAGGTCCCTCCTCGTTTCATTTGTTTTCTTCTGTTTAGTTTTTAGTGAATACACCCCTGAAAGTTGAGGTAGCACATGAAATGCAGTACTTCCTGAAATGCAGGAAAATCAATGGCCCTGTTGGAATATTTCAAATGCATCCTTCCCTCCTTCCTTTCTTTAAGTAATCACAGATCAGAATTGGTTGGATCAGTGAAGTAATGGGTGGTAACCTTGCTTTCATCTGTCCAATCACTTATAGATCTGTTGATTACCTCAAGGAAACAAGGAAGGATGCATTTAAGTATTCTAACAAGGCCATTGAGTTTGAAGGAGGCCTAACTCTGTCTGAGGAGATCTGCTTACGCAATCCATTTCACAGTTAACCACCACAGCCCTTAGAAAGAGAATGAACAAATTCCACTCAAACCAGGACTGCGACGCAAATATGCAGTGTCGCCATATTTCCTTTAGACCCACACTCTGCCTCTCACTATATCTCTCTTGTTCACTTTCCCTCACTCTTTTCTCTATATATTTATCCATCTGCCTCCCCCACCCTCCTCCCCTCCATTTTTCCATCCCCCAACTCCACACTGACACACTCCCTCCCCAGACAATAGGGCTTCCTCAGATTGTTGAAATCAATACAAAACCATTTTCTAGACGCATAGAAGCCGCAGAACTATCAAAACAACCCGACCCAAGCCTGATGTACTGTCCAAACAGGCAGTTCAGCTATTTAAAAAGGGAGTGGGAGGGCGGTATCCCCTCACTTGTCAGTCTCACCTTAGGAAAGGAGAAAGCAGGGACAGTGAGAGGCAGACCCCTCTGCTGCTCACTCCCTCCCTCCGTTGAGACTGACCATCAGATGCAGGCACCATCAGTCCAGAAAAAAAAAGCTAATTATTTCAATGTATGCTGTGCCTCGCAAGTGATACAACTGATCTATTTTGTTATCAAAGCTCGTGTTTTGGAATATAATATGGTCTTAAAAAGAACAATATTGTCAGGCCAAGCACATAGCCAATATGCTCTGATAATAAGTTCAAACTCCCGAGGTGACAAGGTACAAATCTGTCGTTCTGCCCCTGAACAGGCAGTAAACCCACTGTTCCTAGGCCGTCATTGAAAATAAGAATTTGTTCTTAACTGACTTGCCTAGTTAAATAAAGGTAAAATAAAATAATACAGTATATACAGACTACTGCACAAACTTCAGTCCTACATAACTGTTTTTATTAATGTTGCATAGGCTTATATTTTTTGAAGTCATGTTTAAAAAAAAATCTGAGCAGTAGCTTTCGGCTTGCTTTATAACTGTGAAAGTGATCTGGACTCAGAAAATGTTGGTGATCACTGCTATAGACAGCACAAGCCTATGGGAAATAGTAATTTTGGCCGCGGACGTCACTGTTACTGTATAGAGCAAGTTTTCAAGGTGTTTGTGGGGGCTGCATGTTGTGGTAATTCGGCCATTTTGTGGCTCCGGGGGAGTTTTCTATACAGTCTGCCAGGTGCAGGCTAAACTGAAATGCCACGCTTTGGCCATAGATCCGAATGCGGATCTGGCGGCATTTCGGAGAATCCCGAGAGCCATGCTTTCTTTGGAGGGGCGAATTGTGGATTTTGGGCTAGTAAATGGGCTAGTAAATATCCTAAACCTAGCCAGCTAGACAGTGATAGCCACAAGCTAAATCTGGGGAGAGAGGGAGGAAAGAATTCACTTGGTTTCATCAGCTGCTGGCTAAATCAAACACATATTTCCACATATAATTGATATATTGTAGAAAAATCCTGACAGACGTTACATATTAAAAGGTGAAGTGCCACTTACAGTTTACCACAGTACAGTAGGTTACAGGCAACATGTTCCTCCACCGTGTGAGCATAGAAATTACAATCTTGCGTTCGTGGCTTTCCATCAATTTTCATGGCTTTTATACGCAGGGAGCATAAACGGTACACTTGTAAACAAACAATTATTTTTCAAGAACCCATGTATATTAGTTAATATACAGCACCAACTACATAAATATAGGTTAGGGTCGGTACATTGTCTTCTACCTGGACTTGGTGTTCATTACAATAACAGTTAACACTTACTATCATGACCATGCTATAACACTCTCATGCCACAGTCATACGAATGTCATAGTAGAGAGACACAGCTATAAGTAGGGCTGGGCAGTATACCGTATTTTACTATATACCGGTATTGCTGCACGGACCTGTTACGGGTTTTTACTTTACCTTACATAGCGGTATTTGAAAGTTTGGTATGTTAAATGTGATATGCCCTGTGTAACGTCCATTTTTATAGTTTACACCACTCCTTGAGTCATCCCTCTCCATGCCACTTCCCACACAGACTTAACCCCACCCAATGTCACTCAAGGAGTTGTTGTTGCTTGACCATGAGACACTTGCGTTCAGTCTGCATGGTCAATGCAGGATTTTCTTAGCAAGTTTTAGCTAAATCGTGTTAGCCGCTAATGCTAATCACTAGTTAGCTAGCTAGCTAATAAATGTACAGAGTCAGAGCAAAAGTAGCTTGCTTGCATGTTGTTTGTGCAACAGTATCTTTTAAATCAAAGACGAATAGGCAAAGCATGAATATGTTGGCTAGATGAAGAAACATTTAATGTAGCCAAAGATTATAGGGTATCCAAGGAAACACTTACCATCACTTTGGTTCCTATCCTGTCACAATTTCCTTTGTTGTAATGTCAAACAACACTGTATTCAAAGTGCCCACTATTATTTATATTCCAACCATAGAATTAGAATACATTTTATATTTTGTTCAATAGATAATGTTTAAAGTGTTGGTCCCATGTTTCATGAGCTGAAATAAAAGATCCCAGAAAATGTTCCATATGCACATAAAGTGTATATCTCTCAAATGTTTTGCACAAATTTGTTTACATCCATGTTAGTGAGCATTTCTCCTTTACCAATATAATCGATCCACCTGACAGGTGTGGCATATCAATAAGCGGATTAAACAGCATGATCATTACACGGGTGCACCTTGTGCTGGGAACAATAAAAGGTCACTCTAAAATGTGCAGTTGTCACACAACAATGTCACAGATGTCTCAAGTTGAGGGAGCGTGCATTTTGCATGCTGACTGCATGAGTCACCAACAGAGCTGTGTCCAGATAATTAAAATGTTAATTTCTGTACCATGAGCCACCTCATAGAGAATTTGGCAGTGCGTCCAACTGGCCTCACAACCGCAGACCACATGTATCTACGCCAGCCCAGGACCTCCACATCCAGCTTCTTCACCTGCGTGATCATCTGAGACCAGCTACCCAGACAGCTGATGAAAATGTTGGTTTGCACAAACAAATCATTTCTGCAAAAACTGTCAGAAACAGCCTCAGGCACATCTGCGTGCTCACCAGGGTCTTGACCTGACTGCAGTTTGGCATCGTAACTGACATCAGTGGGCAAATTCTCACCTTCGATGACCACTGGCACGCTGGAGAAGTGTGCTCTTCGCGGATTAATCGGTTTCAACTGTTCCCGGGCAGATGGCAAAAATTGCGTATGGCGTCGAGTGGGAGAGCGGTTTGCTGATGTCAACGTTGTGAACAGGGGTTATGGTACGGGCAGGCATAAGCTACGGACAACGAACACAATTGCATTTTATTGATGAAAATTTGAATGCAGAGATACCGTGATGAGATCCTGAGGCCCATTGTCATGCCATTCATCCACCGCCATCACCTCATTTTTTAGCATAATAATGCATGGCCCAATGTCACAAGGATCTCTCCACAATTCCTGGAAAATGAAAAAGTCCCAGTTCTTCCATGGCCTGCATACTCACCAGATGTCACCCATTGAGCATGTTTGGGATGCTCTGGATCAACGTGTACGACAGCATTTTCCTGTTAACGCCAATATCCAGCAACTTCACATTGAAGAGGAGTGGGGCAACATTCCACAATCAACAGCCTGATCAACTCAATGTGAAAGAAATGTGACACGCTGCATGAGGGAAATGGTGGTCACACCAGATACACTGACTGGTTTTCTGATCCACGCCCCTACCTTTGTTTTTTTATCTGTGACCATCAAATGCATTATTTGTATTCCCAGTCATGTGAAATCCATAGACTGGGGACGAATGAATTTATTTCAATTGACCGATTTCCTTATATGAACTCTAACTCAGTAAAATCTTTGAAATTCTTGCATTTATATTTTTGTTTGGTCTATTTCCATTACACCAACAGTTCACCCAAGTATTTTGATCAAAATCGCAAGTCAAATCGCAACATTTGGTTAAAAACAAGGCCTAGTTTTCTTTCTCCATATCGTGCAGCCCTGTGGCAGCGTAGAAATGATCTCAAATGAAATTTATGGAAATGCAGGACATTATTTTAGGTTGAATTGAACAGTATAAAACAATCCAAATTGAGAAAGACCCATTGAAATCACTTATAAAGCAAATTAAGAACTTTTATTATTGAAAAACATAAATACCGTCCAAAATTTGAAAAATACAGTGATATGATATTTTGGTCACTAAATATAAGCCATTTGTTAGCACACAACTGGTATGCTGTCCATTACAATAACAGTTGTAACACCTGCATGGCATTGTCATAAGAATGACAAAGGTAGAGCTTGGGACTCTAAGGTTCTATCTGTATTTTTCTCAATTTTTATTTATTTGACATAGCCTTGTTTTGTTCAATGTCCTCTACCTAAATATGCCATGAAAATGTTGTTAAGTTCAAAAGAATACAAGACAGAAAGTGCTGACACCATTCAAACCAATGAGGGTTCGGAACTTTAAAGCCAATTATCTTAGAGTCATCATTTTGCAGATAGAATCTTATAATCCCAAGCTCTCGATAGGGAAATAAATGTACATCACATTTTAGTCATTTAGCAGACGCTCTTATCCAGAGCGACTTTTGTCTCAGCATATAAAAATAATGTTCCTGACAATGGCAAATTATTCATAGTTAGATTATTACTGTACTTGTGCCGTCATTCTTACGACAGTATGACACACTTTAAGTGAAGCATACTGTCTGGAAAAGCCAAGTCCTCCTACTCACAAAAAAAACATTGAAGGAACTCAGACATTTCATTAGCATTCTTTCACATGCAAGAATGTTATCTTAAAGTCAAGGATGATAGACGACGAGCAATCTTATGGAGCCAAATGGAGCAAAGGGAGTAGGGTGAAGTTGCCCCTAGACACAGATCTTGGGGCAGTTTAGCATTTCCCCCACTAATGGTTAAGGTTAGTATTGGGTGATGGGCAGCTGATTCTAGATCTGTACCTACTGGAATTTTTTCGCTGGAACGCAAAATGTTGTCATGTTGCAGCTAGGTAAATCACCATTAGAAAGCCCCTATGGGCCTTCATAATAGTCTTGATATTGCAGAGTGTTTTCTGGAATGTGAACGCATATACAGTGGCTTGCAAAAGCATTCACCCCCTTTGGCATTTTTCCTATTTTGTTGCCTTACAAGCTAAACATTGATTTTGGGGAGGTTTGTATCATTTGATTTACACAACTCTGAAGATTCACAATAAAAAATATTTTGCAACAAGAAATAAGGCAAAAAAACAGAAAACTTGAGCGTGCATAACTATTCACCCCCCCCAAAGTCAATACTTTGTCGAGCTACCTTTTGCAGCAATTACAGCTGCAAGTCTCTTGGGGTATGTCTCTACAAGCTTGGCACATCTGGCTCGATGTGATTTTTGCCCATTCTTCAAGGAAAAACATCCCCACAGCATGATGCTGCCACCACGTGTCCTCGTCCCAGAGCGCTAAGAACCTTGGCGTGATCCTGGACAACACCCTGTCGTTCTCAAATAACATCAAGGCGGTGGCCCGTTCCTGTAGGTTCATGCTCTACAACATCCGCAGAGTACGACCCTGCCTCACACAGGAAGCGGCGCAGGTCCTAATCCAGGCACTTGTCATCTCCCGTCTGGATTACTGCAACTCGCTGTTGGCTGGGCTCCCTGCCTGTGCCATTAAACCCCTACAACTCATCCAGAACGCCGCAGCCCGTCTGGTGTTCAACCTTCCCAAGTTCTCTCACGTCACCCCGCTCCTCCGCTCTCTCCACTGGCTTCCAGTTGAAGCTCGCATCCGCTACAAGACCATGGTGCTTGCCTACGGAGCTGTGAGGGGAACGGCACCTCACTACCTCCAGGCTCTGATCAGGCCCTACACCCAAACAAGGGCACTGCGTTCATCCACCTCTGGCCTGCTCGCCTCCCTACCACTGAGGAAGTACAGTTCCCGCTCAGCCCAGTCAAAACTGTTCGCTGCTCTGGCCCCCCAATGGTGGAACAAACTCCCTCACGACGCCAGGACAGCGGAGTCAATCACCACCTTCCGGAGACACCTGAAACCCCACCTCTTTAAGGAATACCTAGGATAGGATAAAGTAATCCTTCTCCCCCCCCTTAAAAGACCTAGATGCACTATTGTAAAGTGGCTGTTCCACTGGATGTCATAAGGTGAAAGCACCAATTTGTAAGTCGCTCTGGATAAGAGCGTCTGCTAAATGACTTAAATGTAAATGTTAAATGGGGATGGTGTTCTTGGGGTGATGAGAGGTGGCCCAGCTCTGTGGAGTTTACGGCTAAAGTGGTCCTACGGACAGATACTCCAATCTCCACTGTGGAGCTTTGCAGCTCCATCAAGGCTATCTTTGGTCTCTTTGTTGACTTTCTGATTAATGCCCTCATTGCCTGGTCCGTTTTGGATTTTTGGTGGGTGGCCCTCTCTTGGCAGGTTTGTTGTGGTGCCATATTCTTTCTATTTTTTAATAATTGATTTAATGGTGCTGCGTGGGATGTAAAAAGTTTCTGATATTTTTTTTTAGAACCCAACCGAGATCTGTACTTCTCCACAACTTTGTCCCTGACCTGTTTGGAAAGCTCCTTGGTCTTCATGGTACCGTTTGCTTGATGGTGCCCCTTGCTTAATGGTGTTGCAGACTCCGGGGCCTTTCAGAACAGGTGTACAGTCGGAAGTTTACATACACTTAGGTTGGAGTCAATAAAACTTGTTTTTAAACCACTCCACAAGTGTATTGTTAACAAACTATAGTTTTGGCAAGTCGGTTATGACATCTACTTTGTACATGACACAAGACTTGAAGGTACCACGTTCATCTGTACAAACAATACTACGCAAGTATAAACACCATGGGACCACGCAGCCATCATACTGCTCAGGAAGGAGACGCGTTCTGTCTCCTAGAGATTAACATACTTGCGAAAAGTGCAAATCAAACCCAGAACAACAGCAAAGGACCTTGTGGAGGTGCTGGAGGAAACAGGTACAAATGTATCTATATCCACAGTGAAACGAGTCCTATATTGACATAACCTGAAAGGCCGCTCAGCAAGGAAGAAGCTAATGCTCCAAAACCGCCATAACAAAGCTAGACTACCGTTTGCACATGCACATGGGGACAAAGATCGTACTTTTTGGGAGAAATGTCTTCTGGTCTGATGACACAAAAATATAAATGTTTGGCCGTAATGACCATCACTATGTTTGGAGGGAAAAGGGGAGGCTTGCAAGCCGAAGAACACCATCCCAACTGTGAAACACGGGGGTGGCAGCATCATGTTGTGGGGGTGCTTTGCTGCAGGATGGACTGGTGCACTTCACAAAATAGATGGCATCATGAGGAAAGGAAAACTATGTGGATATATTGAAGCAACATCTCAAGACATCAGTCAGGAAGTTAAAGCTTGGTCGCAAATGGGTCTTCCAAATGGCCAATGACCTAAGCATGCTTCCAAAGTTGAGGCAAAATGGCTTAAGGACAACAAAGTCAAGGTGTTGGAGTGGCCATCACAAAGCCCTGACTTCAATCCCATAGAAAATGTGTGGGCAGAACTGAAAAAGCGTGTGCGAGCAAGGAGGCCTACAAACCTGACTCAGTTACAACAGCTCTGTCAGGAGGAATGGGCCAAAATTCACCCAACCTATTGTGGGAAGCTTGTGGATGGCTACCTGAAACATTTGACCCAAGTTAAACAATTTAAAGGCAATGCTACCAAATACTAATTGAGTGTATGTAAACTTCTGATCCACTGGGAATGTGATGAAATAAATAACAGCTGAAATAAATCACTCTACTATTATTCTGGCATTTCACATTCTTAATATAAAGTGGTGAACCTAACTGACCTAAGACAGGGAATTTTTATTAGGATTAAATGTCAGGAATTGTGAAAAACTGAATTTAAATGTATTTGGCTAAGGTAAACTTCCGACTTCAACTGGAAATATACTGAGGTCATGTGACACTTCAATAAAGTCCACCTGTGTGCAATCTAACTAATTATGACTTCTGAAGGTTATTGGTTGCACCAGATCTTATTTTGGGGCTTCATAGCAAAGGGGGTGAAAACATATGCACGCACCACTTTTCAGTTTTTTTTAAATGTTATTTTTTTCATTTCACTTCACCAATTGCCTTTTTTGTGTATGTCCATTACATGAAATCCAAATAAATATCTATTTAAATTTCAGGTTGTAATGCAACAAAATAGTAAAAACGCCACGGGGGATGAATACTTTTGCAAGGCACTGTAGGTAGCGTACCTTCCCATGTTACCAAATGTTCTCACTTGCAGAGATGATGCTGATGACTGAAAACAACCCAGCAGCTATGAAATTGGCTGCAGGGTATAGGCAAAGAAAACAGATAAATGGAACAACTATGGCTTTCATTATTTCAGCATTTTGAATAGCAAGTCTATCTAGGCAGTTTAAAAAAAAATGTATTGACAACCCAGTTGACGGACATTTACAATTAAAATGGACTTCAATTGGCATTTTTATACATACAGTTGGATCCGAAATTATTGATCATAACATTTAGCAAAATGACTATATAAAATCAAATTAAAATACTGAGCTAGATTACATTAAAAAAAAAAAATGGGGAAATTATAATATAATAATACAATAGCTCAGAGAAAGATATTTGTTTAAAAAGCGACAAGTTATTCTCAAAAAAGGTTGGGGTCAAAATTATTGACACCCCTGTTTTCAATATGTTTTAATACCTCACCTTGCAAGGATAAGGGCACTGAGCCTTTTCTGTCATCAGCATCATCTCTGGTACTGGGTAAAGTTAATGATGCCGTTGACCTTAACAAGGCGCCCCAGGACCCAGTCATTTTTGCTCATCTTTATCAAGGGTGTCAATAATTTCCGACCACACTGTAGTTTGAGGGGTGAAACAGGGGGGGGGGCATTGTTTATGGCCCAAAGACAATGAGTTGTGTTGAGCACGAGAGAGAGAGTATGTACATAGCCACGTTTCTTTGTATTTAAGTTTCAGTCAAATGACAAGGGCTTTGATCCTACTGCTTCCCTTTCCTGTACCTTTGCATAAGACTTCCTTTCACAATGCTTTTCTCATGAAATAAGTAGTCCCTAACTTAGCACTAATGGATACTACAGCACAATGATAATTAGGCCTATTTCAAGAGAGATAGTGTGGAAAAGGAAATGCACAAGTTCTTTGATGTGTAGTGCACTTTCAGGGTGATAGGCCTACCTAAAACAAATCTATATTTATTGCAGCATAGGTCACCTCCCTTACCGCTCTTATTTAGGGGCACTGTGGGCACTGACGGTAAAAAGTAGTTTGCGTATTATTAAGTGCTTGTTAATAATCGTGTGCCAACTGTCATGACAGATTTACCCATGTTAGCGCCAATTACCAGGTATTTACCTAAGTATTTAATGAAAGAAAGAAAGAATCCCTTTACAGGGCCTGTTTAGCTGGTTTCTGAAATGGACCAATTTACTTCAAAATAGAAAATTGGTATAGTAGCTCATTTTCTGGCCTAACTCGGGCCACTCTGGTGCTTGTAAGCTAAAACCTTCAGAATGAAAAGATCAACTAGTGGGTTGAATCCCAACGTTGAAGTATGGATATAAACTCATTATATGAACAGTTAACGATGAATCTTTTAAAAGGGTTAGAAAAACAAAGTAGGCTTGAAGTCTTTTTTAAATATTCAAGCTTAGCCAAAGATTACACAGAAAAATGTTGCCTTGTATTTCAAAACATGACCAACATTCACATAATAAGTTAAAACTGAGAAACCCTTAACCGTGTAAGGCAGCATTTATCTTTGGGAGCCTCTTGGGCGATTGTTTTCTTGGGCCTGAAAAGGACATTTGTTAAAGATAGGCTACTGTGAATGTAACAATAGTCATCTGTAGACTGTTGTCCTGTCCATCTTTAGATATACAAGGTACATTGATAAATATAACAGGGGAGAGCATAGCCCTTGATCATGACTCTCAATTCCTTATCTTTCATATCAGCAAGAAAAAAAATAAAACACACACACACACACAGTACTGTGCAAAAGTTTTAGGCGGGTGTGAAAAATGCTGTAAAGTAAGAATGCTTTCAGAAATAGACATGTTAATAGATTATATTTATCAATTAACTAAATGCAAAGTGAGTGAGCAGAACAAAAATCTAAATCAAATCCATATTTGGTGTGACCACCCTTTGCCATCTTCAACAGGATAACAACAATAAGCACACAGCCTAGACAACGCAGGAGTGGCTTCGGGACAAGTCTCTGAATATCCTTGAGTGGTCCGGTCAGAGCCTTGACTTGAACATCTCTGGAGGCCTGAAAATAGCTGTGCAGCGATGCTCCCCATCCAACCTGACAGAGCTTGAAAGGATTTGCAGAGACGAATGGGAGAAACTCCCCAAATACAGGTGTGCCAAGCTTGTAGCGTCATACCTAAGAAGACTTGGTGTTTCAACAAAGTACTGAATAAAACGTCTGAATACATATGTACAGTTGAAGTCGGAAGTTTACATACACCTTAGCCATATACATTTAAACTCAGTTTTTCACAATTCCTGACATTTAATCATAATAACAATTCCCTGTCTTAGGTAAATTGGGATCACCACATTATTTTAAGAATGTGAAATGTCAGAATAATAGTAGAGAATGATTTATTTCAGCTTTTATTTCTTTCATCACATTCCCAGTGGGTCAGAAGTTTACATACACTCAATTAGTATTTGGTAGCATTGCCTTTAAATTGTTTAACTTGGTCAAACGTTTCAGGTAGCCTTCCACAAGCTTCCCTCAATAAGTTAGGTGAATTTTGGCCCATTCCTCCTGACAGAGCTGGTGTAACTGAGTCTGGTTTGTAGGCCTCCTCGCACGCACACACTTTTTCAGTTCTGCCCACAAATGTTCTATTGGTTTGAGGTCAGGGCTTGTAATGGCCATTCCAACACCTTGAATGTGTTGTCCTTTAGCCATTTTGCCACAACTTTGGAAGTACGCATGGGGTCATTGTCCATTTGGAACACACATTTGCAACCAAGGTTTAACTTCCTGACTGATGTCTTGAGATGTTGCTTCAATATATCCACATAACTTTCCCTCATCATGATGCCATCTATTTTGTGAAGTGCACCAGTCCCTCCTGCAGCAAAGCACCCCCACAATATGATGCTGCCACCCCCATGCTTCACGGTTGGGATGGTGTTCTTCGGCTTGCAAGCCTCCCCCTTTTTCCTCCAAAAATAACGATGGTCATTATGGCCAAACAGTTATATTTTTGTTTCATCAGACCAGAGGACATTTCTCCAAAAAGTACAATCTTTGTCCCCATGTGCAGTTGCAAACTGTAGTCTGGCTTTTTTAAAGCGGTTTTGGAGCAGTGGCTTCTTACTTGCTGAGCGGCCTTTTAGGTTATTTTGATATAGGGCTTATTTTACTGTGGATATAGATACTTTTGTTTCCTCCAGTATCTTCACAAGGTCTGTTGCTGTTGTTCCGGGATTGATTTTCACTTTTCCCACCAAAGTACGTTAATCGCTAGGAGACAGATCGCATCTCCTTCCTGAGCGGTATGACGGCTGCGTGGTCCCATGGTGTCTATACTTGCGTACTATTGTTTGTACAGATGAACGTGGTACCTTTAGGTCTTTGGAAATTGCTCCCAAAGATGAACCAGACTTGTGGAGGTCTACAATTATTTTTCTGGGGTCTCGGCTGATTTCTTTTGATTTTCCCATGGCTAGTAAGCGGAAGGTTGCAAGTTCAAACCCCCGAGCTGACAAGGTACAAATCTGTCGTTCTGCCCCTAAACAGGCAGTTAACCCACTGTTCCTAGGACGTCATTGAAAATAAGAATTTGTTCTTAACTGACTTGCCTAGTTAAATAAAGGTAAAAATCTGGAGTGGACACAGAGCAAAGAGATGTGTAGAAATGTATTTTGGGTGATCTGCGTGTTCTGTGCCACTTTGCAGGATGGGGCAGTGCTTCCAGAAGTTCCATGACATGTTGTAGGCTAAATGCCAATACTAAAGTGACAGTGTGAAGTAAGAATTTCTCCAACAAATGTTTTGTTGTCTCTCAACAGTTGTGTTTTGTATCTTCTCTATCAAATACTTGTTGCGTTCACTGAATTGTTGTCAAAATAGGCTACTATTCTACATTTTATGTCAGGCCTGGTCTGTACTAAATCTTATTGAGAGAGTATAGCAACATTTTTAAAGAGTTTCTGAATAGTTTGAATGTTTACAATGTTACAGAAGTAGTAATTGTTGTCAATCAAATAGCCTACTTTGTGTGGGTTTTTAAATACCATCTGAATATTATCCTCTCCTCACATTTTGGATAATTGTTTTATTTATATGAAAATAATATTTACAAGTATAATATATTATTCATTTTAAGTGAGCATTTTTACAACAGTTTAAATACTCTAGGGTTTTTTGTATTTACACAATGGAATACAAAATGAGTGTTATTCCTACTGACATGAATGTGATGTCATACACTACATGACAAAATGTATGTGGACACCTGCTCATCGAACAACTCATTCCAAAATCATGGGCATTAATATGGAGTTGGTCCCCCCCTTTGCTGCTATAACAGCCTCCACTCATCTGGGAAGGCTTTCCACTAGATGTTGGAACATTGCTGTGGAGACTTGCTTTCATTCTGCCACAAGAGCATTAGTGGTCGGGCACTGATGTTGGACGATTAGGCCTGGCTCGCAGTCGATGTTCCAATTCATTCCAAAAGTGTTCAAATGGGGTTGAGGTCAGGGCTCTATTCAGGCCAGTCAAGTTCTCCCACACCGATCTCGAAAAAACCATTTCTGTATGAACCTCGCTTTGGGCATGGGGGAATTGTCATGCTGAAACAGGAAAGGGTCTTCCCCATACTGTTAACACAAAGTTGGAAGCAGAGAATCATCTAGAATGTCATTGTATCATGTAGCGTTAAGATTTACCTTCAATGGAACTAAGCCCGAACCATGAAAAACATCCCCAAATCATCCTCCACCAAATTGTACAGTTGGCACTATGCATTGGGGCATGTATCGTTCCCATGGCATCCTCCAAACCCAGATTCATCTGTCGGTGGTGAAACGTGATCCATCACTCCAGAGAACGTCTTTTGTGGCTGAGCTGTTGTTGCTCTTAGACGTTTCAAATTCACAATAACAGCACATACAGTTGAGCGGGCAGCTCTAGAAGGGCAGAAATTTGACGAACTGACTTGTTGGAAAGGTGGCATCCTATGACGGTGCCACTGAGGGTTTTTCTTTATTTTTACTATTTTCTACATTGTAGAATATTAATGAATCAAAACTATGAAATAACACATATGGAATCATGTAATAACCAAAAAAATGAGCAAAACAATTCAAAATATATTTTATATTTGAGATTCTTCAAATAGCCAAACTTTGTATTGATGGCTGCTTTGCACACTCTTGGCATTCTCTCAATCAGCTTCATGAGGTAGTCACCTGGAATACATTTCAATTAACAGGTGTGCCTTCTTAAAAGTTAATTTGTAGAATTTATTTCCTTCTTAATGCGTTTGAGCCGATCAGTTGTGTTGTGACAAGGTAGAGGGAGGTATTCCGAAGATAGCCCCAATTGGTAAAAGAACATGTCCATATTATGGCAAGAACAGCTCAAATAAGCAAAGGGAAATTACATTCAATCAATACTTTAAGACATGAAGGTCAGTCAATAAGGAACATTTCAAGAACTTTGAAAGTTTCTTCAAGTGCAGTCGCAAAAACCATCAAGCGCCATGATGACTGGCTCATGAGGACCTCCACAGGAATAGAAGACCCAGAGTTACCTCTGCTGCAGAAGATAAGTTCATTAGAGTTACCAGTCTCAGAAATTGCATGCCAAATAAATGCTTCACAGAGTTCAAGCAACAGAAATCTCAACATCAACTGCTCAGAGGAGAATGCGTGAATCAGGCCTTCGTGGTCGAATTGCTGCAAAGAAACCACAACTATAGGACACCAAAAACAAGAACAGACTTGGGCCAAGAAACACAAGCAATGGACATTAGACCGGTGGAAATTTGTCCTTTGGTCTGGAGTCCAAATTGGAGATTTTTGGTTCCAACCGCCGTGTCTTTGTGAGACATGGTGATCTCCGCATGTCTATTTCCCACTGTAAAGCATGGAGGAGTTATGGTGTGGGGGTGCTTTGATGGTGGCACTGTCTGTGATTTATTTAGAATTCTAGGCACACTTAACCAGCATGGCTACCACAGCATTCTGCAGTGATACGCCATCCCATCTGGTTTGAGCTTAGTGGGGCTAGAATTTGTTTTTCAACAGAACAATGACCCAACACACCTCCAGGCTGTGTAAGGGCTATTTTATCATGAAGGAGAGTGATGGAGTGCCGCATCAAATGACCTGGCCTCCACAATCCCCCGACCTCAAACCAATTGAGATGGTTTGGGATGAGTCGGACCGCAGAGTGAAAGAAAAGCAGCCAAAAGGTGCTCAGCATATGTGGGAACTCCTTCAAGACTGTTGGAAAAACATTCCAGGTGAAGTTGGTTGAGAGAATGCCAAGAGTGTGGAAAGCTGTCATCAAGGCTATTTGAAGGGTGGCTATTTGAAGGGTGGCTATTTGAAGAATCTCAAATATATTTTGATTTGTTTAACACTTTTGGTTACTACATGATTCCATGTGTTATTTCATAGTTTTGATGTCTTCACTATTATTCTACAATGTAGAAAATATTAGAAATAAAGAAAAACCCTTGAATGAGTAGGTGCTCTAAAACGTTTGACCAGTAGTGTGTGTGTGCGTGTATAGATATCTATATATACACCTTTCAAAAGTGAAGGGTCATTTAGAAATGTCCTTGTTTTTGAAAGAAAAGCAAAAAAAATTGTCCATTACAATAACATCAAATTGAACAGATATACAGTGTAAACATCGTTAATGTTGTAAATGTCTATTGTAGTTTTAAAAGGCTGATTTTTTTAATGGATTATCTACATAGGCGTAAAAAAATATATATATATATTTTTTTTTTACTTAGGCGTACAGAGGCCTATTATCAGCAACCATCACTCCTGTGTTCCAATGGCACGTTGTGTTAGCTCATCAAGGTTTATTATTTTAAAAAGCTAATTGATCATCAGAAAACCATTTTGCAATTATGTTAGCACAGCTGAAAACTGTTGTTCTGATTAAAGAAGCAATAAAACTGGCCTTTTTTTAGACTAGTTGAGTCTCCCACTCTTTCTATTCTGTTAATAGACAATTTGCGCTGTTCTGTGAAGAGAGTAGTACACAGAGCTGTGCGTGATCTTCAGTTTCTTGGCAATATCTCGCATGGAATAGCCTTCATTTCTCAGAACAAGAATAGACTGGCGAATTTTAGAAGAAAGTTCTTTGTTTCTAGCCATTTTAGGCCTGTAATCGAACCCACAAATGCTGATGCTCCAGATACTCAACTAGTCTAAAAAAGGCCAATATTATTGCTTGTTTAATCGGAACAACAGTTTTCAGCTGTGCTAACATAATTGCAAAAGGGTTTTCTAATGATCAATTAGCCTTTTAAAATGATAAACTTGGATTAGCTAACACAACGTGCCACAGGAGTGATGGTTGCTGATAATGGGCCTCTGTATGCCTATGTAGATATTCCATAAGAAATCTGCCATTTCCAGCAACAATAGTCATTAACAATGTCTACACTGTATTTCTGATATTTGATGATATTTTAATGGACAAAAAAATTGCTTTTCTTTCAAAAACAAGTACATTTCTAAGTGACCCCAAACTTTTGAACGGTAGTATTTTATATTTATATATATATATATATATAGTATTAAAGAGGAGGTTGTACTCTTTAAAACTAAGTTAACTCGTAATTGTCATTTGTTCTTTATTTTTGAGCTGTGTCTGTTTGTGTGAAATGTGTTAAAAGAAATGTGCTTTATCTTGAAAATTCTCAGAAATCTACAGCAGCATTCTAGAATTATATTGGGGTCTTAAGGGTTAAACAGAACATGTGGGAGGGGGCAGAGAAGGGAAAGATGGCCGGAAGTGGTTGCTGAGGTCAAATTAAGCATCGCGATGGGCAAAGTTGGTGAAGACGAATGTTCTGAATGGACAATACTACAACAGTAGTATCAAAAACTGGAATAAAAAGGAAATTCTCTAAAATTGGAGTGGAGGATACGTATATGAATGATAATGAATCGCTTGTTGTTAAGATGCGTTGAGATGCGTTTGTTGAGTAAGGATGCCTATGCAGGAGACCCATTTGAGGTGTCGAAGTACGCACTGTGAAAAGTGGAGTTTGTCAGAGTGAACAGGAGTGGTCTTATTTAGATTTAATTGTATTTCTGAAGAAGAGAGGAAGATTGCAGTGAGCCTCAAAAGAATCCGGACAACAGAAGTTTTGAACTTTGGAGTAGATCACCTGTCAAAGGAATCATCTCAGGGGTGACGACGGATGTTCAGGTTGAATACCCGAAGAGAAAACCTGGTGTGATTGGTGCCCGGCGTCTGACCCGTTGGGTGAATGGAGAAAAATAAGAAAGTATGTCGGTCCTGTTGTGTTTTGTTACAGAGCAAATACCTATGCATGTGAAGTTTGGTTATGTAACATACACTGTAAGAGCTTTCTTCCCCCAAACCATTGCAGTGTAATAATTGTAAAGGATTTAGCCATGTTTCAAGTGAGGTGCAGACGGACAGAATATACTGAAGAATGGTGTGTAGAAAAACGTTGGTGTTCAATTGTGGGGGGGATCATGATCCCGAGTTCCTAGAGTGCCCTGTAAGGGTGAAGGAGATTGAGGTAGCAAAAGTGAGAGCGGTCAATCAAATCGCCTACGCGGAAGAGATTAAAAGGTTTGAGAAAACAAGTGATGCTAGTGAAGAGATGGTAGTGGACCGACCACAGCCTGTAATAAATGTTTGCTGCCAGTCAAAAGATACCCTGTGTGTTAAAAAAGGTGGATTTTATGGTGTTCATTGCCACAGTTATAAACTCTAAGCACAAGCCTCAAAGAAGTCTAAGAAACTGGACATTATTGTGGCTGCGGTAGAAAAGTTATTGGGACTTAAGGATTTTACATCGGAAGACTTGCAAGGGGTACTGACTACGGAAGACCCGTCCTCCCACTTTCCCCTTGAGCCTGTGTAGCGATCAGATCTGTTTTATTTTTTTTATCAGAAAAGTTTTTGATTTAGTTTAGTTGATTTATTTTTGTGGGGGAATCCTGTTTCCATCCCGTACAGTAGGTGGCGGGATGCACATTACATTGTGCGATCGCCAATATACCATAGAAGAAGTAACAGAACATGTAAGGTCCTATGACTATAAGGAATAATGTTAGGCTACTTTAGTCCACTATTGTGCTAAGGATAGCGATGACAACACTGTGAAAGCAAATTGAAACATTATAACAATATCGTTCGTGGAATTTGACCGGGATACGTATACATGTTTTACACTAATAGGTAGAATTCCTTACGGATGTAGTAGGCTTTGTGAATTGGAACACATCTGTAGAGAGTTGGTAAACATGCTAACAGCTTGGATATACAGTAGTTACTATCTCAACAACCACTGTTATTTCCCGACTGACTAAACTCCTGAAGGCTACTCAAAGTTCCTACATTGTAGTCAGTTTACTAATAACAATGTCTTTATTGGTAGCATATCAATGGTTTATCAAAAATGAGGACAATGTATAGCTAAAATCCCTTTTACCTTGTATACATCTCCGTAGGTCCCGCTCCCAATTCTCTGTATTAGCTCGAAATCCTCTTGCGGATTTCGCCTTGAAAGGTCGAAAGTGGAAGCCATATTTAGGTCCCAGGTTTAGTTATCCAGTCGCTATATTTGTTGTAACACTGACACCACATATAACGAAAAAAATACAATATAAACACACGTCGTCAGAAAATATCACAGCCTGACTTCACTGTAACTTTAACATGGCCTCCTCTGAGCACTGCGCGTGCGCCGCAGCCAGCTTGTCCAAGAGGGGAATGCAAGGAATGGGTGACAAGAGGGTGGGTCGCTGGCTGGCTGGGGTCTCTGGTAGAATTCTACCCCTGGACACAGATCTAGGATCAGTTTAGCGTCCACAAATTCTCACTCGTTGGGGGGTGAAACGCTAAACTGATCTGAAACCAGAGTTTAGGTGCGACTAGTTTGGTTTTGTGTATCCTACAGAAATGTCTTTGACACGAGGATCATGAATACCCTAGTAATTCTCTACTTGTTTACAGCTGGATCCTTGCTTCTCATTCTCACAAATATCCAGAGTGCAATAGAGTAGAATAGCATAGAATTTGAGAATGAGGAAAATAAGATCATAAACTTGGAAAAACGATCTTATGAGTTTGATTATATCAATCAATAATTATGGTATAATAGATCATATGCTGCATTAGGCTACTATATTGATACATTGTATTGCTTTTCAGTAAAACTGGAAAGCACACAAAACAATAACCATACAGTCAATCATATTGTGTGAATTTATTATAATCTATTGTCTTGTGAGCCAGAATTACAAGGCATTTGTGCATGTGGAAAGTTTGCAATACATGTATTATTTATAACATACTATTTGATTGAATGTATTATTGTACAGTACTATTAAAAAGTCCATATTACTGAATGATCGAAAAATGACTAATACAAAGCCAATGCGTTATTACATTTGACCATATCACACATCACTCTTATTCTTAATTTCCCTTTATGTCCTGCCTTTGTGTAATATCCTCCAGAGAAAACAGGTGTCACTAGATGGATCTGTCCCTACTCCCTAGGCCTATACTAATCTAAAAATAGGAATGCACAGCACAAAAAAATGTATTCAACAAAGACAATCACCCACACAATGTAACCTTTTCAACACTGAAGCATGCATGAGAGCACCAGCTGATCCGGACGACTGTTTGATCACGACCCCCGTAACCAAGGTGAGTAAGACCTTCAAACAAGTCAACATTCACAAGGCACCGGACCAAACAGAATACAAGGACGTTAGCATGACCGAGTCTGTAATACCAACATGTTTCAAGCAGACCCTGTGCCTAAGAACACTAAGGTAACCTGCCTAAATGACTACAGACCCGGATAAAAAGAACATCAATGTGAGAATGCTATTCACTCTGCAACTGGATCCTGGACTTCCTGACAGGCCACCCCCAGGTGGTAAGGGTAGGTAACAACACATCTGCCACACTGATCATCAACACGGGGGCCCCTCAGGGGTGCGTGCTCAGCCCCCTCCCAACTCCCTGTTCACCCACAACTGCATGGCCAAGCACGACTCCAACACCATCATTAAGTTTGCCAATGACACAACAGTGGTAGGCCTGATCACTGGCAACGATGAGACAGCCTATAGGGAGGAGGTCAGAGACCTGGCAGTGTGGTGCCAGGATAACAACCTCTCCTTCCCTCATTTGGCATGGGTCCTCAGATCCTCAAAAAGTTCTACAGCTACACTATCGAGAGAATCGTGACTGGTCGCATCACCGCCTTGTATGGCTACTGCTCGGCCTCTGACCGCAAGGCACTACAGTGGGTAGTGCGTACGACCCAGTACATCACTGGGGCCAAACTTTCAGCCATCCAGGACCTCTATAGCAGGCGGTGTCAGAGGAAGGCCCTAAAAATGGCCAAAGACTCCAGCCACCCTAGTCATAGACTGTTCTCTCTGCTACCGCACGGCAAGTGGTACTGGAGTGCCAAGTCTATGTCCAAAAGGCTTCTTAAAAGCTTCTACCCCCAAGCCATGAGACTCCTGAACAGCTCATCAAATGGCTACCTGGACTATTTGCATTGACCCCTCACTTTACTTCTACCTACATGTACATATTACCTCAAATACCTCAACTAACCTGTGCCCCCGCACATTGACGCTGTATCGGTACCCCCTGTATATAGCCTCGTTACTGTTATTTTATTGTTGCTCTTTAATTATTTGTAAAACTGCATTGTTGGTTAAGGGTTGTAAGTAGCATTTCACTCTAAGGTCTGTTGTATTCGGCGCATGAAACAAATAATATTTGATTTGATTTGTTATTTGTACCAATTTGGTCAACCTAGCAAATGTGCCAATTTAATTGCTTAATGTTTTTTCCCATGTTCACTCCACCAGTACAGATTGCAATCATTGTTATCACCATTTACATGTTTATTTATGCAATTCTTGTCAAGCCAGGCACACATCCATTTTAATGGGCCATTATTAGAGCTGGCAAAGGCGCAGATCAAACAAGCCAAATAAACACCCACAAATCCATTTCAGCAATGCTCGCTTTGTGGCAATTATTTCATCACTTTGAGCTCAATTCAGACTTTGATACTGTGACAGAATAGAATTGCAATAGCATGATGCTGAAATGGCTATTTATCATCGTTTGGGGACTGTTAAAAATCCTGACATTTTGGATATGTCCCCTGAAAGCTTTATGTACAGTTCATAAACTCTGTTCATAGTTCACTTTGATATGGCCATTGTGTGGGTGTGTTTGATTTCACTATCCTTGTGGAGACCAGAACTCCTCACAAGGATAGTAAAACAAGGACAATTTGGGACTTTTTGCCATCCTTCCCCAAAAGGAAAAAGGCTATTTTAGGCTTAGGAGTTAGGTTTAGGGTTACAATTAGGGTTAGGGTTAGAATTATGGTTAGGGGGTAAGTTTAGCGTTAGGAGTTTGGGTCTGGTTTAGGATTAGGGGTTAGGGTTAACGGTTAGGTTTAGGGGTTAGTGAAAATAGGATTTTGAGTGGGAGTCAATTGTTTGGTAGTGTGTATGTGTGTAAGAAAGAGAGAGAGTACTGCAGTAATGGCTCATATCATTCATAGTTTGTGTGACCACTGTGCTCAGAACAGGTGCGTCGACCAAAATGTAATAGAATTCCAACATTGTAGCTGGTCCGCACACAAAAAGGAGATTCAAGGATTCTTTTTAGTATTAATTTAATTTAGGGGTAGGTCGATGGACAAACGTTTTGGCCTGTTTCATATGTTTGATGTGCGTGTGTATGTGTCTGCATCTGAGAGAGAGAGAGAGAGAGAGAGAGAGAGAGAGAGAGAGAGAGAGAGAGAGAGTGTAATTTATGTTTTACACATTCAAATTGTCAAATTGTGTATTTGGTGTATTCAGGGAATGGATATTTTATCAAACTGAGGATGCAAGGGTTAAGTTACAGGGAACCATTATTTTCTCTTATAGACACACCCATCTTTATTACTGACTGTGAAAGAGTAGGACAACCTTGACATTCCCCCACACACGCTGTATGTCGCCTCCGGGAGATGGTCATTTTCCTCTCCATGCGAATAGGAGGAGCCCTCAGTTTTACCCGACTGTGTCACTAACGAAGAGGACAAGCCCAGGTGCTGAGGAGAGGGAAAGGGCGATAGGGGTGGTGTGGTTTCTGCAGGTAAACACTAGTAATCCCGAGCTCAGAGAGGCAAGTGCGGAGTTTAGCCCACACCCAGCACGCTTGCGGACACCGTACGGATCCACCTGTGTTGTTGTATCTTCCATTTTCAGCAACCCGCGGGTGGGAAGCAGACAATGCCAATGCGCTCTCGACTGTGGACCATGTTCGCAGGTCAGAGGATGCGTAAAAATGCGTAGTAACTGGAATAGCAGGTGCTGGAAGAAGGGCGTCCTACTGTCAACACGTCTAAACTGTGCGCATAGCGCCGAGCGCTGATGTTCAAACCATGGAGAAACAAGCTCTTGCAACGGCTCTTAGCTTGTCCATGAGCGTTATCTCTTTACTCTTGTTGGTCACCGCTATCTTCACCGACCATTGGTACGAGACAGACACCAGAAGGCATAAGGAGAACTGCGACAAGTATGGGTCGGATTCTAACGACCAGAAAAACAGGGAGATGCCTATATACCACTTGCCTCTTGTGGACAACGGCAACTCCAAACGGAACGTGGCGCTTATGAAGCCGATTCACGTCGGGAGTAGAGAGGAGGAATTACTTGAGAACTGGAGGGCAATACTGGGGATGGGGATTCTTGAGACGGAATGTGGGCGTCCGTTGTTCTCCACATATTCTGGACTCTGGAGAAAATGCTACTTTCAAGGCATGGACCGGGATATCGATAAACTCATATCAAAGGGTAAGTTTTAATGTGCACACTAAAAAGTGGGAGAAAAGAAAAACAGTTGTCAAATTTGCTGTCAGTAATCCGTGACTATAGGCAATGACTGTTTTGCATCCCTTTAATCGAGGTAGCTCCATCTGCGGTGATGATTCTGCATACGTGCATTGCGTCAAAACAAGGTTTATGACGGCTCATACACAAGGGCTCATGATTATACACGCCCAAACTAATTTCCAGGAACATTAATTGCTATTTCAAACTCATTACCAGTGCTTGCTTTAGTAGGCTATTATGATTTCTATAATTGTCGCATCATGATGAGGGTGCTGGGAAATTATAGCCTAATGATTTAGGTTATTAATAGGCTAATTTATGAGTTACATTTAAAAAAAAATGTCCCTCTCATTTTCCCACAGTGGTAATCGTTGTAGACTGGCCTTGGAAATGTTTGTTTATGTTGTTGTCCCAGTCAAATTGTCAATAGAGCCATCTATAGGGCTACAAAAGCTAAAGTGTTGATTGACTACACAAAAAAATATTCCAAAGGGTTATTTGTCTGTAGCCATAGGAGAACACTTTTTGATTCCAGTTAAACCCTTTTTGGTTCCAGGAAGAACCATTTTGGGTTCCATGTTAAACCCTCTGTGGAACGGGTTTTTACATGGAACCAAAAAATGGTTTTACTTGGAAGCAAAAGGGTTCTACCTGGAAGGGACAGCCTAAGAACCCTTTTAGGTTTTAGATATCACCTTTTTTTTTACCCACAAAGAATCCCCTTTGAAGCCATTTTTTATTCTACAGGGAAAAGTGTTCAACATGGAATCCTACAGGGTTCTTAAGAACCTTCTCTATGGAAAAAAAGGGATCTAAAAGGTTTATTTGATTGAAAGTGTTATACCTACAACCATAAAGGGATCTCCTTCAGGGAAACGCCAGAATATAACATTTTCTATAACTGAATTCATGCCCAATGTGCTGAAGTTCAAGTTCCTATAAAGTCTTTTTAAGGTTGAAACTCAAAAAGTCGATCGGGATGAAATTATAACTTTTCCGCGCGGTGTCCAGTCCATCAAGATTAATGTCGCCCTGATTAAGCCAGCGGTTAAATGTCACCGGAACTCACTTGCCACCTTGCATTTAAAATGGCTGAGGTGTCATGTGAAGGACCTCGAGCTTCAACACCTACCGCTTGATTTCTGTCAATGTGGATTTAATTTGATACCTGCTTCAACCTGTGAAGAATTGTGCCCATACACTCTTAGAAAATAGCGTTCCAAAAGTGTTCTTTGCGGAAGGTTAGGGTTCTACCAAGAACCGTTTTGATCAGAAGAACCCTTTTTGGAAGACATGATTCTTTGTAAGGCGAAGGTTTCTAACCTAGAACCTTTAATATCCTAAGAACCGTTTTTGGAAGAAAGGGTTATTTGATGATTGGAAGGCAAGAAGGATTCTTTGGAAGGCATGAAGGGTTCTACATAGAACCATATATACAGTGCATTAGGAAAGTATTCAGACCCCTTGACCTTTAACAATTTTTTTTGTTAAAGCCTTATTTTAAAATGAAATAGTTTTTTCCCCTCATCAATCTACACACAATACCCCATAACGACCAAGCAAAAACAGGTTTTTAGACATTTTTGCAAAATACCATTTACTCAGTATTTTGGTGAAGAACCTTTGTCAGAGATTACAGCCCCGAGGCTTCTTAGAAATGACGCTACAAGCTTGGCACACCTTTATTTGGGGAGTTTCTCCCATTCTTCTCTGAAGATCCTCTCAAGCTCTGTCTGGTTGGATGGGGAGCATCGCTGCACAGCTATTTCCAGGTGTCTCCAGAGATGTTCAATCGGGTTCAAGTCCGGGCTCTGGCTGGGCCACTCAAGGACATTCAGAGACATGTCCCGAAGTCACTCCTGCGTTGTCTTGGCTGTGTGCTTAGGGTCGTTGTCCTGTTGGAATATAAACCTTCACCCCAGTCTGAGGTCCTGAGTGCTATGGAGCAGGTTTTCATCAAGGATCTCTCTGTACTTTGCTTTGTACATTTTTCCCTCGATCCTAACTAGTCTCCCAGTCCCTGCCACTGAAAAACATCCCCACAGCATGATGCTGCCACCACCATGCTTCACCATAGGGACTGTACCAGGTTTCCTCCAGATGTGACGCCTGGCATTCAGGCCAAAGAGTTCAATCTTGGTTTCATCAGACCAGAGAATCTTGTTTCTCATGGTCTGAGAGTCCTTTAGGTGCATTTTTGGCAAACTTCAAGCGGGCTATCATGTGCCTTTTACTGAGGAGTGGCTTCCATCTGGCCACTCTACCATAAAGGCCTGATTGGTGGAGTGCTGCAGAGATGATTGTCCTTCTGGAAGGTTCTCCCATCTCCAGACAGGAACTCTGGAGCTCTGTCAGAGTGACCATCAGGGTTCTTGGTCACCTCGCTGACTAAGGCCCTTCTCCCCCGATTGCTCAGTTTGGCTAGGCGGCCAGCTCTAGGAAGAGTCTTGGTGGTTCCAAACTTCTTCCATTTAAGAATGATGGAGGCCACTGTGTTCTTGGGAACCTTCAATGCTGCAGAATTTTTTTGTGTACCCTTTCCCAGATCTGTGCCTCAACACAATCCTGTCTTGGACCTCTACAGACAATTCCTTTGACCTCATGGCTTGGTTTTTGATCTGACATGCACTGTCAACTGCAGGACCTTATATAGACAGGTGTGTAACTTTCCAAATCATGTCCAGTCAATTGAATTTACCACAGGTGGGCTTCAGTCAAGTTGTAGATACATCTCAAGGATGGTCAATGGAAACAGGATGCACCTGAGCAAAATTTCGAGTCTCATAGCAAAGGGGCTGAATACTTACACTACCATTCAAAAGTTTGCGGTCACTTATAAATGTCATTATTTTTAAAAGAAAAGCAATTTGTTTGTCCATTAAAATAACATCAAATTGATCGGAAATACAGTGTAGACATTGTTAATGCTTTAAATTACTATTGTAGCTGGAAACAGCAGATTTTTTATGTAATATCTATGTAGGCATACAGAGGCCCATTATCAGCAACCACCATTCCTGTGCATTTGTGGGTTCAATTACTGCCTCAAAATGGCCAGAAACAAGTAACTTTCTTCTGAAACTCATCAGTCTATTCTTGTTCTGAGAAATGAATGCTATTCCATGTGAGATATTGCCAAGAAAATGAAGATCTCGTACAACGCAGTGTACTACTCACCTCACAGAACAGCGCAAACTGGCACTAACCAGAATAGAAAGAGGAGTGGGAGGCCCCAGTGCACAGCTGAGCAAGAAGACAAGTACATTAGAGTGTCTAGTTTGAGAAACAGACACCTCACAAGTCCTCAACTGGCAGTTTCATTAAATAGTACCCGCAAAAAAAAACAGTCTCAATGTCAACAGTGAAGAGGCAACTCCGGGATGCTGGCCGCCTAGGCAGTTTCTCTGTCCAGTGTCTGTGTTCTTTTGCCCATCTTAATATTTTATTTTTACTGGCCAGTCTGAGATATGGATTTTTCTTCGGAGGTGCGATCTAGAACCTAAAAGGGTTTTTCGGCTGTCCCCGTAGGAGAAACCTTTGAAGAACCTTGAAGAACTTCAAGCGGGCTATCATGTGCCTTTTACTGAGGAGTGGCTTCCATCTGGCCACTCTACCATAAAGGCCTGATTGGTGGAGTGCTGCAGAGATGATTGTCCTTCTGGAAGGTTCTCCCATCTCCAGACAGGAACTCTGGAGCTCTGTCAGAGTGACCATCAGGGTTCTTGGTCACCTCGCTGACTAAGGCCCTTCTCCCCCGATTGCTCAGTTTGGCTAGGCGGCCAGCTCTAGGAAGAGTCTTGGTGGTTCCAAACTTCTTCCATTTAAGAATGATGGAGGCCACTGTGTTCTTGGGAACCTTCAATGCTGCAGAATTTTTTTGTGTACCCTTTCCCAGATCTGTGCCTCAACACAATCCTGCCTTGGACCTCTACAGACAATTCCTTTGACCTCATGGCTTGGTTTTTGATCTGACATGCACTGTCAATTGCAGGACCTTATATAGACAGGTGTGTAACTTTCCAAATCATGTCCAGTCAATTGAATTTACCACAGGTGGGCTTCAGTCAAGTTGTAGATACATCTCAAGGATGGTCAATGGAAACAGGATGCACCTGAGCAAAATTTCGAGTCTCATAGCAAAGGGGCTGAATACTTACACTACCATTCAAAAGTTTGCGGTCACTTATAAATGTCATTATTTTTAAAAGAAAAGCAATTTGTTTGTCCATTAAAATAACATCAAATTGATCGGAAATACAGTGTAGACATTGTTAATGCTTTAAATTACTATTGTAGCTGGAAACAGCAGATTTTTTATGTAATATCTATGTAGGCATACAGAGGCCCATTATCAGCAACCACCATTCCTGTGCATTTGTGGGTTCAATTACTGCCTCAAAATGGCCAGAAACAAGTAACTTTCTTCTGAAACTCATCAGTTTATTCTTGTTCTGAGAAATGAATGCTATTCCATGTGAGATATTGCCAAGAAAATGAAGATCTCGTACAACGCAGTGTACTACTCACCTCACAGAACAGCGCAAACTGGCACTAACCAGAATAGAAAGAGGAGTGGGAGGCCCCAGTGCACAGCTGAGCAAGAAGACAAGTACATTAGAGTGTCTAGTTTGAGAAACAGACACCTCACAAGTCCTCAACTGGCAGTTTCATTAAATAGTACCCGCAAAAAAAAACAGTCTCAATGTCAACAGTGAAGAGGCAACTCCGGGATGCTGGCCGCCTAGGCAGTTTCTCTGTCCAGTGTCTGTGTTCTTTTGCCCATCTTAATATTTTATTTTTACTGGCCAGTCTGAGATATGGATTTTTCTTCTGAGGTGCGATCTAGAACCTAAAAGGGTTTTTCGGCTGTCCCCATAGGAGAAACCTTTGAAGAACCCTTTTTGGTTCCAGGTAGAACCAAAAAGGGAACCCAAAAAGGTTCTACCTGGAACCAAAAAAGGTTCTACACAGGCTCCCGGTGTCCGGTCTGGAGCGTGAAGTCACACACTCTGCTGGTTGGCTACTGCGTACAACCTAGTGGTGCCAAAAGCCCTTGTCTGGAAATCTATTGGATATAAGAGCAACTTCAACTTACCAACATTACATCCAGGAATACGACTTTCTCGAAGCGGTTCCTCAGTTTGGACCACCACCCAGGACAATGGATCGGATCCCAGTAGGCTAACCAAAACAACGGCGCCGCAGGAGGGTCTTCTGGTCAGGCTCCATAGACGGGCACATCGCTTACCGCTCCCGAGTATACTACTCGCCAATGTCCAGTCTCTTGACAACAAGGTAGATGAAAATCGAGCAAGGGTTGCCTTCCAGAGAGACATCAGAGATTGTAACATTCTCTGTTTCACGGAAACATGGCTCACTCGGGATATGTTATCAGAGTCGATACAGCCACCCGGTTTCTTCACGCATCCCCCGACAGAAACAAGCATCTCTCTGGTAAGAAGAAGGGTGGGGGTGTATGCCTTATGATTAACGAGTCGTGGTGTGATCACAACAACATACAAGAACTCAAGTCCTTTTGTTCACCTGACCTAGAATTCCTTACAATCAAATGCCGACCGCATTATCTACCAAGAGAATTCTCTTCGATTATAATCACAGCCGTGTATACCCCCTCCCCCCAAGCAGACACCTCGATGGCCCTGAAATAACTTCATTGGACTCTATGTAAACTGGAAACCATATATCCTGAGGCTGTATTTATTGTAGCTGGGGATTTTATCAAAGCTAATCTGAAAAGAAGGCTCCCTAAATTTTATCAGCATATCGAATGCGCGACCCGGACTGGCAGCATTCTGGATCATTGCTACTCTAACTTCTGTGATGCATACAAAGCCCTCCCTCGCCCTCCTTTCGGGAAATCTGACCACGACTCCATTTTGTTGCTCCCAGCCTATAGACAGAAACTAAAACAGGAAATGCCCGTGCTCAGGTCTGTTCATCGCTGGTTCGAAGTTTGCTTCGATCACAGGGACTGGGATATGTTCTGGATAGACTCAGACAACAACATTGATGTATATGCTGATTCAGTGAGCCAGTTTATTAGCAAGTGCATTGGTGATGTTGTACCCACGGTGACTGTTAAAACCTTCCCCAACCAGAAACCGTGGATTGATGGCAGCATTCGCGCAAAACTGAAAGCGTGAACCACTGCTTTTAATCATGGCAAGGCAACCAGAAACATGACCGAATACAAACAGTGTAGCTACTCCCTCCGCAAGGCAATCAAACAAGCTAAGCGTCAGTATAGAGACAAAGTAGAGTCGCAATTAAACGGCTCAGACACGAGACGTATGTGGCAGGGTATACAGTCCAATCAACGGATTACAAAAAGAAAACTAGCCGCGCCGCTGACACCGACGTCTTCCTCCCAGACAAATTAAACAACTTCTTTGCTCGCTTTGAAAACAATTCAGTGCCACTGACATGGCCCGCTACCAAAACCTGCGGGCTCTCCTTCACTGCGGCCAACGTGAGTAAAACATTTAAACGTGTTAACCCTTCCAGACGGCATCCCTAGCCGCGTCCTCAGAGCATGTGCAAACCAGCTGGCTGATGTGTTTACGGACATATTCAATCAATCCCTATCCCAGTCTGCTGTTCCCACATGCTTCAAGAGGGCCACCATTTTTCCTGTTCCCAAGAAAACTAAGGTAACTGAGCTACACGACTATCGCCCCGTAGCACTCACTTCCGTCATCATGAAGTGCTTTGAGAGACTAGTCAAGGATCATATCACCTCCACCCTACCTGACACCCTAGACCCACTCCAATTTGCTTACCGCCCCAATACGTCCACAGATGACGCAATTGCAATCACACTGCACACTGCCCTAACCCATCTGGACAAGAGGAATACCTATGTAAGAATGCTGTTCATCGATTAGAGCTCAGCATTTAACACCATAGTTCCCTCCAAACTCGTCATTGACTTCTTGGTGACAGGGGGCAGTATTTTCATGTCCGTATGAAATGCATGCACAAATTCAACTGCCTGCTACTCGTCCCCAGAAGATAAGATATGCATATTATTAGTATATTTGGATAGCAAACACTCTGAAGTTTCTAGAACTGTTTGAATCATGTCTGTGAGTATAACATAACTTATTTAGCAGGCGAAACCCCGGGGACAAACCATTCAGATTTTTTTTTAGGGCACTCACTTTTCAATGGCTTTTCATTGAGAATCCAGATTTCTAAGTGACCTTTTTGCAGTTCCTATCGCTTCCACTGGATGTCAACAGTCTTTAGAAATGGGTTGAGGTTATTCCATTGAATAATGAACAAGTACGGCCGTCTTGAACGAGGGTCACTTGAAGTGTACTGTTAGATAGAGGCGTGTGACCAGAAAGCATGCTTCAGTTTGTTTTCTTCCTGTATTGAACACAGATCATCCCGTCTTCAATTGTATCGATTATTTACGTAAAAAAATACCTAAGTTGTATTACAAATCTAGTTTGAAATGTTTTGGCAAAGCTTACAGGTAACTTTTGAGATATTTTGTAGTCATGTTGAGCAAGTTGGAACCGGTGTTTTTCTGGATCAAACGTGCCAAATAAATGGACATTTTGGATATATATCGACGGAATTAATCAAACAAAAGGACCATTTGTGATGTTTATGGGACATATTGGAGTACCAACAAAAGAAGCTCGTCAAAGGTAGGCATGAATTATATTTTTATTTCTGCGTTTTGTGTCGCGCCTGCAGGGTTGAAATATGGTTTCTCTCTTTGTTTACAGAGGTGCTACCCTCAGATAATAGCATCATTTGCTTTCGCAGAAAAGCCTTTTTGAAATCTGACATGTTGGCTGGATTCACATCAAGTGTAGCTTTAATTTGCTATCTTGCATGTGTGATTTAATGAAAGTTTGATTTTTATAGTAACTTATTTGAATTTGGCGCTCTGCATTTTCCCTGGCTTTTGGCCAGGTGGGCGTCCCACATATCCCAGAGAAGTTAAGCTAGAAACCCTGGGTCTCGACCCCGCCCTGTGCAACTGGGTCATGGACTTTCTGATGGATCGCCCCCAGGTGGTGAGGGTAGGAAACAACATCTCCACCCCGCTGATCCTCAACATTGGGGCCCCACAAGGGTGCGTTCTCAGCCTTCTCCAGTACTCCCTGTTCACCCATGACTGCATGGCCATGCACGCCTCTACAGTGGTAGGCTTGATTACCAACAACGATGAGATGGCCTACAGGGAGGAGTTAAGGGCCCTCGGAGTGTGGTGTCAGGAAAATAACCTCACACTCAACGTCAACAAAACAAAGGAGATGATCATGGACTTCAGGACACAGCAGAGGAGCACCCCCCTATCCACATCGACGGGACAGTAGTGGAGAAGGTGGAAAGTTTTAAGTTCCTTGGCGTACATATCACGGACAAACTGAAATGGTCCACCCACACAGACAGCGTGGTGAAGAAGGCGCAACAGCGCCTCTCCAACCTCAGGAGGCTGAATAGATTTGGCTTGTCACCGAAACCACTCACAAACCTTTACAGATGCACAATCGAGAGCATCCTGTCGGGCTGTATCACCGCCTGGTACGGCAACTGCTCTGCCCACAAACATATGGCTCTCTAGAGGGTAGTGAGGTCTGCACAACGCATCACCGGGGGCAAACTACCTGCCCTCCAGGACACCTACAGCACCCAATGTCACAGGATGACCAAAAAGATCATCAAGGACAACAACCCGCTATCATCCAGAAGGCGAGGTCAGTACAGGTGCATCAAAGCTGGGACCAAGAGACTGAAAAACAGCTTCTATCTTAAGGCCATCAGACTGTTAAACAACCATTACTAACATTGAGTGGCTGCTGCCAACATACTGACTCAAATCTCTAGCCACTTTAATAATGAAACAATTAGATGTAATAAGTGTATCACTAGTCACTTTAAACAATGCCACTTTATATAATATTTACATATCCTACATTACTCATCTCATATGTATATACTGTATTTTATACCATCTACCGCATGGCCATCACTCATCCATATATTTATATGTACATATTCTTATTCATTCCTTTACACTTGTGTGTATAAGGTAGTTGTTGTGAAATTGATAGATTACTCATTACTGCACGGTTGGAACTAGAAGCACAAGCATTTCGCTACACTCGCATTAACATCTGCTAACCATGTGTATGTGAGCAATACAATTTGATTTCATTTGACAAACCGAGATATTTAATTAAATATGAATCCATTACGACTTCTACATTTGTTGTCACACAGGACCACGTGCTGACACAGACCAATCACGGCCGGAAGGCTACGAGGAGGCAGTTGACTCGCTCAGGCAGGATGAAAACGACTACATCGACCATGATCCTTTGCTAGTTACGGCCACTTTCACCATGATCCTCAGCAATTTTTGTGTGGGCCATTCAGCACCATTCAGCAATATGGCGTGCTTAAAATTAAAATACTTCCGAATTCATGTGCCAATCGGGAGTTTTCCATAGGAATACGTGGATGACGTCAGAGCTATCACTATCTACTGGTTTTAATGTCTATGGTTCTTACCTGGAACCAAAAAGGGTGCTCCTATGGGGACCATCGAAGAACAATTTTGGAACCCTTTTTTCTAAGAGTGTATAGGGAATATGGTGCCATTTGGGACACATCCAGGGACTGCGAGCAGAGATACTCATATCTATGCAAAGGCACGGAGTGTTGGCTAGTGTAAATAAACACACAACCTCCCAACTCTCTTTGCGTGAGATGCAGATATTCAGTTTGCAGCCTCATACGCCTCACGCTCACAGTGAGAGATCAAACACAGGTGTGAGCGCTCACTTCAAAGTGCCCGCTCAATATGCACATGTTGATGTTTCATCATTTCTACCAAGTATGAAATGGTTGCGGTTCCCATGCATTATGTAGATGTGGACCACAAGATGGATCTACAATGATTCCTATGATACGTCTTTTGAATGTGTGTAAAGATTTTGAATAAAAAGTGTTTTAAAGAGCATCAGCGATTCATTTGATGGGAAACTGTTTAGATTTTGTCCCACCACTTCAAGTAGTGGGAGCTCAGCCGGAAATAAGGACAGAAGTTCAAAGAGTAATAATAATAATACAAAACTAGAAACACTAACAGCACACAGACATGAAACTGAAACAAAAACAATGACGCCTGCGGAAGGAACCAAAGGGAGTGACATATACAGGGAAGGTAATCAGGGAAGTGATGGAGTCCAGGTGAGTCTGATGACGCACAGGTGCGTGTAACGATGGTGACAAGTGTGCGCCATAACGAGCAGCCTGGTGACTTAGAGGCCGGAGAGGGAGCACACTTGACAGTAACCTCTCCCCGATGCGCGGCGCCAGCCGCAGGTTGCCGACCAAAATTATGATCCCGGGGATCAGGAGCAGACCGGTCACCTCTGCTGAGGCGCGGGAAACCAGTCAGTCCGACTGAGAAGCGGGAGCATGGCAATCTAGAGCGCCGGAGAGAGCATATGTGAAGGTACCCCTCCCCTGACAGACCGGCTGAGGCAGGGGAGACTGGCTATCTGGCTGAGGCATGAGAGCCTGACGAGCCGGTGGGAGTCTGGCGATCCGGTGAAGGCATGAAAGCCTGACGAGCCGGCTG
The DNA here is from genome assembly GCF_034236695.1 of Oncorhynchus nerka. Classification (NCBI taxonomy): domain Eukaryota; kingdom Metazoa; phylum Chordata; class Actinopteri; order Salmoniformes; family Salmonidae; genus Oncorhynchus; species Oncorhynchus nerka. Next base: position 41,109,147 of record NC_088410.1, on the reverse strand, counting down.
TAGCGGGGGAGCCTGGTGATCTGTCTGAAGCATGAGAGCCTGTAGCGGCTCCCGGACCCGACGTCATTCCCACCAAACAAAATAAAAACACTCCCTGATACTTCCCTTAGGTGAGGAGTCATTCTGCAACGATGTGCGCTGGGAGTCGGGAAGCAAGTTCAGGGAGTGAGTGTTTTAATAAATAAACATAACATAAAACAACGTACAGACTAAACACTGGAACAGAAACAATGACGCCTGGGGAAGGAACCAAAGGGAGTGACATATACAGGGAAGGTAATCAGGGAAGTGATGGAGTCCAGGTGAGTCTGATGACGTGCAAGTGCGTGTAACGATGGTGACAGGTGATCGCCACAACGAGCAGCCTGGTGACCTAGAGACCGGAGAGGGAGCACAGGTGACAACTGTACTCTCATATAAGAAAGAGACAACATTTTACAGTAGCTCACCTTTAGAGACACCGTAACATCAGCAAAGGTAACTTTGTAACACTTTATAGGCAGCCTTTATAAAGGTACCTTTTCTAAACGGCTTATAACAGTTATTTTATCATTTGTAAATGCATTATAAACAAATTAAAAAGGGTACCTTATAAAGTGTTACTGAGAACTCACTATGTAAAACTGTCTAAACCTCTCCAGTTTGGAAAGATAACAAAATAGGCAACAGCACAGGCCAAGTTAAATTAATTTGTCCTGCATATAGTTGATTACTATACCAATTCAACTCCACAGTATACCTAGGCCTGCCATGCGCGTAAGGGAAACCCATTGGTTGCTTCAAAGCCAAGTAAGTGTCACAGTGTTTACTATTTTCAGACCAAGTTAGCCATTGCATGGAAATACAAGAGCTCAAATGTCACAGTTTGAGGCAGTTGATGACGGTAAAGAGAAATATTGAGTATTGCCCTTTACAATGTGACCTGACACATCAAATGTATAACACTGTTATAAGCATTCCCTGTATAATATGCAATGCCTGGTTTATGACACACAAGGATCCCAACCCTTTTTTCAATTTTCACCTCAAATTACATACCCAAATCTAACTGCCTGTAGCTCAGGACCTGAAGGAAGGATATTCAAATTATTGATATCATTTAAAAGAGAACACTTTGAAGTTTGTGGAAATGTGAAAATAATGTTAGAAAATGTAACACATTAGATCTGGTAAAAGATAAGGCCATAATGTATTATTCCAGCCCAGGCACAATTTAGATTTTGGCTTCTAGATGGCAGCATATGTGCAAAGTTTTAGACAGATCCAATGAACCATTGCTTATCTGTTCAAAATGTTGTATAAAGACTGCCCAAATGTGCCTAATTGGTTTATGAATACATTTTCAAGTTCATAATTGTGCACTCTCCTCAAACAATAGCATGGTATTCTTTCACTGTAATAGCTACTGTATATTGGACAGTGCAGTTAGATTAACAAGAATTTATCAGATATGTCTATGTCCCGGGAATTTTTTTTGTTACTTACAACCTCGTGCTAATTACATTAGCCTATGTTAGCTCAACCATCCTGAGGGGGGTGGGACACCGATCCCATAGAGGTTAACGATCACTGACATAAAGCTGTTATGACATTAAAAGTTAAATGAAACTTTTATACAGTACATGATTATAAACCATTATAATATGGCAGTATGCCATATACATCTTATGGTAACTTCAAGTAAAGACCTGTAAGTAGGGCAACGATTTTACATAACAAAAGTCATACGTGCTAATGTTAAAACGTAGAGCTTTTTAGTAATCCATTCTCTCTACAGGTATTGCGGACCGATGCACAACTGTCAAGTACCATTTCTCTCAGCCTATTCGGCTTCGAAACATCCCGCTCAACCTGACGAGAACCATTCAGCAAGATGAATGGCATCTATTACGTATGTATTGCAGTCCCAGAACCATCAGCAATAAAACCGCTAGCATGGCTAGCTGTTTTTTATAGAGAGAAATAGTAATGGTGTCTTTTTTTAGGAACTAAAGGAGGCTAACTGCAACATGGCTCGTTGGCCAAAGCCTATGGGGAACCTATGGGGAACTGTAAGAGATCTTATACGTTTCGTTCTATGAGATAATCTTCCTCAGCTAACGTCACTTTGTGAATTTTGAAGCATTTCTGTAATCAAAACAAGCACATATAGCACATAAATACTTTAGAATTCATAAAGGTCATGTAAACTGACTGATATTATCTCATAGAACAAAACATATAAGATCTCCTAAGCATGTGTTTACTTCAGATCTTATTCTCAGAGTTTATCCTATAATCCCATTCATTTCCTCCATAGCAATGCCCAACGAACCAGAGGTAGAAAATGCTAGCTCATTTCCGGTTTGGTCTGAGCCAAAAGTCTCTTGAACAATGGTTAGATGGTCTTAGTGTGGTGTGAGAAGTTTGATTCCAAGTGCCCTACAACTGATCTATGTCGGTGTCTGCGGTGGGATAGTCTGTCATGCGTAGTGTTAGGGTCCTTTAAGATGAGCTTTTCCAGGTAGTGGTTGGTGCAAAAAAACATAGCGACCCTCACTTTCATCTTACGGATTTGGGGCAAATTTCTACCACCATCTTTGCTCAAACAATATCATTGTATCCCTACCCATATTATTTCCATTATTTATTGGGGAAATGTTTTACTGTTACTTGCTCTTCCCATCCCTTGTATTATGTGTTTCTTTTTTATAAATAGTTACATGTTTTGTATGTGTGTTTTTTAAGTCTGTTTTTCAGTGCTTCGTACAGTACTGTAGACTAAAGGTTCTGAACATGTCTGTTGTGTCTAGGTTTGATAATGAAATAACAGTGGAAGTCCAAATCCCAGTGCTCCATATTCATTTGGCTTCATGCTGTGGAACCTTTAGAACCTTCAGACAACCATAGTGATCTCTTCAGAGAACCATGATCAACCATGATCTGTAATAAAGCTAATACTGTACCCACATGCTGAATATGTTAAGCTAACCTTTCGAAGCTAGCATTCCTACTCCAGTGTCTGACCCCTGATGATCGGATTACTACATGGTTATAGAAAATGTTCATGGGGAGGAAGTAAATGTCAGCTTGTGAAAGAAAAACATATTAACTCCACACAGTCTTATTATTACTGCACAACTAGTCTGAGGAAGAACATTCATCAAAGTCAAAATGTGATTGGTTTTCTTTGTCTGCCTGCCACCTTTAGACAGTGTTTGCATCCGAAATGGCACCCTATTCCCTATTAAGTGCACTACTTTTGCGTGCACAGTTGTTCCCTATTAAGTGCATAGGGTGTTATTTGGGACGTTGCCAGTGTTTTCCTGTTCGAGTTTGATCCTGTGTTAGGATACTGCAACTCGATCTGACAAATGTATGAGATGCAGAGTAGGGGGGGGGGAGTATACTATCGGATATGTGATTTATGATCAATGTGTCATAATGTTGCTACAGTATAGTTGCAGGAATTGAATATTTCCATTAACATATCCCGCTATAACACTGTTGTGTGTTGAGTGACATAATGCTTGCCATAACGTGTACTGAAAAACAAGGCACAATGCTGTCACGATGCATTAAGGAAATCATTCAAATTCACCTATTTTTAACAGTCGTTGCTGGCCATTTTACGTTATGACAGGCATCATGTCATTCTTATGACAGGGTTGTAACAAATGTAGGACAGGGGAGACAAAATGCAAAGTATTACCTAATAAAAACAAATGTTTCCCGTGGTTGTTTGGAGACTGTTGAGGGGTAGCATGAGTGTGTGGGTGTGTGCTTATGTGTTCGCTTTTGTGTATGCTGGTGTCTGTATCTTTGTGTACTTGCTTGTGTGTGTGTGTGCTATGTTTATATGTGTGTGTGTCTCAGATCTGCGGCGAATCACGGCGGGGTTCCTTGGGATGGCGGCCGCAGTTTTGCTGTGTGGCAGCATTGTGGCCACAGTGGGCTTCTTTTGGGAGGAGAGCCTCACCCAGCACGTCTCCGGCCTGCTCTTCCTCATGGCAGGTACAAAGCCTGCCAACTACCAACACCCTACCTCTCCTATGTGTGTGTGTGTGTTAGAGAGAGATATAGAGAGAGAGACAGCGATATAGAGAGAGTGTGTGCTTCTCTTTCCCTTTCATTGTTGGTTTCAACTTTTGTCTCTCTGTGCCTCTTTTACAACAGCTCTATATCTCTATCTTTAGTTTTCTCCCCCTTTGTCTCTCTCTCTCTCTCTCTCTCTCTCTCTCTCTCTCACTCTCCCTCTCCCTCTCTTTGTCTCGTCCAAATCTTCCTCACAACTGTTCATCAAACACATACAGTAAAGGCTCTTTTTTAGCAGAATTTGTAAATGCCTAATGGACACAGATGCATTCGTAAAACCTTACAGACAGGTGTTAATATGCATAATAAAACATGCCATAGCCATTCATAATAGCTCATCGCTACAAACAGGCGACTACTTCAATGGTTGTATGCAAACATTCCTTTAACATATTTATAACATTACACAATAGGGCAGCTCATTTCTCATTTCAGTTGAGTTTTAGATTTCCTTTCAACTTGTGTTTTTTTGTTTATTTATTGATGTTATACTCATAAATTGTCATTCCATGCAGATGGTTATTAAGGTGGCAATTGGGGATTGGTACATCCATTTTTAGACTTTTTAATGAATAATATATAGCCATTGATTATTGAAGAATATAACTTATAAATGTCTCCTGATTTTACTTCAACTGTCTAGCCTGTCCTTTGTTGTTATTTGACCTCTTTGATAAAAATCTTGGAGCTAAAAATGTGTCCCCTCCAGGGATATTCTGCACCATCTCCTTGTGCACCTACGCCGCCAGCGTCTCCTACGACCTCTCCCGGAACCCACCCTTCATCTATGGACTGCCCGGTGACGTGGACCATGGTTACGGCTGGTCCATCTTCTGCGCCTGGGTCAGCCTGGGACTTACCGTGGCATCGGGCTGCCTCTGCACCACCTACCCCTTCTTCAGCCAAACCAAGGCCCTGCACTCCAAAACCGCCCGGGAGTCCTCGGTATGAGCGTTATGAGCAGTGTGAGAGAATTGTGCGCCCTCTGTAGATTTGGAGGATGAATTGTTGGTGTGGACATTTTGTTGCTGACTGAAGACCAATATAAGAGGTGTTTTATTTGTACGAAACCAGAGATGAAACATAGTTTCCACAGTGAGATGTGGGAATTTTGTTGGTCTTTTTTGTAGACTCTCGCCAACCTTTATCGAGGTGTTATGGAAGGTGCAGCTGTTATGATGTGTTATGTGTGTGTTTGTATGTGCACACAGGCAAACTCACACATAGATATGGACCTACACATGTGTACACAAGTACACACACAGTCTCTCTCTCTCTCTCTCTCTCCAAGATATGGAGAACAATATGAGAGTGAATAACATGAAAGGATGCAAATACCCACACAGGCATACCACACACATAAAACATGTGTGTATATATTAGCATATATACGAAAAAGGCAGAATTCTTATTGGTGGTTTGGTAAGATTGAATCAAATGGACATTGTATAAAACTACTAGTATCACTTTAAAAGCAAGAACCCTCCTTTTTTTCAGATGTAAGTGATATATTTTCTAAACTCTTAAGTACAAAACTCTAAACTGATAGCATGTGTAATGCCCCCTATCTTATGTTCAGAACCTTTGATTGTGCATTCATTGGGGTTTCACATCTTTGTTTTCCATTAAATACCATGAGCACATTTTGGTTAGCCACCAATACATCAGATAATGATCGGCTCACCATGTAGTCATTTTAACTACTATTTTCAGTTGTTGTTCTTTTCAATCACTTTCGTGCAATTTTCACTGGTATGTGGTACATTTTCACGACAAGCACAAAAATCAAAACAGATCATCACAATCGTCCCTGTTTCAAAACTCACATTTGCAATTGACTGAGAAAAACAAACGAAAAAAGTCACATGTTCACTGCAACAAATCACTTTTTTTGGGGGGGGGGGATTACATAATCAATCTAAGTGTCTGCTTTTCAAAATGCAATATTCACTTTACTTTTGATATGAGTTTCTTGTCATTTGTTAACAATACAATTATCTATCACTTAATCAAACTGCTCAAAACTGCTAACTACTGAGCCACAAGTATGTACTGCCTAGTTAACGTATATAGTTTGATAACTGTTGAACACTGTAAATGTCTATATTCTTTACCTAAATGGAGCAATTTGTGCTCCAGTGTGCTCCAATAGGACAAAGGGGAAAGAATCCCTATGTGCTACAATTTGGGATTATAGTGTCGTGCACAATGCACTGCTGAAATACCTGGGTTGTGCACTGCTGATACACATTTCAAAACTGTTCTTTTTGAAGTGCTGAATAGAGAGAATACTAGATGGTAAATGTATATTTTCAATACAGTATTTGACTCTAACTTGACATACCATTTTTTTTAAACAATTTGTATCCACGTTGAGAAATATGTCAGTTTAACGATTTCATAATCCGTATACAGCACACGTGTAGGACAAATCATCACAAATAGGGGAATTGTAAAGCAGTTGGCTACTGTAAAAACGTAGTACGGGTGTTGTGTGCTATTTCTGCCGCATGCAACATTGTGAAAGATCACCCTTTTCTACGGGACTTGTCAACTAATACAGTATCGCCTGTCGCTCTGCTTGAAATTCGTCAGCTTACAATGTACAAATGAAATTCAGATGATGAGTGAAATATATTATTATACACAATACAGGTATTTCAACACTACACTATCATTCCAAATGGTAGCACACAGAGTGACTCTTTCCATTTGGTCCTATTGGAGCACACTGGCTGATGGAGAATGATGTAGTATTTACAGTCACATCCATGTTGTCCTATTGGAGCACACTGGCTGATGGAGAATGATGTAGTATTTACAGTCACATCCATGTTGTCCTATTGGAGCACACTGGCTGATGGAGAATGATGTAGTATTTACAGTCACATCCATGTTGTCCTATTGGAGCACACTGGCTGATGGAGAATGATGTAGTATTTACAGTCACATCCATATAGGATTTGGATTGACCTTACAACATAAATTGATGTCAAACTGACTCATTTATGAGGTAAAAATACAGAAATGTACAGTGTTCAGCAGTTATCGTACTGTATACGTAAAGTAGGCATTACATCGTTTTGGTTCAGTAGTTATCAGTTTTGAGCAGATTTATTAAGTGATAGATAGTTGTATTCTTAACAAATTATAAGAAAATCATATAACAAAATGAAGGGAATATTGCATTTTGAAAAGCAAGTACTTAGATTGACTATATATCCAAATTGAAAGAGTGATTTGATGCAGTAACTTTGTGAATTTGTTTGTTGTACTCAGTCAATTGAAAATGTGCTTAGAGTTTTGAAACATGAGCCATTTTAATGATCTGTTTAGATTTTTGTGCTTGTTGTGAAAATGTACCACATACTTGTGAATTGCACCAAAGGGATTGAAAAAAATGTAATCCACAGCCTATGACATTCTGACGGATTCTATTGGTAATTTTAGTTGTGGCAATCGAATTGTACAAAGTTTTTAGTGAACCCATTAACCAGTCCCTTCCCAAACAGATAAGGCATAATCACTAATCATTTCAAAATGTGTGCCAGACTGTGAGAAGAATACTGACAATGATAGGCGAAGGACTACAGGGATTGTTGCTTACAAAGTTGAGGAAAGTCATTTTTCTCGCTCGTGGACACAAATGGTGCACGATTCAACATTGGAATGTGAAAACAGTAGAAACTGGATGAGATAATGTTGACACACCGCTTGAATGGATGTAAGACTTTTGTGTTGGAACGTCATCACACATGTTCTGAGCAGCCAACAGTGAGGGGTGGGCCCTGAAAGTTACATGCTGCCCCATGGAATGGCCAGCTTTCGCAACGACTCTATCTGACCTGGAAGACTTGTAGGGACCTTGAATGGCTTGTGGGGACATTAAATGGCTTGTGTGGACCTTGCAGGTTATGTATGTTCAACTCAGCATGCTGTGTCAGAAGCAGAGCAGCAATTCTGAGATGGTACATTGAGCTTCAAGTCTTCTATATTGACATTTAAATCGAGCTGTAAATAAAATATGATCAACAAGAACGTGTCTAAAGAGTTTATGACATGCCTTATGTTGAGCTTTGTCTCTGTGTGTTACCTGTGTTACAAAGGCCGGCATGATGCCGTTATAATGCACTTTCAAGACCCCCTTATGTTATATCATAATGATCCTTCATGCACTCATGACAAAGTCTTGTCAGTATACCATTGTAGCACATCAGAGCATGGTTAAACTACTAGAACCAAGAGGTCTTGAGCAGTATTGCCATAATCATCTATGTTGGGAGCTGGGAACGGCACTGTGTGCAACGCTGTTCAGTGTCCAAGGAGCTGAAATCAGCAATCAGCTGTCTTCTATTTTTACCTCAAATTGCAGTACTGTCCATGGTTCTGAAACATTATTTACGTGTGCACTGTTATAATTGCATGATTTAGGATTAGCACAGGTTAGATATAAGTGCTTTAATTTTACCTGCTGCTTTCTCAATAGTCACCACATCAGGCTCAAGATCACTCAAGATCACTTTGAAATGTCCGAAGGATGATGGCAAATGCCTTCAAAACCGCCCACTAGGGGTGGTGGGCTTGAGTTTTGCTAGGTCGTTGTGGACGGGGGTGGCAGATGGGCGTAATCACATGACTCCGGATCTGAAGGTTGCATGTTTAATCCCAGTGGAACACACTCATTTTTAAAATCGTTTTCCGTATTCCAAACACTTAATATAACAATTCGTAATGAACTTTAACCCTTAACTTCTGACGTTTGGAGCAACTTCAAAATTTGAGGTTTGGAGAAACAGAATGATGCTGAGAAGGAGGAGATGGCTTTATTGGTCCGCTAATACAGAACTATTAAAAGCACAGTAGACTACTTTTGTCCCCCCAAATTTTTTTTTATATATATAAATAAAAAAATTCTTCAGATTTATCAGGGGGTGCTGATGGTGCACCTCTACTTCCCGCAGGCTATTTTTAATTTTACCTTTATTTTACTAGGCAAGTCAGTTAAGAACAAATTCTTATTTTCAATGACGGCCTAGGAACAGTGGGTTAACTGCCTGTTCAGGGGCAGAACGACAGATTTTGTACCTTGTCAGCTCGGGGATTTTGAACTTGCAACCTTTCGGTTACTAGTCCAATGCTCTAACCACTAGGCTACCCTGCCGCCCCAGCCTTCATAGGCTACCCTGCCGCCCCAGCCTTCCTGATTTAACTTTCATAAATTACATTAGTAGAAAGTGGACTGGTTTGACCTGTAGGCCTATGACAAACACTCTAAATAGTCAAAATAATGATCTTCCCAGAGCCTTTCAAATCAAGACGTCTATTTGTTAAAGACACTCTCCAGCTATTTTTTTTACTTCTCCCATTGAAAAACAATATTCCGAGTATATATACAGTAAAGTACCGGCACGTAAGGGTGAAGTAAACATACTTGAGCAAAATAGTGTTTTTCAGAAGAAAAAAAAATGTATTCAAGGAGTTGGTCTCTCTGATTGGTGAACTCAGATGTCATCAGCATTCCCCCTTGATTGCTGAAACAATAGAGGAGCAATAGAAGACAAAAGGCCCACCCATCCACTTGTGCCATGTCATGAGGAGATCTGCACCAGCTACTGAAATGCACTTTTTGTTAAGTAAATCAGATGATAACTGAGGTGCTAGGGAGGCTGGAGTGGGTCTTTAAGAAATCGTGTAAGTTCAACTAGCTTTTAAAATCGAAATACTATCCCCATTCTTCAGGTGTACATAGGATTAATCTCTTCTAATTCTCTCTTCTGAGAGAAAACACATTTTCTTGGATCTGTGTGCTGAGGTACCGTAGGACACACCTTAGAGAACCTCAGTCTCCATATTAAAAGTGGCCTACCAGCCAAGTCTCTGTTCTCTTGTGAGAACAACCCGACCACAGCTCCATCTCTTGACTCCAAAGTCCAAGCCACTTACCGTGCTGGAACTGCTGACCAGCGCAAGGCCACAGTCCTCTGGGACTCAATCCTGTATGCTGACCCCAGAAACCCCTCTGTGATCAAGATGATCCTGAGGAAGTTTGGTTGTCTAGGCTTAACTCAGAAGGTTGTGTCGTGTCCTGAGCTGACCCAGCAGGCCCTGCAGCATCCAGATCTGTCACAGAGTGCTGTGAAGCATGTAGAGGCCTGTGCCAAAGCCAGTCAGGTGTCCGGGTACCTTTCCTGGAAGCAGGTAAAGTCTCGATCAGGAACTGAGCCAGTCCAAGAGACCTAAACTGAAGCAGCAGCGACAGAGGAAGAAGCCAGTCAGCACTTCAGATATGAAGTCTGGCAACATTTGGAGCAAGAGAGCAGCCAGCTGGTGTAAAGCAGAAGACATCAGCTTGAACAAATGCCAGAAAGAGAAGGGAGCATTGACACTGATATTCCGCTCACATCAGGGTTGGGGACAAAATATTTCAATTCTGTCAATAATGAACATAAAGTAAATGGCTCTGCAGACACAAACTTAAACACATGGCTCGTAAGGATTACACCATCATATACTTATTTTTGGGGGGGTGGCGGTGGGGGGTTAATTAGTATAACATCTGTCAGTTATGTACATTGATTCCGCAATTTATATGTGAGTTAAATGTAAACATTTGTCATGAGAGAAAGGAGAACTGCACATCAAACTGGCCAGGCCTGTTTAGGAATAAAATAGGGTGGTGGTACAATATTACCACTGAGTTTAGTGACTGTGTAACAATACAAATGGCTTTCAAAAACAAACAATATATAACGGAAAAGAGGTCATGAAATATTCCTCATCAATTCAAATGGTCATTATAGACCTCTTTGACCATTGCATTTACGGCGCACGTCAGAAGATGGCAGTCTACTGATATGAAAAATACGTGAAAGATTAAGGCAACTGGTTTGTTTCCTGGTGACAAATTAGTAACACTGTAATACCATTTAAATAAATTAGAAATATGAATTTCTTCTTCATCTACTTTCTGTAACTTAACCTTCCATGAACAGAAGCAAATAAATACAAAAACTCAACCATAGCATTTTGATAGAGAAAGACAAACAATAATCTATGTTACAGATGGAAATGATGGTGGATATTGAGCCATAGCATAGCAAGCCAAAACAAACTCAAGTGATCTTTCACCAGGATTTAGGAACAACCAGAACCATATATTAGTATTCATCTAAATATATTTGGGAACAGCCATCTATTGTCTTCTTAAAGATGATTGGATGAAGGCTCTTCATAATGTCCATTCTAACCACAGTGTTGTGAGTCACCCTGTGGTGGTATGGCATCGGGTGCGCGGTGAAAGTTAGATAAGATAGGCCTACTCTTCAAAGAAGTCGGGTTTTAAATGTTTTCGGAAGGTTATGCAGGGACTCCGCTGTTCTCAGTAGAGGTGCATGTTTAAAAACAGGTGTGCTGTGGAGGAATGAGAATTGACAGCTGTTCTCAGTAGAGGTGCATGTTTAAAAACAGGTGTGCTGTGGAGGAATGAGAATTGACAGCTGTTCTCAGTAGAGGTGCATGTTTAAAAACAGGTGTGCTGTGGAGGAATGAGAATTGACAGCTGTTCTCAGTAGAGGTGCATGTTTAAAAACAGGTGTGCTGTGGAGGAATGAGAATTGACAGCTGTTCTCAGTAGAGGTGCATGTTTAAAAACAGGTGTGCTGTGGAGGAATGAGAATTGACAGCTGTTCTCAGTAGAGGTGCATGTTTAAAAACAGGTGTGCTGTGGAGGAATGAGAATTGACAGCTGTTGTTCTTTGAACATGTTTTCTCATTTATACAATTTCACATACTGATATTTTTTTGTGTAATGACAGACATGACGCTCAGATAGCAAGTGTTATTGATTAGTGAAACCAACTTTACATGAAAGGCAAATTTGAGGGTAAAATGAAGTTTTAAATAAGTCTTTATTGATTTATTTGAACACCCCTATTTTGAGTTTTTTTATACAACCTCCATTGATGTTATTTAGACTGCGTAGGCCTAGTGAATTAACTGTCGTAAAGACAGTGCATTCTATGTGCCCCAGGTTTATGACAATATGTTTTTGGTATAACTAAGCAGACACTCCCATCTTAACCATATGTTGCATTGAAATGAAGGTATGACTCCAGACATCAAATGACTACATCATCCACCTCTGGGTCAAACTTGTTAGCAATGAGATGGTGATGGTTGTAGGAGCCACCAGAGATCTCCAGCCCAGTAGAGACACACATCTCTCCTGGATGCACTAGAGCAGAGTGTATATGGGTTCCTTTCCTGGGTTCCTTTCCTTTCACATCTCCTTCCAGGTAAGTTCACCATGCGAGCAATGGCTTCATGTCTGATTCATGGTACTTGATGTGGAGAGGGTAAGACCCTGGCACTGAGGGCCTGCTCTGCAGAGTGGCCCACATGTGCTCATGAGGACTTTCTATATGAATATTAAGCTGTTTGCTGTCCTATGAGGTTTAATGGATCACAATGAACGGATATCAAAACTGTTGGGCAAGTTTACGTTCGAAGATGTCATTAGCCATTCCATCCAGAGATAATTCACGTGCATCACCCTTAATGTCAGAGGCAAATGCAATGCTTGCAGCTCTACCGCCACTTGTTGCTAGTAGAATGAGCACTTTGTTCAACAATGTCTGCTAAAGTGGGTTAAATGGCTAACATGAAAAAGAGATCATGAAATGTTCCTTATCAATTCAAATGGGCAGTTAAGGACTATTTGATATCATACTTCAATCAGCAGGTGGCATTCTCTTCAAATGAAAAGGAGAGATAAAGAGTAAGGCAACTTAGCCAAGCAATATTGTCATTTATTTGCTTGAGGTGAACAGTTTATTTGGTTCGGAAGTGACAAACAATGCAGCCAACTTTTGAGAGACATGAAAGGCAAAATTGAGGGGGCAAAAGTTTTCTTTGAACAGTCGTCATATGAGTTTTTTTTACAACTTCCATTGACGTCATATATACTGTCTAATGCAATAGCAAACACTCTTATCCAGAACCACTTCCATTTAGTTTAATAGTTAAACCTGTCATGAGAGACTGGGGTTGGTTGGGGTCATTTCATGAAATAAACTGAAATTACCATTCCATTTTTCCTTATTGCTTCGATTGCCTCATTAGAAAGGCAACAACGCGGCTTCCCTTGACAGTTTCAGTGCCTTCAGAAAGTATTCACACCCCTTGACATTTTCCACATTTTGTTGTGTTACAGCCTGAATTTAAAATGGATTCAATTGAGATTTTATGTCACTAGCCCACACACAATACTCCATAATTTCAAAGTGGAATTATATTTTTGACATTTTTACTAACGATACTGAACATAAATATAAACACAACATGCATCAATTTTGTTACAGCCTTAATCTACAATGGATAAAGTACATGTTTTCACTCAGCAATCTACACACAATACCCCATAATGACAAAGCAAAAAAACAGAAATACCTTATTTACATAAGTACTCAGACTCTTTGCTATGAGACTCAAAATTGAGCTCAGGTGCATCCTGTTTCCATTGATAATCCTTGAGCTATTTCTACAACTTGATTGGAGTCCACCTGTGGTAAATTCAATTGATTGGACATGATTTGGAAAAGCACACACATGTCTATATAAGGTCCCACAGTTGACAGGGCAAAAACCAAGCCATGAAGTCAAAATAATTGGTAGTAGAGCTCCGAGACAGGATTGTGTAGAGGCACAGATCTGGGGAAGGTACCCAAACATTTCTGCAGCATTGAAGATCCCAAAGAACACAGTGGGCACCATCATTCTTAAATGGAAGAACGACCAAGACTCTTCCTAGAGCTGGCCACCTTGCCAAACTGAGCAATCAGGGGAGAAGAACCCTGATGGTCACATTGACAGAACTCTAGAGTTCCTCTGTGGAGATAGGAGAACCTTCCAGAAGGACAACCATCTCTGCAGCACTCCATCAATCAAGTATTTATGATTGAGTGGCCAGATGGAAGCAGTTCCTCAGTAAAAGGCAAATGACAGCCCGCTTGAAGTTTGCCAAAATGCACCTAAAGTCTCTCAGACCATGAGAAACAAGATTCTCTGGTCTGATGAAACTAAGATTGAACTCTTTGGCCTGAATTCCAAGCATCACATCTGGAGAAAACCTGGCACCATCCCTACCTGTGAAAAATGGTGGTGACTGGGGTGAAGGTTCACCTACCCTAAGCACACATTCAAGACAACGCAGGAGTGGCTTCGGGACAAGTCTCTGAATGTCCTTGAGTGGCCCAGCCAGAGCCCAGACTTGAACCCGATCGAACATCTCTGGAGAGACCTGAAAATAGCTGTGCAACAACGCTCCCCATCCAACCTGACAGAGTTTGAGAGGATCTCCAGAGAACACTGGGATAATCTCCCCAAATACAGGTGTGCCAAGCTTGTAGCGTCATACCCAAGAAGACTCGAGGCTGTAATCACTGCCAATGGTGCTAAAACAAAGTACTGAGGAAAGGGTTTGAATACTTATGTAAATGTGATATTTACATTTTTATTGTTTATAAATGTGCTAACATTTATAAAATCCTGTTTTTGCTTTGTCATTATGGGGTATTGTGTGTAGATTGATAAGGAAAAAAACATTTGAATCAATTTTAGAACAAGGCTGTAACAAAATGTGGGAAAAGTCAAGGGGTCTGAATAAATCCAATTTATTCTGAATACTTTCCGAAAGCAATGCAGTTAAACAAGTTCATAAAATAATGAATTATGTTGGCTTGCACTTCCAAGGCTGTTTCATATTGTATATTTAGGCTATTGTAACAATGTGTTAGGTTCTGACAAACAGAGTGAAAAACTAGTCAAAGCTCAAACCAAGTTTATTCACCCACTGGGTCAAATAGCTGAAAAGACAAAATCATGTTCCCACCAGCACCATTATTTATACCCTCCTTTAGGCATAGTCTCCTCGTTGCACCTCTAAACACTACATCTTTGCTGCTCGGCAGATGAAGTGTGTAATAAAACGGTTCCTTCTCCCTTCATCTGACCTGACCTCTGGCCACATTCCTCACTAATCCACAGCTATCCAAGCCTTTCAGTCACCGCAACCAAGTGATTGCTTTTTCTAGTGAACAATCGACAAGCAACAATGGGCATGACGTATAGAAGTAGTCAGTACAGGTGTTATCAAGCCTTTACATCAAAGTTGGCTGAAGTTGAATGGAACGTGGTATACCCTGACCAGTTATTCAGAAGAAAATCCTCTGACTGTCTAATTTCACACCGGAAATTGCTGCTGACATTGAACAGGGTTAGGGTATTTCATTCTTTTCAGACTCTCCTGTGCCACAATTCCCAACATATTTGAACACCCCAATTATGATTTTTTTTTTACAACCTATACTGACATTATATAGACTGTGTAAATATATAACTGTTGTTTAGAGAGTGTATTCTAAATGCAACATGAAAATGCACATTTTTGGTATAACTTAGCAGATGCTCTTATCCATAGCCTCTTCCAATCAGTGTGTTCAATTCAATAGGTAAAACAGCCACGTAAAAATTATACCAAAACACAAATTTAAAAAAAATGTACATTACGGTATGTGCAAACCTTTCTCATTTCGTGGCTTTTTCCAGATACTTCCAGATGAACCATATGTTGCTTTAAAACGAAGGTAGGACTCCAGACATCTAACGGCTACATCATCCACCTCTGGGTCAAACTTGTTAGCGATGAGGTGGTGGTGTTGTAGGAGCCACCGTAGATCTCCAGCCCCGTAGACACACACAGCTCTCCTGGAGGCACCGGAGCAGGGTGGATATGGGGCTCCTTTCCTCACATCTCCTTCCAGGTAACTCCACTTTACCATGCGAGCGATGGCGTTCATGTCTGATTCATGGTACTTGGCGTGAGGAGGGTTAGACCCTGGCACTGAGGGCATGCGCTGCAGAGTGGCCCACAGGTGCTCATCAGGACTGTAGGTGTCCCTCTCCCACTCCAGCAGGGCCCGAACCTCCTGGCTGTCAAACACGTGATGGACAAAGTCCCTGGAGACCACGAAATAGGCATTTCCGGAAAACATGGGGGTGCTGATTGGAGGAGGGCTCTTCGTAACGTCTGTTCTGACTACTATGTTATTGGTTATATTGTGCTGATACTGCCACCGGTGTTTCTTATAGTCGACGGTGGTCTCAGACTCCATGCTGTTCCTCCCGTTGAGCAGTTTGAGTGACTGAACCATCTCTGCGTTGGTTTTAATGGGGAAATCTGTTCCACAGGTATTGAGCAGGTACCTCCACTGGACAGGTGACTTCAACAGGTCCTTCATACAGTTTAGATCTGCCTGCACTCGAGACCACGATGCGTAAACCACACTCTCTGTCTTACTTGCCACAAACACATTGGTAAAACAAGTCACAATAGCCTTTACTGCAGTCCTGAATTCTTCTGAGGATTTCTGGTCCACATGCACGCAATATACATTCTGAGGTGTGTACACGGCACGCAGGAGTCGCTCAAACATCTCAATCTTCTCATGGACCACCATGGAGTAGGCGATGGGGAAGTCTCTCTCCTCCACACTCAGGGGCATCATGACGAACCCTCTGCCTGTAGCGTACGTTTTACAGTTTCGGGTCACGTCGTGGTAGAACGCCTCAGACAGAAGCTTGGGCTTATTCTTTGTTTTCAGAAGTCTTCTGAGCTGCTCCTTGTCGATGCCCTTCAGGTCTCCTCTGATGATGGCTGAGCAGGCAGGCAGGTCGTCTGCGTAGTCTTGTGGCAGGAGGTCAGGTGCTGGGAGCGGGCTTCTCTCAGAACAGGTTGGGCGTCTCAGAGTGTTCCAGAGGAGAAGTGAGATTAAAGCAGACATTAGGATGAGAAAGAGGTTTCTGAAGAAGCATATATGTGATAAAGATCGCCTAAGAGGACCCATAACAAAATTATTTATCTAAAGAATGTATTATTAGTATTTGTGCAGACCATAGTCTGGGAGCACTTCTGTAAAATAATGAATGACACACACACTCAACTCAGATTAAAGTGAGTAGGTAATCATTAACTTTAGTAGGCATGGCTTTATACTGCCTACAAACTCTTGAAATTAAAAGGTACAAAACATGGAACAAATGTGGTTGAAAATGAATTACTAACCTACAATATCACAATTTTCAGCATTTCCAAGTTTTGGCATGATGCTCTGAATTACACAATTCTAACCCACTTACCCCACGCAATCAATATTGTTGGATACATACAACACTTTTGACTGGTACTGTATGTATTATTAGTATTTGTGCAGACCATAGCCTGGGAGAACTGCTGTTAAATGATTAATGTCACACACACACACACACACACACACACACACACACACACACACACACACACACACACACACACACACACACACACACACACACACACACACTTCACATTAAAATTAGTAGGTAATCATTCACTTTAGTAGGCATGGCTTTATACTTTAAATTAAAAGGTACCAACATTTTCAGCAGTTCCAATGAATGGCATGATACTCCAAAGTACACAATTCTAACCAATTTACCCCACGCAACCAATATTGTTGGATATTACAATATATTTTTTTCATATAGAGTCATGAACATCTAAAACAGTTGGCCCTATGCAGGTCATGGTTGGATGTCATCTTGGCTACCAGGACCAGATCTCCAGCTACTAATTGTAATAGTTAAACCTGTCATGAGAGTCCGGGGTTGGTTGTGGTCAATTCACTCAATTCAGGAAGTAAACTGAAAACAACATTGGAGCAGGTTATGGTAGGGAAATGGTTGGGGTCAATTACAGTAAACTGAAATTCCCATCACAGCTTTCCTTATTGCTTCAATTGTGTCGCTAAAGAGGCAATAACAAGGCTTTGCTTGACAGTTGTATTGATAAATGATACTGTCACGCCCTGGTCGAGGTATTTTGTGTTTATCTTCATTTATTTGGTCAGGCCAGGGTGTGGCATGGGGTTTTTGTATGTGGTGTGTTGGTATTGGGATTGTAGCTTAGTGGGGTGTTCTAGTTAAGTCTATGGCTGTCTGAAGTGGTTCTCAATCAGAGGCAGGTGTTTATCGTTGTCTCTGATTGGGAACCATATTTAGGCAGCCATATTCTTTGTGTGTTTCGTGGGTGATTGTCCTTAGTGTCCTTGTTCCTGTCGCTGTGTTAGTTTTCACAAGTATAGGCTGTTTCGGTTTTCGTTACGTTCTTTGTTTTGTAGTGTTTGTAATTGATTCGTGTTTTACGTTTGTTTATTAAACATGGATCGCAATCTACACGCTGCATTTTGGTCCGACTCTCCTTCACCACAAGAGAACCGTTACAGATACAGTAAAACAATATGTTATTTCTGCCAAATGATTTCCTTCTGAGGAGGTGGTGGTAAAGTCCAAACCATCTGGTGGTGCACTGTAAAAAAAAAATATTCAGTGGCTTAGTAAATGTAATGATTTTCATGCATGTTTCTGGTTTTACTTAATTTTTGTGTTAAAAAAGCTTGACTTTTGAAAATGTAAATTCAATTTAATATATTGCAAAACTGAATGATTATTTGCATGTAAAAACAACTTGCATAATATTTTCTCTCAACTTAAGAATGTTATGTTCTTGCAACAACTTAACATGTGGCTCCTTATTAGAGGATTGTGGGTATTTTTGTTGTTGTTGGCTTCATGATATTTTTACACAATGTTTTATGCATTTTTGAAGAAAGAAAAGTCACATATTTATTATTGGTATTGGTATTATATTGGTATTATATTGGTATTACGCCATTTGTTGTGCTATTAGGTGTAATGGATGAGGATGAATGAATATCAACACTTTTGGGCAAAGATGTTCAAAGATTGGCATTTGAATGATGCTGAGCAGGAGGAGACGACTTTATTGGTCCGCTAATACAGAACTATTAAAAAAAAAAATATTTCTTCATATATTTCAGGGGGTGCTGATGGTGCACCCCTACTTCCCACGACTATGCATTCAGACCAGCCTTCCTGATTTAACTTTCATAAACTACATTAGTAGAAAGTGGACTGGTTTGACCTGTAGGCCTATGACAAACACTCTAAATAGTCAAAATAATTGTCTTCCCAGAGCCTTTCAAATCAAGACGTCTATTTGTTAAAGACACTCTCCAGCTATTTTTTTTCTTCCTCCATTGAAAAACGATATTCCGAGTATATATACAGTAAAGTACCGGCACGTAAGGGTGAAGTAAACATACTTGAGCAAAATAGTGTTTTTCAGGAGAAGAAAAAA